>NW_014555972.1:2744796-2851328 GCF_001313825.1 Dinoponera quadriceps | reverse complement strand
CCCCCCCCTTCTCCTTCTTTCTTGCGGTGGTCTTCCTTCTTTCGTCGTTCCTCGAAACGACGGGAAACAGGACGGTCGGGTTACGATGGGCGACACCGCCAACGAGGTGGTATCTGATGACATAGACGGGAGCTTGAGATAATACATCCCTCTGTACCAACCGCCGGCACGAGTGGTTAAAGTTCGTCGGGGTAGTGGAGAACGACGAAGGTGTGGTTCCGTGTGTACGTTGAAACGAGGCCTCGCCATTTTCCGCAAGACGCACGTGGTATACGCGACCATCAGGGGCGGGTTCGCGTCCTTCGACGTACCTAATTAGCTCAGGCGTCGCGGTCACTTAGAAGCCGTTGACGACACGACGGAAACGTTAATTAAGAAATTTGTTAATTGAGGGCGCCTGAGCAGGAGAATGCGGCAAGGTTGCGATCGGCAAAGTTCGTCTTGGTATATGCGTCTGGCAAGTGCTGTGCAAATGAGAGAGAGAGAGAGAGAGACAGAGTACTCCTTTCGATTCGCTCGGAAATTTCCCGTTGACCCAGGAATAATCATCTGGGGGTCACTTCATACCTCAGCGATCCGAAAATGAAGCTCATGTCGCAGTGGGTTTTTTTTTTACTGATCGGAAACCAATATGCGCCTTTCGTTTGGGCATTCAGAGACCTAACCTGCGCAACGAGAATAGACTATGACCCGTCTTACTTCGTAGTATAAGCTTGTAAAAACACGTTGAGGTACAAAACGACCGCAGGTGATGGTTACGTAACCAAAAAATAAAATGACTTTTCCCAGGTTGGGAAACAAACCGCGGCGGGCCCCGCGCGTGGAAATGTTCTCAGGCACAAGTTTTCTCATATACAGCATAGATTCCGATATTAGAATGTTCAAAATTGTCTCAAAATACGTTATCCTATCACGATCCTATTGCGATACCGATTGGGAATCTCATTCTTATCCCCAAACATCAGATCGAATTCATTTCGCGATTTTGCCGCACCGTTTGTGTTTGCCGCGTGTGCAAACGGGAGATAATTATCAACTCGGTTGAAATCGGTTGAAATCACGAGCGCGAGGAGCCTCTCTGTTAATTCGTCGCGTTAGGTCAGTGCGGCCTTTTGTGTATTTCCAACTATTATTCTCTCTCTCTCTCTCTCTCCCTCTCCTTGATAGTCAAACTGGTGAAACAAGCATCCATTTTTCAGCGAACGCCGGCTCGCCCAGGTTCTTTTGTAAATTCCCAACGACGTTTTCTTTGGTAGTCAAACAGCCGGGGCGAACACTCCACTTTTCAAGCGAACTGCTCGTAATCCCGCGTACCTGAACGCGAATCACGTTTCTTTCTCGTGACGTAATCCATCCTCTCCGGCCCGTCCGTTTCTCTCTCTCTCTCTCTCTCTCTCTAGCTTTGGCAATTCACGAGATGCATTAGCTGTGAGTGAATTCCCTTCGTTACGACGATAGCCGTAGAAACGGTGGGAGTCGTAACTCGCGAAAAGCTCGCGGTGGGAAACAGCAAGGCCAGACACCCGTCAGCGGCCACCACATAAATGGCCGCGGGCGGCGTTCGCCTAGGCGTGCGGCACGCTGTTGCGTCTTCTGGCTCGGCCCGGACACCGACTGAGCATGCTAATGCGGCCAGGGGAGCACAATCAAAGCGCCGTCGGGACGATACATATTCAAGCGGCCGGCATGGACAAACACACCGAGCCGGATACAGCCGATGACGGTTTAAGGCCGATTCACGCTCGCGACGGTCGCGCGACCTGTCAAAGCTTTCTTTAACGAGAATGTAATTACGAGAGAATCCGGATGCAAATAACGAGCATCACGGGTGTGAGATACATTCGTTTGCGAAAGTGATCCAAATTTGGGCCCTTTGTACGTTGAACTTTTAATAAAAAGTGTTCCTCTATTTGCGCTTAATCGTTAAACTTTAAAAGTTACCGTTACAAAACCATCGGTTTCATGACTAATCATGCATATAAAAACGGGATTTTCGCGTTTATCGTTGGATCCAGTCTAAATCACAAGTTAACTAGAAAATGAAAAACCGGGTTTAAGAGTGTTGAATTGATCGTAGAATCCAAATGTCGACTCTTAATGCCGTTCTCTTCGACGCACTTCGGAATGTAGTTGACGTCTCACGGGGTGATTTGTTTGAGAAATTCTTAATTATAATCCTTCGTCGGACGTCGGATAAATTTTAAAACGTTTTAGAAAGGAAAGCTTTGCAAGCCGTTCTGCAAACGACAATGCACGGAGGAAGGGAGACTGTTTGCCAACGCTAACGCGAACCATCGGAGTAATATTTCGTAAAAATAAATCGAATATGCGTTATTAAATGTGAAATTCGAAATGGATCGTCTAGAAATCGACTATCCGTATTTCTTTGACATAACGTGAATATTACGTGTTCAGCACCGTTCGACAATTAATTCCACAATTTCGCGAGAACGCTGATCGATGCTGTTACTTAGTTGCGCCACTAACGCCCCGAGCAGATTACCATATAAATTCTATCGTAGTATCTCCCTCGTCAAAGCATTTCCCGCTGGTCTATATCGATATATCGATGTCTATATCGATATTGGTGAAAAAGGCGAATCCTGACGATTTGCGCCCGCCGTTTCGTGCCGAATCGCACTGATCAAAATGAAATCCACGTCCGTAGAGCAGCGCGTATGAATTCGTCGGTTGAACTTTTAATGCTACTTTGACACCCTCAAGTCCATACATCGTATATGTTAAAAGGACATCCTAGGGACGTCCGCTTAAGACATCGTCGTCGTCAAAGTAGGAATTACCGTAAGAATTGAAATCACACCGAAAGAAGGATTTGGTAACAGGTATTAAAATTTGGCGAATACTTGCCGACGAAACATTTTATTACCGCAACCAAATAATTTAGTTCCACTTACTGTACACACAGTATTGTAGTTTCGTATATCGTATATTTAGTGTACGAAACGAAATTATTTCGTTGCGATAATCGAACATTTCGTCGGCAAATATTCACGAAATTTCAGTACTCATTATCGAATCCCTTATTCAATGTATTTAGCTACCTTAGCCGCCCTGTTGCGCTGTAGAATCGAAGATTTAACAGAGATTCGACACAGGGGCGACAATTTCGACTCTGTCACGGCGCGCGCGAATCGGCCTTTACAACACGGACATATGCGCATCGCGCGCGAGGAACACACGTGGTAACAAGGCTGAGCCGGAGAAACGGTCGAGCCGAGGGACAGGGGAGACGCGCGCGAATAGCCGGCTGCAGGTACAGCCTGTATACATTGCCAGGACAACGGATTCCAAGAGGGTCTATGGCGGATGCGAGGGCGCGCGCACGAACGCATATACGACCGACAAGGCGAAGCCCATCAATTTCCCATTCAATTCGCAGGCCCGTCTCGCGCATCCTCCTCCTCGCGTCTACCTACCTCGTCTTGCAGCTTGCACAGAGCGACTCGCGAGGATCAGTTTCGCGTAGGTATTCCGTTAGCTGGATTCTACCGGGGCTTATACCGCCGCTGCATTCCCGTGTTCAGCCCGTTTAGACGCGTCTAGGCTGTCGGATTTTCGCCTCGCGTCGCTCGAGAACAGCGACGGGCTTGCGAAGCGGTCGTAGAGACTATTATCGGTTTGGATAAGGGAGAGACCCGGGCGGGCTCGAAAAATAAAGGACAGGGTAGCTAACGTGTTTTATCTATGTACGCGCAGTCGGACACAGGACAGGTTGCGACAGTTTTCTTTTTTATATGTTTCGGAACACGAAAGAAACGAACCCGCGCGGTAGATAGTCAGACAGCTGTCAAAATTATACGTGCACGTGTAATTTCGACACGTACGTATTGAATTTTGACAGCTGTCTTCTATCATCTATTGCGTGCGCGCGTGCGTGTCCCTATGGTATAATTTAAAAATGGATATTTTGGACGATCTTCCACCGACGATATCGAAATGCCTCGGCCGCAAGCTGCTCGGAATTCGAAAAGATTTTAAACAAATCTTATTTTATTCAATCCTCCTATCTGACGCTCGACTTTCGAAATATCGCACGATGTGGTATAATCCGGATATCAGCTTGAATGGGGACGACATTGCGAGCGGAGACTCTGAAAATCTCTGACCGAGATACCGCGAGATGCGATAGACTTCGCGGCGAAGATCCTTTCGAATCAGAGTCGATGAGCTGAAGGCGCAGGCCTGTATTTTAAACGAATATGTAAAACAATAAAGCGAATGAATGCGAGTTTTCGGCTGTGGGCGAGGCGATTTTAGTACGCGTGTGTTTATACGTGTGTATATGTCCTTTGTATTTATTAATATAAGAATATAACGTGTGAATAGTGCTTATATATTTGCTCGATAAATACAATATTTATAAGTGGCCTGTTTGATACCGTCACTGAAAATGTAACAAGGCTGAACCTTACAACTTTCTTAACGGAGCCTCGTGTGCGAGTGTACGGGCATAGTTACGTGGCGATATTGCACTTTATCGTACTCCTGAAAGTTTGGAACGAAACGGAGCTAATGAAATTCGAATCGGTGTGACCTTCTTTTTAATTTTGCACAGCTGCATTGTAGCCCGACCTGAAAATCGGTCCATTACCGGGATGATGTAACGGCGCAGCGAGTTCCTATCTAGGTATGCGCGCGTGTGTGTGTGTGTGTGTGTATGTCTGTATGTGTGCCTGTCACATTACAACGTAACGATACGGTCAAAGAGGTTTAATGCGAAACGTATAGTCGCATGCAACGGTAACGGTGTCGCTATCGGCTAAATGGCACGTCCTAATTTTATACCGCTTATTTCCGATACGATTTTACGTCTCTAACGAGCGCCGGTATTGCGAATGTGAATTCACTTTGCAGCATCGTGATTACGGCGACTGTGAGCGAAATCATAATTATTGATTTATTATATTTAGAAGCGCGCGAATACACACGCGGACGATAAACAGAGCGCATTCCCGTCCCCCCTCCCCTCCCCCCTTCCCCACCGCAAAACGCACGGATCCGTTTAACTGGCGGAGCGCACATATCGCTAATTGCCGCGCGCTTTATTCTCGGCCCGACGAATTCCGTGTCAACCTCGTGAAACTCGTCTTGCTGATCGTAAATTTATAACGTTCGTTTTCGGTCGTGCCGCGTTTCGCCGCGTCACACTTCCGGACGAGACTGGGGAAAGTCAATAATTACTCAGCGACGCGCTGTTCGCGGAACTGTTCGGGATAATACTAATTGTTCCCGCGTGACGCGCTGTTTCTCGTTTCTACTCTTTCGCACCTTTTCCCCTTTGTTTTTCCTCGGGGGCGCAAGGACGCTTCTTCTTCGAGGACGCGCTGTACGCACGACAACTCTAGGGTATTTCCCGTGAAAAACGCTTTCACAAAACACTCCTCTCCTCGAAACGAGGAGAGAGAGAGAGAGAGAGAGAGAACGCGATTTACCTCCGTGCTTCGCTGCGCTCCGTTCGAAAACCCAGTTCGAATCTGCGACGTCGAGAAACGGTATCGGCTCCCGCGAAAGTGTAGAGTATGACAAAGGTTCTGATAAAATGAATGGACAGGATGTTATTTAAAAGTATGAATAATAAATGGGCTGACCTTTGGAGGTGGGCGTTAAATACTTCGGAACTAAACGACTATTAAGAACGGAATGTTTCGGTGACAATAAGCAAAAAAGGCCTCGTAGGCCTAACATGTTATTGTCAGGGTTAAGTACCATTAAGATGATAAAAAGGGAACAATATATTTCCTCGCTATTTCTGCAGTCAAGTTTCATCGATGGAACGGATCACTTCTGTGAGCAGACACTTTTTCATCGAAATTTTGATCTGATCTGCATTTACTATACTCAATAACCACGGCCACCGGTGACTATTGACTGTGTTTCAGCGATGATATTCTGATTACACTTTAGAGATTATGAAAATACAGGTTTGGCACGAACATCACACTCAGACAGGCAACTTCGTATTCATTGTTCCTATAGAGAACGCGGAGAGAGCGAGAGAAGGGAAAGAGAGAGAGAGAGAGAGAGCTCCTTCGGCATGTCTTTGACACGATTCTTATTAGAATAATCATCGAGTTAATCTCCGGGTCGCGGGTTGCACGTAGAAAGGCCGCCGCTCGTCTTTTCTCTCGTAGGACGCAGCTAATTCGCTAGCGTCGAGCCGAGAGGTGCGTACGCTGCTCCTGGCTGCTGCTTCACGCGATGACTACGCATTCCACCGGCTCTTTGACGCGACTCCCCGACGCGTCTCTGCATCCGTGCCGGTGTTTCACGCGTCAATGCGCCGAATAACGGCGCATGCCTGCTGCTTTACGGTGGCGACGGCGGCCGTGACGCGTCGTTACGCCTCGAGCGTCTCGACGACAATTAAGCGCCGTGAGAGAGAGAGAGAGGGAGAGAGAGAGCAGGGTCCTCCTTTGACGCGGCGTCGATTCACCGCCCCAAATCAACCGATTCCATTTTCCGCCGAACGACCGTCGGGAATCAAACTTCCCGTCTGCGACGGAGCGCGTCGTCGTCGTCGCCCCGCGCGATCTAATTCGGTTAGTCGTTTTAGAAGGGCACCTCTGTTGGTTACCGAGCGGAGAATCGCAATTATTCCTGCGATCACAGAGATAGTAGCGGCTGATCGGTAGCTGACTCGTTAGGTTAGACGAAAGACACGTTACGCGGAAAGTTTCACAACAGTCAATTTCCGCGACAGGTTGATCGGTATCGCCGGGACACTCGCCTCGCCGACTTCCGCGATTCAAGGCTCGAGAACGTCTGAGAAAAACAGCACGGGGGGAAATTCCATCGCGGTGAAGTGTCAGCAAGTGACGTAAGCATACACGATTGAGATAATCGAGGGCAATTGACCGAGTAGAAACTTTATATAGGAATTTCCCTTCCTTCTTACAGCCGAGTTTTCGTCCGGTCTCCAGGCAACAGGAAATTCAGCCACACGAACTGAATTTTCTTTCTTCGTGTAGTTACAGCTTTATATTCGTGTGCAGTCGCGGCCTACAGCTGCTAAGAGCCGCAGTTTATTAATTATCCCGTTCATCCTGCTCGTCCGCCCCTTTCGTGTAGACGCACTTTTCTTTCGGGCGTTTTTCGCGCGTCAAGTTCCCGCCACGGAGGCTCATCGAACCGTCACCGTTGAGGCAAACAATGGCTAAGTACTAGAAGGGGGGCCGATAGGACGGGGGTTGTTAATTAAGTATCGACCTGTCGACAGGAGTAATACATAATTACGATGTATTCTTCGTTGCTCGTCGGGAGGGAGAGCTTTTTACCCTCCCCCCTCCCCCTCCTCTCCTAGCCGCATGGTTCTCTCCTAACACGGCGGCGAAGACTAATCAATTTTCCATTCACCGGCAGCCGCTGATGGATGACTTACGATCACGTCGGGGTTTTAATAAATCAACATCCGTCGCCTCTATCCGGGTCTGTCATCAGTCTTCTTAGGGGTTGACCTCGCGTCGAAGAGACGCGCTGGTAGCGCTAGGTAGGCGCAAAATCGCCGTCCCGCGGACCAGCGCGCGTTCGCCGCTGTCGAGCGCGTCGGTCGCGAGGATCGATCTATCGTCCGAACCGAGGATCGACGGGGGGAGGGGGGAGTCGTTGGTTTATCCGGGTGATCGGACGATTTCCTTCGATACGAGGGAGTAACGAGATATCGGGCCTCGTCCGGAGGTATGGCAGAGAGGGTTGGATATAGAGGTATGTGACACATATACAGGGTGACTGACAATTTCTGACGTAACGCTCGGTGTATAGATACATTGAGAGAAAAAATATCTAAAATATAAAAAATATTTATTCGAAGGATATTAACAACATATATATATATGTTATTTCGAATATATATTTCTTTCGGTGTGAAACAGATCAAACAGAAAAGGAAAGTCACATATCGTTTTATAAATTTCGCAATGGTTAATGAGAAGTTAATTATATGTATATGAATGAATGAACGCATAAAAAATGGTGAAACAGACTTTGTAGACATGTATAAAAAAAGATGTAAGAAGAACGGCTTAATTCTTAAGATCTCCTAGCAACGATGAGTATCAGAGCCTATAATGTCGATCCCATCGCATTCATTCGCTCATATTGCTCAATTAATTCCTAACTATCGCAAGATTGGCGAAACATGACTTTCCCGTTCAGTTGGCCCGTTCTACCTGCACATGAGCGTTACGTCGAAAATTTTCGGACACCCTATACATGTATGAGCACGTCTATATGTGGAGCGCAATAAGTAAAAGAGGGATTTAATATATCTGAGAAAATCATGAAGCACGAAGTGGACTTTATATTTCCTTTATAGCATCCAGGCTGTAATATCCTGCGATATATCTGATCTGCTCGTAAATTTCCGCGGAAGAAAGTGGCCAGAGAGAGGAGGACGGGAACGTGGCGGACAATATATACGTCGCTTTCTTATTAACCGCTTCTTTCTTCGCGGACGGATGATGGAAAGACGTAACGGAGAATTTCCCGGGCTATTGATTCGTATCGATAACGCACGTCGGGTGATAATTGCGCGCCGTGTATCATAGGGTGAGATAATAACCGGTAGGTAACCAAACGACCCGTCATTTTTCCGAGCTCGATCTTGAAAGGGCGCCCCTGCACTATGGAACGGATGAGAAACATACGCCCGACGAAGAACAGACGTACGCATATATAACATATATATATTATGGATCGTATCACAAAAATAGGAGATCGGAAAAAAGTAATTATACGACTTATAGTCTGACTTATAGCTGAGAGAAATCAGCCTATTAGTGTCAGGGAGAGTATTGGTGCTTTAAGAATAATCGTAAGTCGCGAAAGGTAATACCGACATTATTAGAATTTCAAATAACTTCACAAGCATGGCTTTGTTCCGACAATATAGCGAAGTACTCCTCACGCTCGCCGATTGGAATATAGATAGATAAAAGCGCTCATTTTCGTTCTGGTTACCTGCACTTACGAGCGTTTAATAAATTAAAAAGGAAAAATATACATATTTATGTGAAAGTTGAAATACCAGAGAAAAGTAAAAGAATATCTTAATATGTAATATCGTAATAAGAGAGTCTAAAGAGCATGGTGAAACAGCGGCTAGGGGACATTATCTCCAAAATTCCGATGACGACGGCGGACTTTTTCGGTTTTTATCCGACGAATTAGCGATAGGTAATCGCACCCCGCTTCATTTCACTCCAAACGCTGATCCTGAAGGCCCGGAAGGTATTACCGTCAGTGCCACGAAGGGACAAACGTCGGGTGTGGCTTATCTGAACGGACGAGTGGTTTCACCGGAATTTGCTTGTAACCGCTCGTAGCCGCAGTGCACGCTGGTTCAGCATGTTGAAGTCGCGCGTGTATAGTAATTACTTAACGAAGTAAATACGATTACACGTACACACACACACACACACGCGCGTCCCAGAAATATTTGTCGTATCCGAGCCCACGTTGAGACAGCAGGAAATAATCGTACTGAAAATTGCATCGACAAAGTAAAAGTATCTTTAATACAATACGAGTATTTTTGGATTTATCCGTTGAACAGCAGAGAGATGTAATACATATTATGTAACATATATATATTATGGATCGTATCACAAAAATAGGAGATCGGAAAAAAGTAATTATACGACTTATAGTCTGACTTATAGCTGAGAGAAATCAGCCTATTAGTGTCAGGGAGAGTATTGGTGCTTTAAGAATAATCGTAAGTCGCGAAAGGTAATACCGACATTATTAGAATTTCAAATAACTTCTCGAAAAAAAAACCTTTTTCTTTCGCAGCAGCAGATCCGACAGATTTGTCTGTATAAGTGACGTGCACGAGATTTTCTGCTTCACGTACTGACCTAGTTTGGACCCGGCTTGTTTTACCTCATCCCTTTGGGCGTCTCGAAATATTCATTGGGAAAACTTGTTAATTCCCGTATACGATCCGAATATCGTCAGAATAATTAAACGAGTAATTAATAATATCGTCATTGATACCAAGAAATGTGAGCCAAAACGAATAGTAATTAAATATATAATAAAAGTTTTGTCCTATATTTTTTATATTTAGCGTTCTTGAAATGAAATTTGATCGTCAAATATGTACAGTATCTTATATCGGATCGGAAAAATTTCCATCCTGGCGCATCAGAAAATAAATGTTAAATCACGTCACGGGAATTAACAAATTTTACTGTGTTCCACAATGTTTCAAAATAGTATTGCTATGGACTACTGAGTGGACTACTAAGATTCTACATGAAATGTTGAAAGAAGTTTCGTGCATTTCAAGTCAGACGTTAAATGATACATTTCTTGTTTTATTTCCGACTAAATCCATTTGGTTTTCGTCACATAAAATGACTTTTACATCAACATGTTCGTTTACCAGGATTTATTTAGAAAATTGTCCCCAAAGATTATCTCGCGTTTTTCCTCTTTTTAGGTTACACGTAACTGTGTCGATCAGATTTAGTGATGACATGAAAATTGAAAAAAAAAAGTTTTCTATCACATATGCACGACGCTGGCTAGCGAATGTGTCGAACGCATTCTGAAACCTTTTCTACTGTCATTCTCTCAGGAAAACCGGAAAACGAGCGGAGGGATTGTCCCCGAGATTAATTCGCGTTAATACCGCGAAACGAAGTGGTTCTAAATCAAACGTGTGAGAAAATTCGAAATTCACTCAATCTTGGAGCGCTAATTTCACTATCGATTATACACCTGCCTTCTATCGATCGTCCAATTTAGCCGGCAGGAGTGCCGTACTAAGACGTCTATGGTGGGTACATAATGGGGCAAGTACGTGGCACGTAGTACGTGCCACGTAGCCGGCTTATCAGAGGCGCGCAGAGGGATGCCCAGGGCAGGCTTATCGACTCAGCGGCTTGACAGGCTTCCACGTCCTTTCCCACCTAGTAGGTGGAGCGTCGAAAGATGATGAGCACCGATCGAAGGACCCCCGAGACCTTTGGCGGCTTTCTCTTGGGGGTGGGCATGCGGTAAGCCTCTGTACGAAGTCGTTGGTGCGTCGTGAGGTAAGAGGAGATAGCGCGGCTGGCCTTCGCTGACCGATATTACGTGCTTAAGAAGCTCACGGCCATTGCCCGATATCGCGACAGCGGTAAACAGAACCTCCCTTTCTCTCTTATCGGTTGTTCAGGGTTACATGTCGTACGGGATGTGTGAAAAAAAATACATTTCTCTTTCTGGCGTTTTCTCATTCAAGAGATTCGGATCAAAATTGTTATTTTCTCATTCTGATAAACTTGTCAAGTGACATGTCATTCGACATGTCGCTGTCCACGAATACTCCACGTAATAATACGTGTCCACGAATATCCATGTAATTCGGAAAGAAAGACACAAATGATAGGTAAATTGTCAATATAGGGCAATGTGAGAATAAAGTGACATATTTTCTTGTGTTAGTGTAGACGTGATACTCACAAGTTGTAGTGCACATCCGCCATGTTCGGTCGATAACGAAGCGCTTGAACGAAAGCTTCCTCCGCTTCGGCTACTCGCCCCTGCTCGCTGAGAACGCTGCCCAAGTTGCCATAAGCTGCAAGCAACATAAGTCATATTCGATTTTGCATTCTACGTTATTACTTGGTGAAACGTTAAAGATTAATGGGCTCGGGTCGGTGTGGTCGTGCATGGGTCAATGGTGGCGTGATACAAACAGACGGATGAATGTCACAATATTTTTCACGCACATTGTAGCAGATGTGTATTTAAAAAATGGCCATGTAGAGACTTCTTTAATTTATAACTCAATAGTTCCTTTTTTTCTTAATTTCTAAAAGTCATCTATAAAACGACGTTTGAAATGAGAATATTCCTTTAACACTTTGCGGTCCGCGGCCCACCCGAAGACGCTTGACTAATGTGTTCGAACTTCCCGAAGGCATAATACGAAAGTAGCCACGCTTATTTGGTTGCTTTTCTTCTTATACAAATATTACTATCTAAACAACTATTGAACTTAACGTATTCAAAAAACTTTTATCGTGAAATTCATTTTTTTCTCTATTATTAAACATCATAAAAGTTAACTTTTCTGTGAGAGCTTTACTTTCTGAGACCATCCAAATCATGGTCTATTTTGAGCTGGAAGAAAGTCAAACATAGATACTATCGATTTTTTAAGTGCATAAATTATATCAAGAGGATTAATAAAAGAATAGAAAACATATTTCTCTTCTCGTTTACATGTGCTTGCAAACATTGTTTTTTTCTCCGCGGATATAAATTAATATTCTCATCGTCTGATGATTCTGACGAGATTCGTCTCACGACACGTCGACGAAATATCGCTAATACATCATCTATGACCGTATAATATGAAACAAAATAATATAAAATACGGCATAATACGAAACCAACCAATAGATAAATAAACAAATACAATTAGAGAACACGTGTACGATTGATAAATAATAAATCAATGACTGATTGTAAGAGGCGTATTTACCTTCTACATCTTGAATTTCTTTATCTGAAGAAAAATCTGCGTTAGGTAACATTTTTTGCTTTTCCTCAGCTCACAATAGTATTTACACTGTTAAGATCTGTCGATCGACTAGAATCGAAAGACTATTCATATGTTTCGCATGTTGTCAATTGCTTAAAACCGTATGTGTTTCGATTTATCGATAAAACCAATGTTGTCGGATCGCGACGGCACAGTGCCGTCGACCGACCGGTACGTCGAAACGTGCGCGACGGCATCATGTCGTCGACGGACCGCAAGGTGTTAATGAATGACGCACAGGTGGACCGACATCGTTATATTTATAACGCGCATTATTGCAGACGTACGCAGAAAGAATATGGGTGGTTTTCGAAAAATTCGAGAAATTCGGGGCAACGAAAGAGAGAGAACGGTTGTCGGTTTCCGTGCAGAATACGCCGCTAGAATAGCCGTGGTAATTGTTAACGGATGGCATGATGTGCAGGTGTGAAATACGCTTTACGCTTTCGGTGTTAATTATTATCCCAGCGGCAATTACTTGAGAATTATCGCGATCAAGATACGCCCGCCCATCATTTCTCTGCTTACGTGCTCGCTCCCGCTACACGGCTTGTAGTTGAATATTCAACTCGTTAAATGATCAGCAGGAAGTACCCGGGAACATGGTTACATGCTGCGCGCACGCACGCCGCGTCCATATAGATTACCCCTCCAGACACCGGGGCTAATATTTTCGTCGTTATTCCACTTTCGGGCGCCGTTATGTAATATTACCTCAAGTGCCGCTTGCAAAAAGCAATTCTCGCGGCACTCTCTGCCGATACTAATTCTGACGAATGCGGGATCTCGAAAGCGGAATTATTTCTACGAAATCGGCATCCAATGGTGAAACGCGGATCATGCAGTGAATAAAACGCACGTGAGTGACGTACTCCGGCGCACTGTTATCGGCCGATCCAAATGGAATTCATCGCGACTTTATTAAATTTACATATTTGCACAATTGATGACTTTAATCATATACTCGTTTCGGCTTTCGTCATTTTGCGCGCCGAGCGCATCTCCGAATAATCACTCGTGCAAACATCCACCGGAATAACGAAAATGTCCGAACGTGGCGGGTTTAAGCTTCCTCATCGGCTTTATCAGACGCACGTGCCTAATCGTAAACGACGCGTCATCGCCGCAGCTGACCACCGCACGATAGTCTAAAATAGATATTCCTTAGCCAAAGCTCACTTTTTAACCTGTCACCTCAAGCTGACGTAAATACAATTTTATGGTGTCTTATAGTCGAATAATAATAAGATATTTATTATTCATTCATTATTCTTTTATCGGTAATGATGCTGAAATAACGTTCGCTCAAGATAACCTTTAGCTACATCTGTCAAAATTGTGCTATACATTAGATTATTTGAATAATGATGCGTGTAGCAGCATTAAATATATTTAATATGCCAAAGAAACGCATGCCACGAAGTAAATAATTTCACATTTAGTTCTTATTTCGGAAATGAGACAATAATTGAATTTGTGGCTGATATAAATGTGATCTTGGAAATAAATGTCACAATGGACAAATATTTTATTAAGAAAACAAAGAAAAATTACTACTCCCGGATTAAGCGTTAAAAAGTATCCCCCTCCCTCCGCCCCCGACGTTACGATTTGCCGGATACCACGTGAGTTAAATCAACAAGCAGTCGTCACTCGTGGATGACGGTGGGTGACATCGTGCCGACTCGGAGAAGAGAAGAGGAGCGACGCGTGCATCTCTGCGGGGCGCGCATTGAACGCGATGGAAGGGCAACGGGGGTCGTCCGGCAAACACGCGAGCGAGAACGCGCGAAAGGGGAGCCAGCGAGCGAGCGTCGACGGCCTGAACCAACAAAATGTAAATTTATTTCTCGTAGCGGAGCAGCCTGTTAACACGGTAACACGCAATTTCTGTCGGCGCAATTAAAACGCGCTGTGACGTCGCCGCTGGCACCGGTGGTAGCGCGTTGTGTCGACGTCAGCTCGCGTGACCGCCCGTTCCTGCAAGCCCCCGCCGTTCTCTCTCTCTCTCTCTCTGTCCCGCGCCCGTTCGCTCTTTCTCGCTCGTCTGCTCTTTTTGCGGGGAGCATTAAAAAAATGAGCAGCGCGCGGGGATGAATGGGTATTTCGCGGAGGGGGCGAAGTGGCGAGATTGTCTCGCGAGAGAGCGACGAACGAAAATGTCGGATGCGGAATTAAGGCCCGAGCAGCTTGGGCTTGTTAATTAAAAGAGAGAGAGAGGGAGAGAGAGAGGAGGGGAGGGGAGAGGGAGAGAAGAGAAAAAACGTGGAAAATATGGAAATGAGGTCCCTTGCGGAGCGCAGCTCTCGATAAAGGTGTACGTTTCCATTTGCCTTGATCTAAATCGAGTTTCGAGACCTTTTCCAAATTCTAACGGAGGTCTAATTAGATTTAGCGAAGATCCAACTTTACTGCGATAGCGAATCGCTCGCGTTCCGACGAAATAATGACGATAAAACGTCGTGTGACTTGACAGTCAAACAAAACCGATTTTCTACCATTCTTCTTCTCTCTTTACACCTAAGTCTACAGTGAGTGTCAGTTCGCCGGTCATAACAGTTTCTTACCGTTGGAAAGTTGAATCCTTCGCGAATTGCGAGGGGGAGAACTTCAATCTGTGAGAGGTGAAAAATTAATTCGCGAAGGAGAGAGAGAGAGACTAGAGCGGCACAGGAACGATGACGCGTAAGGTTATTATCTATGTGAAATGAACGTACACCATAGTTCCCGGTTAATTTCGCTGCGAGAGTCCACTTCATTTTGATATTAAACTGAATACCGATGAAAACCGACGTCGACGAGATCCGAATTCAGATCTCCCCCTCGCTGCGGATCAAACGAGCGAGAGAGCGAGCGAACATGCATAAATAATAAAAGCCGGAGTGAGACGATTCCGGAATAACGTAACGCGCGCGCGGTCGATGACGTGGAACAGATGCGCAGCGCTGACGTGCGGCGCAATTAATACGAACTACTGTCCGGTAGATTAAATCGCGCGCTCGCGGGCGCGATCAATCGTTAGATTATCATGAGAGTAAATGGGGCGTATGGACTGTGTAAAAAGTGGCAAAGACGGATGACGGCGTCCCGGGTGGGGAACGCGTGTGAAGGAAGAATCGAGCGGACTTGTATCGTTTCCCCTCCCCCTCTCTCTCTCTCTCTCCCTCTCTTTTAATCGTCGTGTTTAAAAATCAAACATCTGACCGTCCTTCTGCGGCCGTCTGTGAAGTTATCCTTGAAAGTACCGTGTTTTTCTTCGCGTCTGCCGCGGCAAGTTCTTAATGAACGGCAACGGAGGCAACGTTTTGCGAAATTGCTTTCAATATGCCAGGGATACGGCAACGGTACGGAGCGGAGACGGCAATAGAGAGAGAGAGAGAGAGAGAGGGAGATTGGGGGTGAGAGATAGAATAAATTAATACAACTAGGAACTATGTTGTGCCTCTCGGGCAACACACCCACGTTATACATCGCGCGAATGAAACGCGTTGCAGGGAGCGGAGCAAAAATTTCTCTCTCTCTCTCTCTCTCTCCTTTTCTCGTCAGCGGGAGGAAAAACTCCCGGACTCCCGTTACGTTACGGTCGGAGGGCCGTAAGTTAAAATAATTACGAAAAAGTACACCGTGGAGGATAAGCGCCGTATGAGAGTGNGGGGGAGGGCGGGATGGCCGACGGATGAGAAGAAACGAGAAACTCGCGTATGCTCTTAACGCGCGCACGTGGGCGTAAGACGTTTCCGTCAGATGGCTGGAAAATATGAAGGTCATACAGAGTAGAGGGAGCGAGACTGAAAGAAAAAGAATGGTCCTTTTAGCACAATAAGCCATCATAAACGTTGATGATTAAACTGAAAGATACAGCGAGGTCACTCCGCTCGCGGGAGACGACGATGTTTACAGTGTTACTTAGCGCCGAGGGATAGATCTGAATTATACACCTCCTGCAGAGGGTTCCGCTTTTGTATCGGGCTATTATTCGATGCTAAGCCCTTTCCATATACACTCCAGCATCTCTCTGTACAAGATGCGTAAATTAATTCGGTGCTCTCGGTTAGTAAACATCGAGATTTATTTATCAATAGAAGGTGTGCGGTTTTAATTATCGAACTAATCTCTGCTACTGCTAATGACCCTACATCATCTATCAAGCAGCTGTCGAATTCTATCGCGATTGAAACTTGATGGTTTTGAATTAATAAAGTCTTTGACAGATTTTCCGACGTCTCTTATTGATTTGGTATCGAGTGAAACTTCAACATTTCTTGTACACCCCTGGCATAGCTGGACTGAACGTAAGTATGAAGATATTTATTGAAATCCGAATGCAAAACTTTAAATCCGTTTTTTTCGAAATCACACTTTTCAAACTGGCATCCATAATATCTCAAGTATGGTTTCGCCGATCGGCGAAACTTCAAACTTTGAACCGGAATATGAAATATACATATATCTATCGTTTGAACTACAACCAATTTGATTCATTGAAAATATGATTTTTATTGCACTTCATAGACCGAAAAAAACGTAAAAACGCGATGTTTCTCTCCAAAGCTCCGCTATTTTGTTATTTCCGTGTTTTTTGATAGCTGTTCTAATTCAGACGATAGCCACATTCATAGAGAGTAAAATGTTATTTTGTTCATGAAGTGAAGTCGACGCGTTGTCGTGAGGCACACAAGCCTGCTCAAAATCTTCTCGAGACTTCCGCTACTATTTTTTTACAAGTTACATGGCTCATTATGTCTTCTACACGAGCCGAACAGGTCATTTTTGTGACTTCAATAATATTTTTTTTACGGATGAAACACAAAAATAATGCAATGTCGAAAATGAATTTTATCGAGAATAACCGGGTTCGTTATTATTTTTGAAATTATATTAATTATTCTGCGATGTTACGCAGTATTTTGTAAACACAGATGACAACTTTTCAAAATAATAATTTAACGGAATAATATTTAGATTTCATATGCTTATTATAGAAATGAGTAAAACTAAAGGCAAAGAATTAATTGACTCACCGATTAATACAACGATATATCGTTTTATAGAATATAACTGGGTTTTAATAAAATAATTATATATGGAAAGAAAAGTTTGATTGAATTTTTTTTTTTCACAAGCCAAACTCGTTTTGGCTGAGGAAAACGGAAGGTCTGGTTCTTATGAAGCAAACTCTCACAACCAGAGATTTTGTTCTTTAATCAAAACGCGTGTGGTTTATTCATTGTCAGGTAAATTCAACCAAACTCTTTTCTTCCATGTACGATTATGGCCGAATTTTGTTGTAATAAACAAAGAGTTGCTTTTGAAATTAAACGAATACCGAATAATATATCGAATTATATAAATAATGAAAAACAACTCAACAGCTTCAAGTGGAATTAAATTGATTTAAATGCCGACTTCGGCCAAATGCGTACTCAGGAGTCGTCGGGAGCCATCGAATAATTTCACTCGAAGATAAGAACCCAAACATATTTCCTTTTAATATTCCTTTAATAGAAAACTCACACAGCAACAGTTCATATTCATTCGCGATTAAGTCCCCGCTTAAAATCAATCTAGATGAAATTCCGTTTTCACAAACATTCCGTAAGTATCCCTAAAAGAACTTGATTAAAACGAATTTTTTCCATTGGAATTTTTTAAATCCTGCCTCCAGCCCCACGAATTCCATATTGCCTCGCACGTACACACACGTCCATGAGAGAGAAAAAATACTTTCTTCCTTTTTCAAAAATAAACACTAACTCCTCTTTATTGTAAAATCCTGAAATATATACACGCCGGGTGTAAAAAATTAACGCCGCGCTCGAGAAAAATAGAAAGAAAGGAGGAAGACGGCGAATACACCAGAAACAAAGAGAAAAGGGTGAGGGGGCGAGAGTNGGGGGGGGGGGGGAGGGGGGAAGAGAAGGTTCGTTCGCCGTTGCATGCTGTGTATTCATCTTTCCGACGATTTTATGGACACGGTAGGCGCATAGCTGCCCGCGCCGAGGTGCAAGATGAACAGACGGGATAGCACACGCCCGCCGGTGGCACAATGGCCGCCGACGTGTAACGAGAAAACAGGTGGTGTGATATCCGTCTGCCTGGAGAGAATTTCATTTTTACACGGTCATATATTTCGTCGGGGCGGCGACGGCGCGCCTATCGAGCCTCGATCAACGCGTCACTACGGCCTTTTATTATTAACGCGCGTGCAGCGCACTTTTTTTTACTATCTTTATGTCTTTAATCCGCCCGGCGAAGCGGCAGCGGGTGCACGCGAGTTGTTCTTCTCCCTTTTTTACGACCCCCCCACCCCCCTCCCTCCTCCGTGTATAAAAAGAAAGCGTTCCCGCAGATATTGTATGCGTTTAAGGGCTCGTGCGACGACGACGAAACCAGGTGCAGCTAATAAAAGTGTCATTGGCAGCGGCGATACCTGCGCGAGGTTACACTTGGATGGCTAGCGATGATACTCCGAATTCGGGTCGCGTGATGTACGAGGCGACGTTAGGATCGCATGTGAGAGAGACGCGTCTCGAAATATATATATATTGTGTATGTGTGTGTGTGTATGTTCGAAATATCGAAATCGCTTGAAAGCGATATATACTGCGCATATCACTTGACGAGAATTTCGCCGGATATAGCCGTGTTCTGATATCTTTCACTCTTCGCGTTCGTAATCCACTCTCTTTCGTTTCCCGAGTTGACATTTTGATGCCACTTCGACGTTCTTAAGGATAGTTTACTCCTATTCAGGCAACCTAACTGATAAAAATCTATTTCGACGATATTGATACTTGTTAACTTTTCTCTTGCACCTCTAATTCTACAGATGTAATTTTAATGCTATTTTGAATAACCCATAATCTTGACATTAAAACCAGCGGAAACAAAAATTTTTAAGTAAATTAAGAACATATTATTATGTAATATAATAAAACGATTAAGTTACGGGTTGTTGTTAAAATTGAAATTAAACCTGTCTTATTTCTGCTGTCACATATATGTGTGTCGCGGGTCTCTCGTGAGAGATTCTTGCGTCGCGCATCTTTGACACTAGCGGCGAACCTGTTATGATATTCACTTTGCCGTATTTAAGCACGCGCTTTGCGAAAGTTGCACTTTTACATTTCTACCGCGCGCTCACCCTTTCTTTCCGTCCTGTAGCAAGTTGCAGAAGTTAAAATCGTTTATTTTATGAACTTAATAATCCAAATTCTATATTATGTATTCTATAATTTTTTATTTTTATATCTTCTATACTATAAAATTCACTTTTCCTCATTTTTACTACGAAACTTGCCTTTTCACTATTTAAGCGACGCTATCTATCTTTATGAGACGAAGAAACGTTATCAAGAAAATTAAAATGTATCTAAAAAGAACTAGATTAAAAATTAGATTAAAGAGATTAGATTAGAAAAAAAAAATAGATTAAAAATTATATTAGCGAGAAGAAGACTTGAATTTGCCTTTTTTACTCGAGAATCCTAGGATACGCATGTCCGTACGCAAAGGGAATAGTTTTATGTCGTATGAGTTCTTTTCAATTCTACTGTGTCCCCCAGTAGTACAGAAACAGACTGTCAATATAGTTTATCCTGAGGAACATAGTGCACTCTCTTTTTAGCCTTCAATTAAAAAAAATATAAACAGCACACGAAGTGTATAATAAATTAAGACAGAACGTCGATATTTTCCTCGGTTACGAAAATCACTGGGAACTTTTGCCATAAAATTTTCCGTCCGTGTATATTAACACGTTAAATATTGCAATAATCACCGTGGTGACCGGTGAAATTCCATTATTAACGCACATTTCGCTAATTTAGACGCACCGATCCAGCATAGATTCAACATGCGATAAAATAGGAAAATTCCGTGAAAAACTTACCTTTCGGTGGATTGACGTGCAGCGCCGACCTGTACAAGCTCTCCTCGTCCCTCCAGTCGGCGTTCCTCATGAGCGTCTTGGCCGACATGAGGGCGATGAGGGCCGCCGTCGCCAGGAGCACCGCACTGCCGCGCCTCCTCGAGCCGTTTCTCCTCGCCATCCGGTAACAGCCGGAGATCGCGGCGCCGACCGCCAGACAGGCGCCCACGCTCGGCAGGTACAGTATCCTCTCGGCTATCACGAAGCCGACGTAGAAGAAGAGGTTGCTCGCCGGCAGGAAGGGGAACACGAGGAAGCCCAAGGACACGGCGGTGGCCGCGGCGGTCCGCCGGCCGCCGTCGGCGGACGCGCCGCCGTAATTCGGCCTCTTGGCACAATGACAATCACCGAGCGGGCTGTTGTTGTTGTTGTTGGCCGCCCTGCAGCCGTCCGTGTGACAGCCGCCCGTGCGTCTACCGGCGCATACGGGACACCTGGAGGAGGCGGAGCGCGGGTACGCTTGGAGAAGAGCGACCGTCGCCCCGGGCGTAGCCGTCGGCTCCCGGCGACACGGCCGTCGCAGACCGCGCACCGCCCAGCAGACGGCGGTGATCAGGGCGACGTAGAGGCAGGCCGACTCGAGATTCCGCGGGTCCAACGGGCTGGTTATTCGCGGCACGGCGTCCATCGACCAGTCGAAGCTCAGGGTGCTGGGGCACAGCAGCATTCTCGCGCTCGCCGCCGGCAGATAGAGGAACGTGAGGCCGCGCGTCAAGCGCGACGGATGCCTCGCCGTCGGATTGTCCGCGCTGGCGAACTCCGGCCTGATACCGGCGAGCCGGATCCGGCCCAGCGCGAGCAACGCAAGACCGCCGGTGAGAATGCCGACGCTGCGGCCCCGGGTGAATCCGCAGTTGCCCTGAAATCCAAACGCGGCCGTGACATTACTTGGTACGGATGCCGTCGTCGACACGACGCTCACATACGGCAAAAAGCGATTCCCCTCCCTCCGGGGAGCAAATTTTCAAGTGTGAAAATTTCAACACTCGGATATTCAAATATTCGTATTACATTTCAAACGAAAGGCTCATATCTAACTCTGAATTCAAATTTTATGATCTGCTTTCAAAGAAATTTAACGATCGTAGTTCAATTCGATTGAGGTAAATGTATGCGTGTAGTGGGGTAAGAATGAATTTTTCGCGCGATGGACTCGTGGTTTTATAAATTCACAAATACTCGGGCCACAAAATACGCAACGATATTTTCGTCGCGATAAAGCGAACGGCGTTGTAGATTTGAAATATGTGACTGAGATATAATGTACGCGTACGTATATTAACATTGCGACACATACACACACACACACATGCACGCACGTTGTTCGCAGGTGCAGAAATAATAAAAATACCGCGAAAATGCATTACGATGTATCGCGAGAAATATGATATCCTGTAATAACGCGACGGTATTCCCGTTGTCAGTTCATTGGATACACGTGGTGATCCATACGATGCCACGACACTCTTTTTTTCTCTCTCCACGAGCAAACAGAAAGGGAAAAGGGGGTGGATTGGAAGTATGAAAGCTTTCACAGTCGGCGGCGGTGTTTGCCTCGGTGAATGCGGCATCGCATCCGACCGGAAGGTAGTTTCAGTCGAATGGAAAGGAGAAAATCGTTTGTCCGACGAATCAGCGAACAAAGATATATCCCGCTGTACATTGTGCGTGTTGACGAAACGCGAGGGGATAACGGTGAAAGACGCTTCGCCACGTCCTTCGTTATTCGCGCGCGGAATATCGCGGAAAAACTCGCAGCGCCTGATTTCAATCGGCGCACTTACGGAGTTTCGCGTGACTGTGATGCGAAAGCAATCAACCAGTTAAAGAGAGAGAGAGAGAGAGAGAGAGAGAGCAATTATAATTTTTATCGATAGTATTATTTGAATTTTTGGGAATGCACAGTAAAGCAATATAATTGTAATGATGAAATATGAAAATTATTAATTCCTTATTCGATTCAATTCTATTGATTAAATTAATTAATTTTATTAATTAAATTAAATGAGGTAAAATTCTTGTAATTAATTATGAAAATTATCAATTCTTAATTAGCAATTTCTATATAAGCGGAGTAAGAATAAGTAAAAGATTTATATATATATTGCATAAACGGGATTATATTGAAACTATACGAAATTCTCGGGGCTTCTTAATGAAATTTCCCTATCGCGGTAACCGCGGCCGGGGAACGCGACTTGAAAGTTACACAGACAGCCGGAGATCGGGTAGAAATAATAGTTTGCGGTGAATTTATAATTCACGTTAAGCACGATTACGCTTTTCACCGAGCTCGCAGCGCGCCGCGGCTCGAGACACTCGTCTCATGTCCGCGACGACTGCGGAACGGGAACTGGCGCAAAGTGCGCTGCAAGTTCGTTAAAAAAGTTAGCTGACACGAAATTGAATGCCACGTCGTGCTTAAGGACGGTGTCGCACGTTTTACCGCGCATCGCTTCCGGTGCGCCTTATTATCTCGCATTACGGTCGCCTCGTTCCCCCCTCCCCCTCCCCCTCCCGCCCCTCTGCCATTCCCGTCATTCCGCTTTCTATTATTTCGACATTTTTTTCCGCCGCGGCTTTGAACGCGCGAGACAACAACGAAACGTTCCGCCGGGAGATTCGCCAAGGCGTGACCGTGAATAGTTAAAAACTCGCTTTAATAAACGAACGATACGTCGCGCGCCTCGTACAAACTTCCGACGAAGTTCGTTACAACCGTAAGATGTAATTTTCCGAGCGATGCGAGAGAGCGGGTTACGACGACGGGGCCGGCTGCATCCGCGCGCGCGCGCGCGCCGGCTCCGTAACCGCTAATTCCGGAGCGAAACTTTTGCTATAAAGACTTCCTGTGACAGCGACAATTATCCGTATTACGTACAATAAGGCGCTCTGTATGTTTCGCAAAGTCTGTGCGCGCGGAGCGAAATTATAATTAACGTCATGCGGCTAATGTTAATCCGTGCGGCGACGACCGTCGCTGGGAAAATCGTCGGGCTTAAACGGCCTGGAAATTTTACAGCGACCGGCTTTTTCCTTCTTACTATCCGTAGGATCGATCGGTAACCCCGGCAGCCGTACGGGATGCGTCAGGTCGAAGCGAATCTTCTCTCGACTTGTCTCCCGCGACGATAGATACATTTATTAAGTCACGCGAAACGTGTGCGAAGTTCGGCATTCCCGAGTCGAAATTTCAATGCCGCTTCCGGGCCTTTGAAACAGCCAAAAAATCGACTTACGTTACGCGAAGTGGCCATTAACGGAATCTTAATCTACCTAAGCTCCTGCGATGTTGTGAAAATTAAACATTATATTTGTGTGAAAATTAAGAGTTATTTAGGATCGAAGGTTTAACGCAGGGGGCGAAATTTCGGATTCGTATAAGCCGCTCTTTGGCTTACGTTCAACGTCGCGCGCGCGTCCAGAGTGTCAGGTCTTAATTGTTCAAAAACGTCGAGCGGGTACTTAGATCCTCGGGCAATCGGGGGCGTCTCGATAATCCGAATACGTTCTTGCATTGGGATACAACCCGCGGAATTAGCCCGTGGATTACCGCGGATGCGCCGTAATTGCCGTAACTCCATCACTTGTATCCGTGGCTTCTCCGTCCGCCGCAACGATATTGTTTTATCTTCGATAAAATGGAGCCAGCGGAGCGTCGGAAATGAAACAAACGTCACGGAACGGGATTTAACGGTGATATATCACGATATTTCACCGAGGAGGAGGAGAGATATCCACCCACGCGCGTCCGTCCCGTCGAGCAAGTCGATAATCTGAAAACCAGATTTCCTCCAATTATCTCGCGATCGCCGAGCGGACAGCTCGATCTCGTAACCTAATAAATTCCGCGCTTTTCGGCTCCGTTCCGGCCGCGGGTTCTCCATCTGCCGAACGTCACGTCTCGTTTGTCTCCCGGTCACTCGCCAACGGCTTCCGTCGATTCGCGCATATTTCCGCGCGGCCGGACAAAGCCCGGAAAACGGAAACGACGACGACGTTGCTGCGTCGTCGTCGTCGGTGACGTTTCCCGAATTGACGACGTAATAGACTGAATAATAAGAAAACGCAGCACGGGACAACGTCCGCAGATCGTAACTCCGAAGTATCTCCGATCTCGAATTTCCCGTCGGCCCGTCGGCACCGTTAACCCGCTCGGGCTCGGCCGCAGCACGCTGCGGCTGGGAAACATTGCGAGCGGTTTACACTTGGTTGACTCGGCGGAGGCAGCGGGGGAGATGCGGGGAGATGCCGCAGAGCGATGCAGTCGATGGGGAGTGCGAAGAAGAGACGGAAGTATAAGAAGAAGAGAAATATGACGACGGGAGGGAAAAGGGGGAGAGGCGCGCGGAGGCCTCGCGGCACTCGCGGAGGGGCGTCGGAAAATGCGAACGATCCTTTTGGCACCCCTCCAACCCGGCGCGGATAGAGGGGTAGATAGTGTGCGACGGATGGGGGGGGGGTGCGCGTCATGCATCACGCGAGGCGTCCGGTGCATCCAGCGCGCAACCGGATGCGCGAAAGGAGACTCGGCAAACGGAGACTCCGGAGGGTAGCAAAGAGGACGAAAGGACAGAGGGTGCCTGAAGGAGGAGGCTCGAGGAGGATGGCGGCTCACCGTGCATCAGGCCGCTGTCTTCGCCAGGATGCGCAAGCGGGATGCACCGCGCCGCAACAGCGCGTTATCGGTTACACGCTCGTCCGCGCGTGTGCGCGAACAAATACGCGTACGCGCGGGCTGCTGCATACGTTGTTTCCTTGTCGAAACTTTCACGCTCTCTCGGCGCTGCGATACGAGAGAGTACGCGAGGAGAATAAGCGGACGCCCCCCGTGCGCGAGATCTCGTCTCACCGCTACGAAAATCGCGGCGATATCCGCGCAGAAATGAGAGGATAACCGGCCGGCCGATCGTTCACCGAAATCGGTGAATTTGCGATCTACGCGGGGAAAAATGTTACGGGGGACAGCGAATTTTACGCTGTAACGGCGAATAATTACATATACAGGGTGTTCCTCAAGTGATGTCCAATATTTCAGAAGTTGACTTTTGAGGTAATTTTAGGGAAGGAAAGTTCATGCGAACTATGTTGTGAATTTTTCTCCGTAAGATGACCGGAAAAATTAAAACTCATACAATACTGGGCAGTACTTAAGGAACATTCTACATATTTATTGTGTCGCTAGACGAGATTCCATTTCTGCTACAAATTCGGCAGCGATCGAAAATAAAGAGAAAAAAGAGATGTAAAATCTCGTTGGATTAACACTCGCGCGCGCGTGTTGTGTGTGTGTGTGTATAAATCTGGTGGAGGAATATCGAAGAGAAAAATTAACAGAGTCCGTAAATTGAAAGAGTGTTCTTCGGGTTGCGACCTCGAGTCCGCGGCAAGCCCGATGAATTATGGTTTTAAAATCGCTTCTCGTTCCGACCGGTTTAATTTGATTCAGTGACCCTCGGCTCTTTACGGCTGAAAAACAAATGAAAGACCTCGAGCGCTATTACCGGAAACGGTTATTATCGTGTCAACCTACCTTTCGACTTGGCTCGCCGCGGCAGAGCTCCCAGAGAAGGCAAAGAGCCAGGGACGATATGCCCGTTTCTTTGGCGAAGGTAGCCAACGTCGACGACACCAGGGCCAGCAGCAGAGGAAATGGCGATCTGGCGCGATTACAATGGGCCGAGTACGTCAGGAAAGATGTCAAGGTCAGGAAGCAGGCAAGAAGGTCGGCACGTCCGACTATACCGGCCACAGCCTCACTGTGAATGGGATGGACCGCAAACAGGAAACCCGTGATCGCGTGCGCGAGATTGCTCCTTCCTGGCAGGACCTGTGGAGTGTAATTGCGGATATCTCGTAAGGTACACATGTAAACGTCTCGCGAGGCAATCCTTCAAGTGACGTGGGGGAAGGGGGGGGGGTAATTAACTCCGCCGTTAATTAACTGTACTCCGCTACTCCCAGAACCGCTCGATCCAAATTTCAATTTAATCGCTCGTGGAGCATGCCGCGAGCATGCGAGCGATCCTCAAGTACCGCTCGGAATTACGGCGGACTTTGATTGTGATCTGTGAATTGTGCGAATTCTTCCGAAACATCCGAATCGGAGCGTCTCATAATGGCTGTGATTTATTTTAATGCAATGCATAACTAAGGTATGTTAAAATATTGGAATATTAAAATATAATGTATCAGAGGATATTATATAAAGTGTTATCATTTATTGCGCACGATATAGTGTATAGTTTTTATATAATATAATGAAATATAAAATTATAATTTTATAATATCCCGATGTTATAATGTAAATGAGAAGGTGCTATTAGTCCCTCATTTACATTTTGTAGAATAACTTTGTTAATAATCGATATTTTAAATTGAGAACTTATAGCGATTATATTTGTCAACGTGTTGGTCAACAAATTCTAGACTCAAAGTTGTGAGATATTTACTTCGAGCGTTATTTATAAAAATTAACATTACACAATAAGTCAAAGAGAAACAGAGGTGGTAATGTGACCTCTTATTAAGATAGATTAAAAAAATTGATTTTGTTTCAAAAAAGCACAATGTTTTGCTGCAAATTTATATATTTATTCAAAATAAACTCTTTTATAGAGAAAAAATATAATCATGAATTTTTAACATAGATACTAACTTGCTCGTCAGAAGATAAATACACATTATCAAAAGGATAAAACGCAGCTAGTCTTTTAAACTTAACTTGAATTATCGACTTATCGAATAACTATTTCGATATGAAAACCTCAAAAAAAGCCGCATTAAATCTATTTTAATGAGGGATCAAAATATCATAAAATTGTTTAACTTTGCATAATTCGAAATATGTACAGCGGAATATTAAATAACGAACAAAACACTTAAGTATATATATATATGGAATTATAAAATATGTGTCAGAATATATTAGACGAAAAAGGAATACAACGACAGAAAGAATCACGTGTGACGACGGTAAAGAGATCTACGGGATTTCCGGGAGGTTCGAGAAACACGGCTAAGACATCCGAGTGAAAATATAAAAGGAACGTCAGGTATGTAAAAATGTGGAGGAGCACAATTCGTAGTTTTATGCGCGAGACTCGGTAATCGCCGGTTGCGGGAGTATTCGAAAATTATACGATCCGATGCACATTTGCAATAAGAGGGGAATACGGGCGAACGTCGGGCGGAATTTCGAGCAGGAGAATTGTAAAAGGGTCGTATATTTTTTCAGAGCGACATTCTGAAAATGCGCACGAGGAAAATCGAGGACGCGCGCGACGGTTCGGCGGCGGCGGAGAAACCGATCNGGGGGGGGGGGGGGAGGAGGACGTCGACCACGAACGAGTGCGCGAAAGATATTAACGACACACGTAACTCAAAAACATGCCGCTCAGATAAGAGAGAGAGGGAGAGAGAGAGAGAGAGAGAGAGAGAGGGAAGTACCCTCATTAATACACTTAGACTGAGTTAATTAGTGTGACAGTTTCATTACTCGGGCAAAGTGCTGCGTGTATTAAATTAACGCGGGGGTTCCTCATACTTGCCCGGCTTCTCGCGCCCATAATAACCGAGCGCTAAAGCGATTTGAGTTGCTAATGAACTTATAAAACGGTATGCAACTTTGATATTACTGTTTATTTTCACTCGTCGGTGCCGACGAGAAATGCGTTAAGGATTTTCACGCGGAGAATCTCCGCGTCGCTGTATGTAGCCGCCGCCTGTCGCCGGGGGTCCGCCGCCGCCTCTGTATATTACGTTTCCCGTCTAGCGTGACGACTTCTCGCTGTTAAATTTCCTCCGAGCCTTATTCAAAGACTTCTTGCCCCGCTACTTTTTGATTTATCTCCCGTTCTGTTCTTTTCGAAACTTATCCAAAGCCACGGTAATTAAATCTCGCTTCATTCGCGACACGCGCTATTAACTTTTATTTCAAACCCGGCGCAGAAAATATAATTAAACCCGATTCCCCGTCCTCCCCTACTTCGGCGCGCGTGTACAATTACATTTATTTTATTCGATTCGGCGACGGATGCGTAATTAAATTTGATTTAAATTAGCGCAGTTATATAATTGATCGTCGTGTCGCGTGTCGTTCGTCAAGCATACGTAATTAAATTGTGACCGCCGTGGCTACTTGCACACATCTAAGTCAAATACCCGGCCAAGTTTAAATATACCCTGCTGGCCGAAAGAGGCGATGTAAAATCGAAACCCCGGGTGATAGGGTCCTCTCTCTTTCTCTCTCTCTCTCTCTCAGGCGCTCTTTTGATCCTCTCAAACGTATCCGGAAGTTCTATTTGAGATTTTCGCGTGCAGTTACGCCGAAATCTCCATATCACAGTTCCATCTCGTGCAAGCTCCGTGATGGAGCTTTAGAGGGGGAACCCGCGCCAACTAAAATGAAGCGGCGTCGTAAAATTAAAACCGCAATAGGCTTATGTCGAAGTTAAACTGTCTCTCTCTCTCTCTCTCTCTCTCTCTCTCTCTCTCTCTCTCTTCACTCAAGAATAAAACAAAAAAGATCCCCGCGGTCTTATTTTGAATATAAAACGAACCTGATTAATAATTAGACGGATTCATAATGTGACTTTTACTTGCGAACCACCGCGCATCTCCCCTCCCGTCTTCCCCTCCGCCACAGAGCCGCGCAAATTAACGTCCCGGTAAAGGCCACGACGCGCGAGCACCGTGATATAATTGATGGAAGGTGAATTATTAAGTCGACTGACGGTATTTATCAGACCAGAATTATGATTAATCGACGGTCACGCTCTCTCACACACCGAACGAGCGATATCGGTGGTGTAGGTGAAAAAAAAAAAAATGGGGAAAACACGACGGTGGGAATAAAATCATTTGACGATTGGTTGGCCATTTTTTTTTCATTATTAAACTTGGGAAAGCGTCCATCCGCCATCGAGGCGAGCGCATTCCGGGCTTTAACGTTAATCCGGCATGGTAATCCGCCGACCTGCTGCTGAACCGGATGAGAAATACAACGCGTTAATGATAATATTCCGGCATTGAGCGGGCTTTTACGATTTTATTCCCGGACGGTCATTATGGCGCAGGATATTATCCAAAATTCCCACGTGTGACATGGGCTCCACAGGTGTCACCATTATTTTCTTTCCGTCGAGACGACGTCAAATCAACGTATGCTATTGAAAGACATTACTACGACGACGTGATGTCGTGAAAATGTTACTTTAGTCCCTGATCTCCCATATAGTTACAAATACCAAACATTTTTCTCTCAGTGTGTACAACGTATATCAAGAACAACGCCAGCATCGATAAGGAACACTTCCATGTGTATGTGCGCTCCGTTATGAATTAAAAATTCCTCAATTGCGGTGACAATTCCGTATGCGTGCGCGTTCATAAATGATCGCGCGTGTTCGTTGCATATCGCAGGGTGAAATCTCCGAGCTCATGTGGACGCGGAGTTGCTCACCTTTCTGGCGACCCTGACCACGAGGACGGTGCAGCCGGCGTGCAGCGCTACGTTCACCAGATGATAGCCCCAGGGTTCAAGGCCACCCAGAAAATGATTCAAGCGGAAGGTGGCCACGCAGAGCGGCCGGTAGCTACCGTGCGAGCCACGTTCCGTCAGCGGCGTTCCCCAGAAGTCATTCTCGAGCAGCCGGTACCAAGGCGTGCTCGCCAGCAGGTCAGGGTTCGTCAGGATGGCTCTCCTGCAACATTAAGACGATAGTCTCGAATTATACATCAGATTAAACACCTTCGGCTATGTGTGTGTGTGTGTGAGAGAGAGAGAGAGAGAAGGAGAGAAACGCTAATAACTTTCTGTTACACAGACGTATACAAGAGCGAATGTTGTATGCGAGCACACGAGACATTGCTTTCCCTCGTATCAATGCAAAGCCTTGTTTCACAAGGCGGAAAATAGCCGTTGCAATTCGTGGAAGCTAATTTTTCGCTATGACAGCTAGTGTCTATCTGCGGGAGCTACTTCTTTCCTTTTTTCTTCGTGTGCATATACATACATGATGATTAAAGACTTTTCCGAATTATTATAGTTCCCCCCCGGTCGGACACCGAGGACGGTCGGAAAGCCGCGGAAGCTGATACGCAATTCGAATTTGCGCGGATTATTTAGTCGGGCGCGATTCAATGCGGCAAACAATGAAACCGGTTATAGGAACGGCAAAAATTAGCGAAATCAGTCTTTTTAACGCGCGGTGATTCGCGCGTAATTTAATCAGGCTGTAATAACGTAACCTCATGCCGGGGTTACATCCGCGAAAGCGTGTTAAACGCCGAAACGTCGATTTGTTATTACACACAACGCAATTCGACCCGCGGCGGTTAAAATAAAATAAGCCGTTTCAATTTTGGCCTACTCGACGGCACTGTCGTGTAATTTAATACGGGACTTTCAACATTTCGGTCAGTTCATTGCGTTAACCGCATCAACCGAGATCCTCGGGCCGAATGCCAGCGACAAATCATTCGGTGGCATTTAATAAACCATTTTTATCTCGCGTCCGTGAATTAATTACTCGGACACGGACACACTCGCACGCCTGTATTAGTTGGCAGAAACAATTCTCGCTTGTTATCGATCGGTCGTTCGCCTATCAGCGTGTAAATATCGTCGCATCGACGCATTTAAATCCCACGCGTGCGCGCGACAGAGTTCTCCTCTCTCTCTCTCTCTCTCTCTCTTTCTCCCGTGGGGATAAAATCGAAAATTAATTTAAAAATATCACATTTATTTGACAGAATGTTTAATTAAATAGGGTTTACGTCATACTATTTCACCGTTTTAATATAAAATGTTACTTTTTAAACACACGAGCGAGTGTGAGCGAGCGAGCGGAAATGTGCGCGGAAAATCGAATAAATTGTACAGTTGCGCAAAACGTCGAAATTCCATTCTCGGAAGTTGCGAAAAGTCCCCGAGTTTCTTCGAAGTTTCTTCGATTCGTCCCGAGTTTCCTTGACATTCCGTGTACACGCACGTGTATATCAATCAATTCCCGAAGATCTCTGACCGCCCCTCTCTCTCTCTCTCTCTCTCTCTTTCTTTCTTTTTCTCTCAGAGAGAACGAAATTCTGGGATTCGCATTTTCGCCAATTGCAAAGCACACAAACTCACCTCACGGGAACGAACGGGGGGAACTGAGGATAACGCAATTAGTCGGACGTTGCGCTCTCATACGAGCGCGGCCGCTCGTTATTATCGCCTACTTTGCCGGCGAAGCAATCGTACGTGCTCGAGCGTCGCGTGAAGATCACACACACACACACACACACACACACACACACACACACACGAGTCGTGATAGTGTTCGCCGGCCTACGAAAACGGTTACGACGGCGATAGCGTTCCGGCGAAACGGCCTTATCGCCCGACCTTATATCGCTCGCGCTCGCACGGCTGGTTCTCTCACGGCTACATATGTATATTTCTACGTGTAAGAACTGCAAAGTGCATTTCGAGCACTTCATGAACTTAAGAGCGCCGACGGGCGAGCATCGTCCGCGTGAAAAAGCTGCCGGAACGAGAACGACGTAGTCGCCCCTGAGGATCGCAATGGCGCCGTTTACCTGCCGGCCCGATGTTGTCTCTTTATCGCCTTGAATGGAGAAGCTATCGGTGTACACGCGGTTGTCCCGAGTTAATGCGTAATTTAAAATGTCCCGACCGCCTTATTTCGTCAATAAAGGAGAAAGAACTAGAGACAGAGAAGGCGAGAGAGAGAGAGAGGGAGAGAGGGAAAAGAACGACAACAACGGGAAGGATCTCGGTGAATCGCGCGCGTCAGGTTTCTTTGTGACAGAAGCACTCCGGACAACGTTAATACGGCCGATTGTATGGCAATAAGTGGAAATAACGCGTGTAAATAAAAGCAGGACAAACGATTTCAGCGGGGAAACGCACGCGTAAAAGGAGTTATTCCGAGATAGTAACATAGAGAGAGAGAGAGAGAGAGAAAGAGAGAAAGAAAGAGAGCGCACCCTTTTCATCCTTTATAGCGAGCGATAAAATTGCCGGATCGATGACAGTTATCGAGTATGGTTTATAAGGCAATCGGCACGCGACGCTGTGAACGACTTATCGCTCTTACATTACATTTCCAATTATATGCGTCTCATCGCTGTAAATAAAAGATATGAAGGAATAATAAACAATTGTCTTCACATAAAGCTACAGATTTAAGAAAATTTATATTTTCTCAATTGAAAGAATTTTTCTCAGTCTAAAAATAGGCAAAATAAAAATAGGTCTATTGGTATTATTTATTATTGGTATCATTTTTTATTCGTACTATTAGTAAATGTATTATTAGTGCTCATCGAATATTTCATATTAAACACATTTTTTCTCTCAATGTATGTATTATTCTTTTTATATTAATTTGCATTATTATTTTATATTTTTCTTTCAGAAACGAAGAAACAGCGCGCATTAATACGGACTGTAAAACTGATGTTACGCCTTTTAGTCGCGGTATATACATGTAATTTGCAGGATAAACGTAAGCTTGTCTGGTATACGTCGCGATTGTTATGCGTCCGATAAAGCAAATATATTATTATTATTACTATTAATTTCGAAAGTGGAATTTAACAGGATTTTAAATCGGCTTAGCTACTCATTCGATATGTTATATTGAATATTGAAAAGTCGCCACGTAAATAATGTCCTTCCCCGACATTTTTGCTAAAAAAATAATTGTCAAATTTCCACAAAGAATATAATAATATACTAATAAAAAAAAATGTTACATATATATGTATACACAGAGAAAATATTGTAGCAAAAATTATCACAAAATTTTGTAATGCTAGACCGGAATTATGACTGAAATTATTGTGTATGCGTAATCTTTAGTAATGTATATAATGAAATACATCACTGAAGATTACATACATCATAATTTCAACTATAATTCCGGTTTTAGTCCAACATTACAAAATTTGGTAGCAATTTTTACCACAATATTTTCTCCGTGTATACACATATAGTAATAAATCATGCAAATAATTAGCACGAAAATAGTTTGCAGGTAATATGCAGTTACTTGGAATACTCTTTTCGAGATTATCCGCCGGCCTCTGTAAAAATCATAAAAGCAGATATGCAAAGAGAGGGTTTCCTATCACGAGTGTGCTTTTGCCATGAGGAATTCTTTTTTATTCGCTCGCGAGAGGACATAATTGAACGCTTATACAGCGCAAATCCGTTTGTACTTCAAAGAAACGAGGAAGATTACCGCAACCGTTCCGTGCGGCTCTCGCGAAATGAATAAAGCTAAAAGATAACATTTCGCGTTGCACGGATGGACCATGGCTAAATACATTTGTACCTGGTGGAAATTTTCGTTTTTCTCGGCCTTAACTATACCCATTTTTTATTTGAACCCTAAGAAAAGTAGCAACAATATGCATTATAAGTTTATTTTTGATGATGTTACTGTAACACTTATAAGAAAAACGGCTTTCTTGACTACAATTCTTTCACTATGGTTTATATCTCTGATATTATAGTTACAAACACCAATGACTTTCCAATCAGTGCAAAGTGGAAAGAGGACACCCGTCATCCTGAATCACTTTTACTCGTCTCTCAACAGATTCTCCTTCGCACGTGCGCGCACCTCGCAAATTATATTCCACGTGATACGCGCGTTCAATAATCCGTTATTTTCGCCATCGCTTTCGTTCAATTAACGTGCCGCCGCGAACGCTGTAAAAAGATTTGTAAAAAGTATCACGCTATCACGTTACGCCTCGTCGAACTTTTTCTTCCCGTCGAATCGCATTGACGGTCCCTCGCGTACGAACGGGGCGTTCTAATCGACGGCCGATCAATATTCATGGGTATCGATGAGCTCGATGTTTCGGTTCGTCTCCAGATTCCGATACCAGAAGCTCCACAAATCCACCCACTCATCTACACAAACCCGCACATACACATACACACACATACATACAGCCAATCGGGCTGTTGGAAAAAGCGGGACGTAGCCACTGTTAATTTTCCGTCGAACAATTTTGAGCACTCCGCTACCTCCGACAAGCCGTTCCTAAGTAATACTTTTTTTTCCCTTTCTTCTATCATATCGTCGCCCGTAGTTTGACGAAACTACGGGCACTTTTAGATTCCACAGTCCCCCGGAAAATACATCGCGCGAACGTCACGCTCATTTCGTTTTCAATTTCACCCGGCAAATTTTCCGTGAAATTCGACGAGTGTTATTCCTTCGTCGAAATACCGAACGATGAAGTCGTTACTCCGACGAGCGTTTCGGAGACGTACCTTCGAAAATTTCCCTTTGTTTGTTTGCTCCTCTCGCCTGAAACTCGAGCGCAACGCGGTCTCGTAATGAACAATTGCGAAATTATCACGGTAATAATGACACGGTAGCAATTTGTAAACAATTGAAGTGATTTCACGACGGAAATATCGTCCGCATTTAAAGGCCGTATTCTACACACATTTTGATTCGGCGTATGAAAAAGTTATCCGTGCACTGCACTTCATCGCGATATACTATTCATTCGCAATTAGAGATGCTATTAATCATCGAAATTATGTGAAATCATCGAAATGCGATAACGGGAGCATAATGAACGCGCACATTATTGAGACAAAGTTCCTCATTAGATCGATCAAACCGGCATTTAAATATTTAGACATCACGATGTACACCCGAATATTTATATCCACCACCCGCGCTGATTTCGGTCATCGAACTTCGTTTTAAAGCGTCGCCATTTTCTTGACTCTTCGTCTTTTTCCTTTATTTTTGTTTGAGCGGTAACCATATTCGTATGGACGAAAAATTTCTCTGGATTTTGTGTTCCGGATAAAGAACTGCACTCGTGTCCACAGTTGCGGAACAATGCATATACGAAGTGGTTTTGCAACATTTTGTAACGTTACAAACTATTTGTAACTTGTAACTATTTCAGCCTATAAACTTTTTTTATTACATGTATAAGAGCAAGTTTTATCTTCATATGAGATTATATATTCTTGCTCATGTATGAGAATGAGTTTTGAATTGATACTAATTTTTCCCCGTAGAAGACTTGCAACTCTCGAAAATCACTCGGAAAGTGCAAGTAATTCCGAGCACTGGCTGGGACGAAAAAAGAAAAGTATCAAAGTTTGCCCGAAAATTCGTCCTCCCTCCCCCCTCCCCTTAATCCATGAATGAATTTCGCCTCGCGTACGTACGAAAATCTCGCGCGGTTCGCGCGAACGTCCCGCGTTTTACGCGCGACAGCAAATTACTTTCTTGTTAGTCGCCGCCGCACAATTCCCCGTCGTTTTCCCGAATAATTTGTTATGCCGAAATGAGTTTGTCCGCGGAAACGCTGCGACTCGTCCTCGTATGCGCTTCGTAATCGAGATTGCGCGCTCTCAACGAGCCCTCGACAAGCCCTCGACGAGCTTCCGCGCGCTTTTTCCCTCGCCTTTCGGAGCTTTCGGCCGCCGTTGCCGCTTCTGCCACCAGCTGGCTCGCGTGTAATGAAAATTTGTAAAATCTCCCGCGGCGAAGCGCGAAAGCAATGAACCCCCTCTCCCCCCGTGGAGGGGTAGGAGCCATCAATTAATCCCCATTCATGCCGATTGCAGCATTCTGAAAATTCGCGCCGGTGTCGTCGCGCCCGCCTCGTTTAGGAGTTATTTTTCTGCCGCTGCGACGTTCCCCGATTTTCCGCCTCGACGAGGCCGCTCATCGCGTTGGGTAAGTCGCTCCCTCTTCCGCCCATACTGCAATTGAATTCGCATGACAGGGAGGGGAGGGGGAGAGAAAAGGGTAGGGATCCCCGGTTCTAAATTTCGACGTAGTTACGTGAGCGGGTGTGTGTGTGTGTGTATGTGTTTGGTGGTGCACGTGCGGGCGGAAGATGGATGGAAAAGAGGCAGGGAAATTTTGGAATGACGCGAAACACAAATGATGTATTATCGTTCGTCACGTCCGACAGCTTCCGAATGTCCGACAAACGAGAGGACCCGAGGAAGTAAAGGAAAAATGTAGGCGCGACAACGCGGTTCCTCTTCTTCTCCGCGTGCGTTTGACCTTCCTTCTGCCCGCGAAGTTGGCGCGACGAAGATGACGCGTGGCGAAGTTCATTCGTCACTTCGCGGGGTGAGAGAGACAGCGAGGCCGACATCGAAATTTAATCTCGATAATGAACGTGCGCGAGTGTTTAATGGCGCGTGTTGATCCCCGAGATACATTCGACGGATTTCGAGATCGATCGCATCTGTCAACGTCTGGCGACGCTTTCGATTTTCACGTGGCGACGGACGTGCCGCGATACTGAGAATTGTTTCTTCGGAATTCGCGGGAAATTGAGATCCCGTCGGCGGCGCGATGTGTGTGCATTTTGCACGGATCGTGGACGCGTACGTTTCACGATACGCGCGTGACGTTAATGAAACTCGCGTCCGGGCCGCACGAAAGATTCAGAAACGCGATTTTTCGCCGCAAGGCCGACTTTCGCGCCGAACACACGGCGGTGTCCGTTCTCTCTTTCTCTCATTCTCTCTCTCCCTCTTTCTCTCTTTTTCTCTCTCTTTCTCTCTCTCTCTCTCTCTTTCTTCATGCTTTGTATTCTGAATTTTACCATTCGGAGAGTGTCAGAATATCTTTTACGGATAGCGATTATCGATTACGTGAAAAAGCATATAACTGTTAGTCCGAATTTATAGCTTATGAGATAATGAAAATTAATGTTCGTGTTAATAAAATGTATTATAACAATCGAGATAATAATACTACATACAAACTGATGAAATAACGCGAGTAGCAAATGTGAATAAATGAAATAAAATATTTTTGATAGGATAAAATGATATGAAATAACTAAAATGATATCATATGAAAAAATATATAAAATAAAACAGAATAAAGAAAAATGTAAAATTTCTTCCCTTTCTAATTCGAAGTAGTTAATACTGAAACGCACTTTGGGTACTTTTATACGAAAGATGACCGTAGAAGCAAACATGAATAAATATGAAATAAAATATTTAATGAAAAAATTAAAATAAGAAAGTAAGGAGAAATGTGTGAAATAAAAAAGAACGACGTAAATAAAGTGAAGTAAATAAAATGTCCTCCTCCCATATAAAATAATTAAAACCGACGCTTATTTACACGCGAGTCAACAGAATCGGAAATTAATAAATACGAAATAAAGTATTTTTAATAAGTTAAAAAAAAATAGAAAAAGTGTAAAATAGAAAGAAACAACATAAGTAAATAACATACTTTCCTTCTTCCATATAAAACAATTAACACCGACGATCGTTTATTTTTACAAGAAAATCGCCCGCAGAAACAAACATGAATAAATGTGAAATGAAATATTTTTAGTAAGGCGAATAAAATTAAAAAAAGGGAGGAACAAAAAATAATGCGAAACAAAGAAGAACATAAGTAAAGTAAATAAAATACCTTCCTCTTTCCGTGTGAAATAATTAACACCTTGCTGACTTTTCCCGGCCGGCGAATGAGCGCGCTACGCCCGCGTGAGCGCGGCGTACGCGAGGGATGGCGAGAGGAGGGGAGGAGAAACGAGTAATCGACCTCCTTTCCAAAAGGCGAGAGAGGGCAAGCGCCAGGCCGAAATGTCTCGTTCCGATAATCCCCGAGGAAAAAGGTGGAAAAAAAACGAGGCGACGTCGCGGCGGTGTTCTTCACGTGTCGCGTATGACAAATGTAAACGTTCGCGGGTCGACGGAGCCATTAGGGAGGCGAGTGTGTTCCTGTTGACGTACATCGACGGACGCCCACGTACGTTCGCGTACGCACGCATACATTCGGGAGCACTTGTGACAACGTGCGCGTGACGTTAATGAGGCTCGCCTCCTGGGAAGGCTCGCGACGAGGAAGCGACGAGGTCACGTAGAACGGCTTTTCGGCAGAAGCCACGGCCAGCTCTCTCCACGTTCTTTCGACTCTTTCGCCCTTCCCGCCGACCAGCCGAGTCACTTAATACTCGTCCAACCCCTTTAAGCCTCATCGACTTACGTAAGGCGACGCCGATTCAATTTTCCGCTCTCCTTCACGTGGAAGGTGCGGGCCGAATCGGAAAGCGCTTAGCGACCGCGGTCAAATTAGAATTATTGGGCGCCTCCCCCAGCGCGCAGAAATGAATTAATAAATTACAAGGCTAGATGGGCCCGCTCGCCTTCTCTCCCCTACCCCTTCTCGTCCGTCCGCCGCCGCCGCACCCTCCGGGAGTATAGATACGCCGGCCGCGATATTAAAATCGACCGATGATTAATCTCCGCCCGTGGTTTCGTCCGGTTCGCATATAGTGCCCGCCGTGAAAGAGCGAGCGACGTGGAAGGGTGGCGATGGCGCGATAGAGCGGGATGTAGGAGGACAGGAGGATGGGGTGTGTGAGAGAGAGAGAGAGAGAGAGAGTCGGGGTGGGACGGGGAGCAGGTGACGACGAACCGGACGAGGAAGGAAGATGTTCTATCGATTACACCTAGTTCCTACGGCAAATTGACGTAAGAAAGTGCGAGGACTGAAAGGGCGAAGAAGAAGGCAGCTGCGACGGAGGGTGTTTTACATCAGACTTAACGACCGATGACATTGCGTGACGCATCCCTCATGTATACCGAACGGTTCTTTTTATCGCCCCTTCGCGGCCCGAGTCGCAATTTAAGACGGTCGATCTGTGACAGTGAGACGCGTTAGAAAGGCGATGGTTAATGCAACACACGGAGAAACTCGGCGAATCTTTGCTAAGTGATTGCATAAACGTGATTTAAGATATACGAGTACAACTTGGGCACACCGTAACGAGAGAATATTGATCAAGCCTGGGGATGTTCAAAGACTCGTTTCAGGAAATCATCGTTTTTCGCACTTTAGTGTTGAATATTTTTTGCAAGCGAGGAATACCGCAAAGGCAAGAATTACCGCAAAATTTTACAACGCTATACCATACCGGAATTATGACTAAAATTATCACGTGTGTTGCGATCTTCAGCGATGCGCACAATGAAATATCATCGCTAAAGATTACAACGCGCATCATAATCTCGCACATTATAATTCCGATACGGTCCGACGTTGCAAAATTTCGTGGTGACTTTAACTGCGATATTTTCTCCGTGTACACGGTGGCGTAGCGATCTGTCTCGCGGGTGACTGCGACGCCGCACGTTTTCCCCGATTTAAACTCAGTTTTGACGTGTCCCGGCCATGTGACGTAATTTTAACTAGCACCGTCGGATTCCTCGTCTCGAAAACTGTAAGAAATGATGTCTATCTTACTCTCCCCGGGGCCCAGCGAAATCTGACCTTTTCGTAACACTCTTCTTCGAAGAGACGCCTGAGAGAATAAATTTACGGATCAACTATCGTGACGTGGGGAATCTCGAGTTCCGCGTGGGATGCGCACCCGGAGGCTGTTCCGTTGTCTCGGAATTAATCTCGAGAATAGATCCGTCGAATCTAGAGATTCGATTCCGCTTGGCTTCATCATCACTATTACCATCCTGGACGCGGGAGTAAATAATAATCTCCATCAAAATCTCCCTCGCCCTCTCTCTTTCTCTCCTTCCGCGGGGGAAAATCGACGAGTAGACGCGAAGAAGACGATTTGTTCCGACAAACAATCCCCGGCGGGATTAAAAAACATGTTCGCGCATCGTTGCCAAGATTGTAAAAGTATATAAGACGGGATATTTTCTGGCGCTTTATCCCGACCGGAGAGTGAGGCAAAACGTGATATCGCCGTCGCCAAGATTCGTACGACGCCAGGCCGAAATACCTCCAGGAAAGAAGCAACATTCTGTTGATCAAGCGGCGGTTTAAGAGACAGTGAATCGAATCCGGTGACAACGGAGCGGTTCAATAAGTCGGCGGAGAATTAAATAAGAAACGGACGGGAGAAGGGAAAAGGGGAGAAAAGAAGAAGAGGAAGAACAGGAACGGGGGAAGGAGAGAGGGAAGAGAAGATTTTTGTTCCATACAGAGGACGGTGTTTAACGCTTATTACGGGGCTTTATTATTCCTATCATTTCACATTAGGACGAGCGGCGAGAAAATCGGTTATGCGCCATCGCGCGAACGCTCGGAGTATTATCGCGAATGGAAATTTTTTGCAACGTGGGGAAAACCTTTCTCTCTCTCTCTCTCTCTCAGGCCGCGCGCAATCTCATAAACTTCTGACCCGCGATCATTTCCATTCGCCGCCGGGCCAGGGCGCGCATTTCGATTTGGATTCGAATGAGACTCCGTTAATCCGCCGATAAATAAAAATTCTCGTATCGATTAGGCGAGCCATGGCGGAGGTGGAACGGAGAGCGCACTTGCTCGTTAAAAGCCGCGCGCGATAGCGAGCTCAGCTGGATGTATGAAAACCGCGCTAATCTGAACGAGCCAACTGCCCCTTCTGCTCCCGCCGAAATGTCCCGGGGATGCGTTTAAACTAAAGGACGGGGATTCCCGCTTTTTTGCGGATATTTCGTTTCAAACGGTAAATACAGATTTTTCCTTGCAACGAAAACGCCATTCGGCGACGCGTTTGTCGCTTTCGCGCTCTGCGCTTTTTAGCCGGCAAGTCGCGCCTTGCGATTCGTGTCGAATTTATAATCGCCGTCTGAAGCGCCTCCCATGGGGGGGGGGGGGGGATCTTTTGTCACGCGATATTGGGTAGAGCTCGATAGAGGGGAGAGAGGCCCGGTAGGTGAAACGCGTCACCGGAGTATTAAGTACTCGCCGGTTAACTTTTTGCAACTTTCGCGCGCCTCGATATCCGACGAGCTTTAGATTTCACAGGGGACGCAGTCGTGAGTTTCATTCTAAATACACGGAAAAAAAGAGCCGCGGGAGTCCACTGGAAAAATCAATTGTACTAATTTCAGCATTTCCACGAGAGAGAAAAAGAGAGAGAGAGAGAGAGAGAGGGATCGTCGATTCAGCTCTCAGCTTGTGGCAGCGTAACTTCAAGCGGAATTTCATTTTCAATTTCACTTTTCAGCACAATAAAATTCCCCGTCGCTTCACAGAGAAAAATGTAAAATGCTCCTTAAGCCGGAGAAGAGTGAGGTTACATCAGGGTCTGTACGTTGTGTCTAAGGGCGGTGCAGCTCGATACATTACGATATTAGCATCCCGACCGTGGAGGAGATCTGCTCGCGACGCGATCGACCGCGATCGAGTTTCCGCGCGCGCGATAAGGCGACCTCATACCACCGCGACTGATAGAAATTCACACCGATGAACACGACGATACCGGGGCCGTTTCTTCAGCCAGAGCTGGCAGCACGATCCCAGGGGTTGATGCGGCGCGTGGCAATTTGCAGGCCACCCTCCCCTCACCTTCCAGTCCGCCCGTCTTCCGGATCCCCTATCCGGGGCTTCCTGTGACCTCTCGCTTGCTACCGGGCTCTCTCTTTCTCTCCCACGGAGTCTGCGAACCGCGTGGAGAGACGGAAGAGTAGTGCGGAAAAATAGGGGCTGCGAGCAGGAAAAGATGATAAAGCACAAAGTTACGCGAGAACCCGAGTCGAAATTTTGTTCCCCGTGTTAACATGTTTAATTCTGCAGTACAGCAGAAACTGAGATAACAAAACACGTTCAATTCCGATGATATAATTTCTCGCCGAGATTACACATGGAGATGAATAGACCGTTACTAATTGAATGTTTAAATCAGAGCGAAACGGTTTTACCGGTGGAGATGGTGAAGACGACGGTGACTGGGCGAATCAATCGCGACGAAGACAATCGACATTGTCCAGCGACGCGGTAGCGCGCGCATTGTCCAATTTCCCTATATTCGCACGTATCATATTTCCCCTCTCTCTGCCTTCCCGTTGCAGTATTCAATACCATTAGCGATTCTTGTTTCGAAGTATCAATATTGCGTGCGTACAGAATAGATGCAGAAGTAGAGAAGGATGGCGGAATAACTAATATTTCGTTTTAAAAACCGCCTGCACACCGGAGAGTTCTCAAACGGAGCTGGATAGGAATCGACGGAGAAAGAAAAGGATGGATAGGTAGGGGAAAGGCATTGACGTAACCGTGAAGAGAAAGACAGAAATGCGGAAAACGAGGGAAACCGGAAGAGTCGAAGCAGGGCGGGAGGAGAGACGAGGGTAGAAGGGAGGGGGGAAGGAGCGCATAGCTCGACGACGCTACATTATGTCAGGCATTTCCCGGAAGATAGTCTCGGGAGCGAGAACCGCGAAGATGTCAGTAAGAGGTGGGGCGCGGCGGGGGTGCGGGGGAGAGGCCAAATAAATACCTGACTAAATCGTCCGGAAAACTCATTCCATCCCTCGGGCGTCTCTTACGGGGGTGAGAAGAGGAAGAGGAGGAGGGAGCCCCATCTTCAGCCGCAGCGCCGTTGACGACGCGCCCGAGCGAGCGAGCGAGCAAGTCGACGGCGTTTCGGTACGGCCGTTCTATGCGCGCGATTTTCCTCGTGCGATTTCTGCGAGAACGGATCGGCGACGACGACGGCAACGGCGCGCTGGAATCACGTTCCGACGTGGAGCGGTGACGAGAAGCGCCGAAAATGCCGGGGACCAGAAATATCGCGGAGTCTCCCCCCCTCGGTGTCACTCGTTCATCTCGTAGCATTAAAGCTCACCGTTGGATTGACGGCACCGTCGCACGTATCGCGTTTTATTTGAGCGCTGAAACGCGCGAGCCAGACGGACAGATAAAATATTACGAAAAAATACCTCTTCATTCCTCCTTCAACGCTTCGTCTTTCTCGCGCGTTCGTCGAGCGAGAATTGGAAACGTCGTTGCCTTGTTAATTTTTCAGCGTTTCCGCAGAAACCGTCTCGTGAAATCGTCGTGGACGAAGCACTGATTGTCCGGTTGGCCCAGAGTCGAAGTTCCGATGTTACCTTGACGCTCTTAAGGATTATAGTTCGCGCCCATTTAAACGGACTATCGATTATATCGAGAAAAATCCCACTAAATTTGTAATCATTTCTGGCCTCAACTCTCCTTTCGGTGTGTTTTGATCCATAAAATATTGAGTCGGGAGGAAAGATAGATCGTATTTTTAGTTCGGAATCGGGGAAATTTATTCATATTTAAACAGTAACACTTAATAGAAATGAATGGTTCTCCTGACTATAATTTTCTTATGCGATTATAGTTACGAATACTGAAAGTTTTTTTCTCAATGCCGTAAAAACCTACTTTGGCCATACTATATATGTTAATTTTTGTCTTGAGCCTGTAATTTTACAGATTTAATTTCAATGTTAAGTTGAAACTATAAACGCTCCTGGTGTTTTGATTATTAAATTTACGAGTATTCAAAGCAACCTATTTTGACGCTGAGAGCAGCGGAAGCGGAAATTTCAGCCACCATCATCCTGGTTAATATAGAATTAAATTATATCGTTAAAATTGGGAGTAGTTTGCTATCACGTTTAGATCTTACTATGTTACAAAATTAAAGGTTTAACGGTCGAAATTTCGACCGAAGTTATATATTAAGCGCGTTTCCTCGAGAAGCCATATTTCTTCGCGCGCACCTGGATATAACCATAAATTACATTTCTCATCAAATATTAATAACAGCCACAATAACAGCGTAATACACGGTAATCCGCGCTGGCTTAACTTTCACCATCACGTGGCACATTTATCAATGATAAGCGTTCGTGCACGTCAAAATTATCCGCGTGGATTTTCGGCTTCGGTGACGCTACACCGCGCCGGCGGCGGCGATTCGGCTCGGCTCGGAATCGTATCCGGTAATAGAAATTCAACGCCGCGGCGCTGTTACCACCGGCTGTAATCGATTTCAGGAAAGCAATTTGGGTTAAGTCGCGCCGTCGAAACAGATGCGGCGAAGTGTCGCGCCCGCAAACGGCGGCCCGGCGGTGGGATATGGCGGGAGGAGGTCCCCGAGAAAGGTGGGTGGAGGAGGCCGAAGAGTGATAATTATTAAGCAAAGCGGATCGATTAATCTCGTCGAATCGCCTCGAAAGCTCTCTCTCAGGTTACTTCGCGCGCTTCACTCGTAATATTTTGTGTCGCCGGCCGGGCGGTAATTACGGCGGCGTGACTTCCGGCCGGCACCCCGTCACGTAAAAGGGTTATCGGGACCACCGATGGTGGTCGCAGATATAATGAGGCGGTGAGAAGTGGCCTCATCGGCATGCACACACATCGATAATCTATCGAGCCGCGCGCTATAGTGCGATAACAAGCTCCCGATGTATGCTCTATTAATAGTCGAAAGAAAATTTATGGCATCGAGATATATACGCGGTGTACCGTGCGAGATAAAAGAGGCGCCGCCACGTAAGAGGAGGAAATTTTCACGGTGATTCATTATTGGTGGCGTCAATTCCGAGTATTTTGGACGTCACTTGTGATTACTCTCTAAATTTCCTGGAGAGTGAAAAATCGAGAGCGGCAGTCTGGTCGCTCGGAAGTGCGTGACTTTTCATTCCGATAGAATAAACTAGAGAGAATCGAGCAAATATCTTCACTGGAAATTGAAGAGTGAATCCGATATATTTCATCGTCACAGGAACTATTTCCTTTAATCGATCGAAACATTCGCTCGTGCGAAGTTAGAGTGCATACTAAACTTAAGCGAAACATTCGCTCTTACGATTCTGAGTGACACTTTTCACTCATACAGAGTGAATTGTCCACTTGAAATCGTCGAGCGAATATCTTCGATTGAAACTGAAGAGTGAATTCGATGTATCCCATTGTCACAGGAACTATTTCCTTTAATCGATCGAAACATTCGTTCGTGCGAAGTTAAAGTGTATACTAAACTTAAGCGAAACATTCGCCCTTACGATCCCGAGTGACACTTTTCACTCATACAGAGTGAATTGTCCACTTGAAATCGTCGAGTGAATATCTTCCATTGAAACTGAAGAGTGAATCCGATGTATTCCGTCGTCATAGGAACAATTTCCTCTAATTGATTGAAACATTCGTATGGAGTCGGAGTCTGCGCTAAGCCTGAGTGGGAAATCCGCTCTTACAATTCCGAATGGCAGTATTATCTTGCTATTACGTCGAGTAAATTTTCATGAATTGCGATTTGGTTCACCAAAATAATAATACGCGCACAGTAAAAACAATTCAGTTGGTGTGATTGAATTTTCCGCCACCTGAGGATCGGACGAGATTTCGAGAAGAGAAAGACTTCCGTAGGAGATTTCTACCCCGGGTCAATTGTTTTCAGTTGTCTCAACCGAGTTTTAATGTAGCTCAATGTTTACACGAGTGTGTTCAGTCGCGGAAACGGAAATACCATTTCTTGCCACCGAGTTTTTATTTCTTGCTGCTGAGTTTTCATCCGGCATCTATTTTGCTGCAAGAGAGAATCGAGTTCTTCCTTTCCGCACGAATATTCGAATATTACCCTGATATCTGAGTATGCAATCATTTATTATCCGTATTATCGTTTCCTCTTATTTATTCTTCAAGTCATCCTGTGTACAGCGAAAGTTCCAAGGTGAGACCAACAAAAAGTAAATACTTCGTGAAACATTTACTTTATACATTTCTCTCGCACACAGGAATGTCGAAACAAAATATAAAATATCTGGCAGAGCATTTATTTTTCGTTGGCCTTACTTTAATACTTTTATACTTTTATAAGGATTAACAGGGAGAGCATATTTATGTGAAGAAAAATATATGATACGATAAACAATTTCCTTTTTATTTCGAGTGACTGGATAGTATCCTCAAATTTATGTTATTCTAACAGTACTAAAAATCGTATATTTTTCTCCCTGAAAAAAAAATGTCCCAATCACGGGCCAAGCTCTAAAACTAAAAATGAAACGAACTAAACGGCATAATATATTACGGCACGGTGCAATTTGAAATTAAAATCAGCGCGCGTTCTCATGCGTGGGGTTGCGTGGGCATCATTCGAAAATCGTTACGTCTCGCTTCGTCCCACATCGCTCTTTCTCCCTCCGCCCCGTGCGTTCCAGTTCATGCGATCGAGCGGGAACCGGCTATTATTTACTATGCATCGTCGGGCACGATAAGATCCATGGACTTTCGCGTGTATCCTCGGAACAACGAGAGTTATCCAATCTCCCGGAAGCGGCTCCTTCGAATTGATCATGGAAAATATATATCGCGCGTATCGGGAATGCCCGAATGCAATGTATCGCGAATGCGACGATAAATATTTTCCGTCCGCCGACAGTTTAGAGGATCCCGCGAGCCAAATTGGAAGACGCGACACGCTCTTGTTTAGATGAATGTTGTGATGTACGATCGGATACGGGGAGCGTTTCGTAAGTATACTCGGCGGTAGATTTGTATCTCCCCGGTGGGTTTCCTAGTCGATACCGAGAAGTAATCCAATTCGAGTAGTCGCGTGTTGATTTTGTAACGCTGAACCGACGATAACGGTGAAATATCAGGCTGAATGATCAAGAACTGAATTCAATTGTCCCGAACGACCATTGCTCGTTTTACGGAGAAACGATTAAGAGTAAGGTTGTTATTTACGGTATTGTGATTAACTTTCATATGGTGCACATCCTTGTGGCAGTTCAATCCGGTACACCGGGATCATTTTCGTCCTCGCTTATTGAAATTCACGGTAAACCGGAAAATATTTCTAAAGGTTCGCGTTATCAGAAAATGTCAAACACTTAAAGTCGATTTTTTCGAAATTTCAAACGTCTTCAAACAGCACACCGAGGTAGCAGGAACGACTTCAAAGTAACTTTGCCTTTTTTTTACGTAACACGTAAGTGAAATAACTTAACTGTGTTTAAATAGCCGTAATATTTCTCTTCCCACTATGACTTTCTTTAAATCTGAAAACAAATTCCTTATCCTGAAAACAAAGTCCTTATTCCATTAGCTCACGAGAAATTCAAAATTATGAATTAGTTGAGATCGATAATAAGTCTAGTGTATCAGATTACGGTTAATAATATAATCAGATCCTGCAATTTCCTAGACACCGCTAATTTATAAGTAATTTTCCAAGTAACTGCATTATCAATAAAATTCTCCCCTCGAATCATCCAGACGTCGGATTGAATTTCTCAGGTAACAAATGCAATTTATGAAGAATTTTGCGATTCCGCGTTATATCCGCGTTATATCCACCATTATATAAACCTTTTCTCGCCGAACACGACGACGTGCGTCTGTAGGTCGCACTGTATTTCAATATCGGCCACCCGACGTCGACGCGTCATTTATCGCTGAGTCGCAAGAAGTCGTCTCTCGCAAATCCGTGGAAAAACCGCCCGCCTTTATGCCTCGCTCCTTTCAGTCAGCCCGCGGCGTCAAATCCTTTTTTCTCCTCCTCCTCTCCTCTTCGCGCGTAATATATACGCGTCTTCGTTTCGCAGAGGGAGGGCGTGAAAATCGGCGGACGTAAATCGAGAGACCGCCGTGTTACGGGCCGGGAGAGAGCGAGGGAGAGAGTCGTGGAGATTCGTGGGGAAAGCACGACCCTCCTTCTCGTGCCGCAGGACTCGAGGACGTCGTAATAGAAACCCCTGACAGAGGTCAATCTCCTAACGGTCGATCCCACGAAGCCAATCCACCCGCCATCCATCGATCACCGTCCCCAATCCGGCGCGGCCGCGATCTATACGTATTCCATTTGCGAATAACCTGTTCGTGCCGCTCGGCACGAAGTCATCCGCTTCTCCTTTCTGCGCTTTTACATATCCAGCCGCCCCGTCTCGCTCGATCTCGCCTCGAAGTCTCGTCGTCCCGTCGTTCCGCGCCGCCGACTCTCCGATGGCTGCGTCGATCATTATCCGAGAGTTCCCGTCGGAGTTCCAGCTCGCCCCTAACGGCACGTACGAATGTTTCGCTTCCGCGTCCGCAACAGGCGTCCTGCGTTGCGACCGCGTTAAACGCAGACGTACGTAATATACGAGAGCGCCGTTCGCCCACCGTGAAAAATAAGTCGAGTTTTATGACCGAGGTTCATAATGAAATACCGTCAATCGCAGACCGTCGTTAAACCCGCAAACATCACGGAGATCCTTTCTTCTTTCCTTTTATTGAGCATGTATTATTCATAATAATGAATGGAATTAGGAAAGTTTACTTTCTGAAGTAACTCGTTACACCGAGAGGAATTCCACTAAGATTCTAGTCATCTTCGATTATATTTCCTTCGCAAGGTACGTTATTAGTGTTCGCACGAATATCGATAATTAATAACGGAAATATAATTCATCGCTGTAACAACGTAATCCACAAATAGACATTGCGCGGTTCTTCCCCTACAGTTGAACGATAAAGCGTTAGCTCGATCTGTCCAATAACACGTCGCATCGTTTTACAGACGATCGTTCCCTCACGACGGCTAAATCGGTCATTATCCGATCAATAGCGCGTTCACGTGTGCTCGGGCGCACGCGCGCGCGCGGCCGAAAGTCGCGATAGCCCCGAGAATGACGGTATTTCAGACGCCGAGGGAAATCGGAGTTCGTAAACTGTCGAAATAATGCCCGAGCTGTGGCGTGCAATCGCTGTGCTTGCCGGCGATTACGTCTTTGAATGGATTGTGGAAACGAACGGGGATTATACCGCCGACCTGGGCAGGCAGCTAACGATAACTGACACCCGCCGGTTGAGATGAATCGCGTTTAATGCTACCAGAAACGCCGAATCGTCCTCGTGTACAGAGTATTCAGGCCGGATCCTCACGTCGACTGCATTTCATTCCTCGTCTTTCGCATCGTTCAATCGGACTTGCATAATTGTTGCTTGGTAAAAAACGAAGGGAAGGAAAACAAAGGTAAGTTCATTTCCCGATCCCTGGAATTTCTTCCGATGAAGTCGCACTCGAAACGTCGAATAATAGTCGCTCGAATTAAAGAATCGAATTGAAGGAAAGGCTCGAATCTAATTGTTCAATGCGTTCGCTGTGCTCTCCGCGACTGAGCTGCAGTTTCTCTGAACGCATTTGCATAAGGTGAGCGATAATAAGATTCTAGCTTTTTATTACCGTAAGTACACTCCCGTTATTAAGCTATCTTTTCTTGTCAGAATCAAGTATTTGCGCATATATCGGTTATTTGTGATGTTTCGTATTGCGTAAAGTACACTTGTATATTTCGGGGCATAACGGAGTATTAGTCCACTGGATGTAATGATGTAATAGATGCGCCGTGGTATTATGCGGTATAGAAGTGAGCAGAAGTGAAGTTAGCGATTGTTCGATATAACTTTTCTAACCTTTGTGTAGTTATATACAAAACGATGTTACTAACAGAAACTTAACGCACGTTAAAGTTAATGTTGAAGTGGCACGTAATTATTAAAAGCGCGATAATACGTTTCTATATATATATATTACGCGTTCTAAGTAACTTTAAAGATGTTTTGAACACATTAGTGTTTGAGAAATGAACAAATTTTGCGAGATATCTCATCATATCCCGCAAATAAGAAGTATAATGAGATTAATTCACGCTTTCGATGAAACCATAATTCCGTCCTTTTAAACTATTCTTTCGCAATAAAACTTGAGCTTTTCTCATTGCGGATATTCCAAAGAATATTTTGACGTAACATCAATTTATTTAAATAATGACGTTTTTAGGGCGTCCTAATTTTTTTTATTTTAGGACGTCTTTAGGAGGTTCTAGTTTATGTTTTAGGACACTCGCATACATATTACTGGTATTATTTTTGTTGTTGAAACCAAGCAAGGACGCAGTCCTCGAGGCCGAGAAATAATTATAATTTCTATCGATGTGGCACACCATTCTCACACTGTTGCTATCGCCGTCGCTTCCGACGAAGGAAGTTCTGAGTGAGATATAGCACTCCCGGAAATTTGGGGAGCAAGTCCATCCATAATCGTCACTCGCGACGTCATTTGTGGAAACTAAAAATTAACTTTCTCGATCTCCCTTATTGTAATATAACGTGACTCGCGTGTAGAAACAGCGAGGAAGCCCCACGGCGCGTACGAAGTTGCTCTGAGAGTTTTTGCCGTGGAAAGCCACGTAACTTTCCCATAATCGCAGCCAATCCGTTCCGTTCGCGCCGCTATTAATTACACGCTACCGCGAAATAAGTCTTATTATTAATGTGTAACTTGGAGGTGTTCGCCCTTCCGCGTAAAACGACGTATTAATCATCGTGATTAATGTACGTCTCGATCTTTAACCCTTCGTGTTCCCGCCTCGTGCGTCGCCTCTACACGACGACATAGATGCGCGATTACGGTTTTGCATAAATTAGAAAGCGGCCATTAATCACGCGGTCAAGTATCGCAAATGGATCGCGTCTTCTGCGAGCCGCCTGCGCGCATCCCTTCGGGAAATATATTTCGGACGCGGATCGTCGACGACACTTCTCAATCATCCCCTTGCGCAAAATTTCGCGAGGTTCGTTCATGGACGGACGGAGGGACGGTCCGCTTAGCGACCGTGCACAGCGCGAGTTTCTAAAGCCGCGAATAGTCGATAAAATATTATTCCGCGATCAATCCCCCCGGGAAGAACTTCATTTCAACGGACTTTTAATCCCCGCGCTTAATCGCCGGGCTGAAAATGAAAAAGTCGTGGCCGACGGTGGCGGCCTTTGGTCGAATTCACCCGTGAGGAGAGCAGTCGACTCCGAAAATTCCGCGGGCGAGTCCTCCCGCGGAGGAGGAGGTGGAGGAAGGAGAGGGGGAGTTCCGGTCCAAGTTCTGTATATTTTAAAGCCACCGATTGGGTAATCCGGGATCCCCCGAAACACCGCAGGAAATAGGCGAGAATACGTATGGCGTGGTGCGCCCTGGGGAAATATCAAATTCACAGTATCGAATGTTTCAACGTCTGCGCGCACGTGTCCCTTTCCGACGCGGGCAAAGGACCGACTCTTCGGGATTCTCCCTCTTTCCAAGGAGAGGAAGACACTTCTCTCCCCCTCTCTCTCTGCCGTCGCCTCGTCACACGTGTATGCGGGAGCGCGCGCGTGTGTGACCGCTTCCGTCGTATTTGCAATATTTTATTTTGCATAGAAAACGGTCTCGAGGCAATACCGCAAGACGCGCGTGTCCCTTGAACCGTACCTCCTTTCTGTGCCTTACGGTGCAAGCGAGTTCTCCGCCACCACTCGTTTCCTCCCTCCTCCTCGTCCTTACGTCCTTCTCCTGGCGAAGTCCTGGCAGGCTGCCACCAGTGAAGACGACCTGTCTCTCTATTTTCCCGGTCGCTCTTCTTCGAGTAATAAAGGTATCTCCNCCTTTTTCTTTCTCTTTTCAGGCCCCCCCCCCCCTCCACCTGCTCCTTCTTCCTTTCCCTTTTCCAACCCTCCTCCGTCGCCGTCTCCATCCATCTGGTTTGTGCCTCTCTTGTTCTCTCTGCTTCTCTCCCTTGCCGTATTCCTCCTCAACGACCGTCCATTTACGGCCGTTAGCGACGACGTTGCCGGTGCACGTCGTTTTCCACGAGAGAGTCGAGTTTCTCGCGCTCTCCTTCTTCTCTCTCTCTCTCTCTCTCTCTTTCTCTGCCATTGGCTTTCCCTTCTACCGTTATCGACTCTGGTAACGTCGCCGTCGTAGGTCGAGTCACGCGTTTCGTCTTATAAATGCGCGTGATCTCTCGAGTTTCTCTCTCTCTTTCTCTCTCTCTCTTTCTTTCTCTCCTCTCCTCCCCCCGGCGGTCTCTGGTGCTTTGTGGTGTGGGAGTATCGTCGCCGCACTTCATATCCATTAAGCGGCACTCTTCGAGTAATAAATGTACGAATAATCGTGATGGCTCACTGAAGCGAGCTTCGTGCCCACTGCGCTGGCTATATTCGGCGGGGCATTTAGCGCGCAGTGAAGCAACCGTCTGGATCTGTCTTTTATTTATATAACGCGAAGTTCGAGTCTGAGGTCAAGCGGAACTGAGAGAGAGAGAGAGAGAGAGAGAGAGAGAGAGCGTTTAGCTTTAATATGATATTCCCATTTGAAATGTCGTTTCGTTGGTGATCCTTAGAATTTCTTTTTGTACGAACCATAAGGCAATACAACTTTAAAGTACACTGAGAGAAAAAACGTGTAAGAAATGAAAAGTACACATTCGGTGAGTATTAAAATATATATTTATTTATGCTACTTGTGCTAATATACATTTAAATCAAAAAATTTTAATTAAGAAATGATTAAACTACAAACTTATGACTATCGCCCTTATCACGATGGAGAATAAAAATGGTTATTGTTACAAAATGACTTAAACTTAAGATTTCCTAAAAATCACCTGCCAAACGAAACGGATTCCAAATAAATGGAATATACTCCCTTATACGCGTTAAAATATTTCTCGATCTATCCCGTGCGATAATGCCGTTTCGAGACGGCACGAAAATACAAGTTTGTCTGAAAAGATATCGCGTAACCGACTCGTTTTATCGGTTTTATCAACCAGTTATTTGCTCGAAATTTCAACGGACGATATATACGTTCGCCCGTTCGGCTTTTACTTTTAATGGGACATGTATATTTCTTGTGTTTACCGTTTCGCGTATGCAGTATCACGCAAATTGAAAGGGGAAAGCTCTCGATCTCTCACGTTGTACGTGGATGGAGAAAAACGAATTTTTCACGTGATATTGGAAGATTACGTACGACGGTATGTGTGCGCTGAATGTCGCGAATGTCCGAATTCTTCGCTCCTGATTTACGAGATTCAGGCCGCAGTAAAGGACTGAGACACGACGGCCAAGACGGAGAATCAATGCTCATGGAGGAGGAGGGATGTGGAGTCGATACTGGGTCACCGGGAGACCGTTTCGAGGATCCTCTTTGCATTGTTGCCGCGGCACTGCACCGGGACGACGACTCACGAAGGACCTCGTCCTAACAGGACAATCGCGCGCTTAACCCAGATAGCGCGAATAGTGGATAGTCTATGCGATAATAAACGCACCCGCAGACGAACTCGAGCCGAACGATCAAACTCGTCTCGGATATCGCGAAGACGGTCTTCACGCGGCGAGGGAAATATCGGAAGTTGCGGCGGAGATTTCGAGCGCGCGAAAACGCTGCCGAATGGGGGAACCGGAAAAATCTCGCCGTCGAAAGGCAACTCTCGCGATTAACTCGTCCCGCTTGTAAAATAATGCGGACGGGGATTAACGGGCTGGAATAAAATCGTTAATGTGCTGTAGACAGTAATCACTGGTTAATTCAATTTAAGTAAAAGGTCGACACGTTAATCTCCATGAGCGCTCGATTAACGCTGCTGATATTTATACACTCTCGTAATTAATTGTAACGTGGAACGTGCGCGGCCGTGACTACGTAGGCCACGTGTGTGCGCCCGAAATTGTCGCGATTAATTATATTAATGTCAACCGCGCCATCGGGGAAATGATTCCGCGATTTCGCGCTCCGGGGGAATATTTTAAAATATTGCCTCTTTGAATTTTCGCGAGAGGAGAGCAACGTAAATATTTAAGCGGGTCTAATATTGTATTGGATCTTTCATTTGTCGCGAGAGTTTATTCTGGTATGTGTGTGTGTGTGTGTACGTAGGGACAAAATGTTCTCTGAAATTGTACCGCGACTGGAGTTGACTCTGAAAATTGGATAGCGCACTTATTGTGTCGGGTAACAATCTGCTATCCTACTTTCCATACAAATTACGATAAAAGCGCAACGGATATAATAAGAGAGCTATGTAAACGTAAAAATTGTGCAACAGAATGAACCGATTCGCATATTTGCACCGAGCTTCGTTTCAAGAAACGTAGACCTTAGATGAAATTTTGGTCCTCTGTTAAACTTACAATTTTAGAACACAATGAGAGCAAAGTAGCAAAATAAATTCAACTTCAATAATAATAAAATTTTCTCCCACTTTGACTCTGATGTTACACCTAAATTTTTCTTTTCGCTGTTTTAGTGTCAAAATTGGCTCTTCGAGATAGTGCTGAAATTAAATCTGTAGAATTAAAGCCTCTAATTTTAAAGATTTAATCTTAACACTGCCTTGAAGCTATAAATGCTCCAAATATTTCGATTATTAAATTCATACGTATATTCAAAGCAACTCATTTTGACGCTAAAAAATAACGAAAATTGATATTTAAGACATCGTCATGGTCAAAGTAGGAGTAAATTATATTATTAGAATTGAACTTGTTTTCCGTGCTATTCTAGCGTCTACTTGTAAAATTAGAGGTTTAACACCAAGTGCCGAAATTTCAACGCGGACGAAACTTTCAGCCGAGCCTACGTGCCGAGCACACTCACATCACGCCGGCATTATTATTTCACAATAATTACAGCGCGATCACATAAATCTCATGCGCCATTTGGCGCATGCGATATTCCCGAGCGGATCGCCGGACGAATTAAAGTGGAATAAAAAGAGGATCCCGGTGCGAAATCCGGATATCCATCGAGGATCCTCGCTAGTCCGAATTTCGCTCGTCCGACATCGGAAATGTAATTCCAGTTCTCTCTCCCTCTCTTCACTCCTCTCTCTCTCGCTTTCGTGCGCGCGCGCGCTTTATAATAAAATTCATGGCCTCGTCCGGAAATCGCACTGTACGTTCTCGATCGGCGGCACGTTTCTTTCTCGCACTTTTGGCGCGCGCGAGAGAAAAGTTCCTACCGTCCGTCGTCCTACGGGTCCCATCCACGCACACACCAGATCGCTCGTGCAGAGCCGGGGAACTCGTTATTCCGATCACGAGGGGATTCCGCCCGGTACAAGAGAATCTTTTACGACTCGTGCTCGTGTCGCCAATATCGACGAGGCTTCGCAGTTTGCCTGTGTAACACGGAGGCCAAAGAGTCTTCGAAGAAAGTGCCGCCAAAGGAATTAGGCGGCGGTACTCTCGCTCGGGCGACTCGTGTGACGCGAAATCTATGAAACAATCTGGAGAATTGCGTAAGAATTACCCGACCGGGGTTGGATAAAGCAGAGATAAGAAAAAATGAAAGCGCTCTTTCAACTCCTTGACACACATTACGAGCAACGCGCATATTTGCTTCGGTCAACTTGATGCATCGGCGACGGGGTGAAACTTCGCCGAAATTTCGCCGAAATTCTGCACACGTATTCGGAAAACACGAGAAATCCCTTTCGTTTTCCCGTCGCCAATGCGTATTTGTATGAAAACGAGATTTCTCGTTTCCCCTCACCGATAGGAATGTTAAGACAGAGCCCGTTTAAAATTTTCTCACCCATTCTCAAACTTTATTCGGTCCCTGAGGAAGTTTTCGCGAAAGAGAGTAACGGTCCTTAATGTGTGAACACATTTGTATATTCGTTTCTTCATGAAACGATCTAAAAAATCAACTCCTAAAATATTGGTCGGTATTTAAGAAAACACGCTCTATATTTATTTGCCACGACAGCATAAAAATTTGCTACCCCCATTGAATTATTTCTCCCCGTGCGAAAACAAAGTTCTCCAGGATTCGGTCGCCTCGTATCGCCGGGATACGGCGAATTTGACAATCCGGAGGCGCTACAATTTGGGAGAGGGAGCTGGGAAAGTTTCGCGGATCCCAGTATTTTTATAGAATCCAGGATCGCAATAACCGAGATTCTAAAGATTCTGGAAGAGATCCCCTTCCAAGAGCTCGAAGAATTTCGATGACTCGCAGTCTTCGAATTCGAATATTCGGCATTTTAACGACTCCGTGACGAGATCGCGCGCGACTCAGCCGCGAAACGTAAATCTTGTAATTCTTGTAAATAAAACGGCAATGCAATTCTTATGCGATTTTCCTCGTCGCAAGAATTACACTTCGGAATTTTGTGCCATGATTTTCTGGAAATGAGATACCTGTCTTCTGTAAACTCGCGCGATAACGCTTCAACGCTTGAGGGAGCTCTCTCGCGACCTCCGTAAAGAGCGAGGGAAAATTTATCGCTTTCTCAAGCTGACATTTTCAACAATGTACATTATTATGCCGACTCCATAAATTATCGTCCGTCCTTCTCTCTCTCTTTCTCTGTTTGCTCTTTTCTTTCTCTTTCATTTTATGTACTAACGTTCCAAACTTTAATCTGCTTCGCGCCACTTTTGCGCCGGGTGCTAATTTTTCACGTTAACGCAGCGCGATCTATTACGACGAGCGACTTGGATTCAACCGGCCATTTATAACACAACCGATAATTAAGCACCTTCCTGCAAATATTTGACGAACCTTGTCGTCAAGGTGTCTCTCGTCGCGTTCTCATTACTTGGCCGACTTTTATTTTTAATCGCCCGAAGTCCCCACTCTTCCACCTTACCGAGCAGAGTATAACCCACCCACACACACACACACACACACACACACATCTCGAGACCAGACCGCGTGTCCCGTTGAAATATTAATTTTAGCACGTAGCCCCTTATGACTCCGCGACGCATTTAGCAAACCTCACAATTAACACGGCTTCATTTTTCATGAGATGTCGCCGCTCAGTGGATTTACAACCCTCTCTACATTCCGCCGACAATTATCGGCCGTGGCGCGCGCACTCGTGCATATGTGTCTTTGATACCACACGTGAGGACACACACACACACACACAAGCAGCCGTCTCCCCTGTCGTGGTCCCTATCGCTTAATCGACGGCGATTCGAGGGTAGGTAATCCCATTCATCGGGCCGAAGACAAATTCCACGTGCCACAATGCGTTTCGAAGTGGGAGAGCCGGAGGGTGGCGGTGCTCGTTCGACTGCGGTTACGACGTCGGGAAACTATGGCACAGGCGAATCTCTGTATGTATGCGTGTGTGCGCGCGCGCGGACGGGAAACGGCACCCTTCCTCGTCTCGTGTACACCAGGATGGATGCAGGAAATTCCTTGCAACTCGAATAGTTTGAATAGCTGCACCGTCCGGCTCTACTTCAGCGGTGCATCGACGTTCCCCTCCGTCCTTCCATCTCCGCGTGTCTCCTCCGTCTCTCATGTCGACCGTGTCTCGATTTGGAAAGGAGAGACGAAGAGAGGATGAGAAAATGTGTATGAGAGAGAGAGAGAGAGAGGGAGGGAGGGAGGAAGAGAGCACATCGCCCTGTTCAGTTGCGTCCGGATTATAACGATCGCACGCGTGCATCAGGATTACCCTGAGCTCCTCGACCCATTCGGAGAGGCCGCCGTCTCTCCTCTCCTTCCGAAAATATTTGTCGTTCAATTCAACGGCGCGACCCGGCCATTCGCCAACCGTCGCCGACGTCGCGTTCGCGCATCGGTCTCGCTTCCAAAAGCGTCCACCTCGCGATCGAATTTCTTTAATTACCGCGGAATATCGGGAATTCCACATATAAAGCTTCGTTGGCACGCCAACGATTTTTTGCTCAGCACACACTGGATTCGTGAGACTCGATAAGTCTTGACCTCGCTTAAGTGTTGAATTTCTTAACTCATCCGAATGAACGACCCGCCCAAGTCGAAATTTGCTATCTTGGCTGTCTTAAGAGCAGTTCGCGCCTCCTTAGATAATATATAGAGTAACAGAAGCCCACTTTGACGATTCTTATTAATTCTCCGCGATAGCGCAAAATTAAATAACAATGCCAACTGCGGTAACGACGAGTTTCTTAACGAACTAAACTGCGGACTAAACTGCAGCGATATAGTAGCCGCTTCGAGCGGTGTTCCCTCTGCGGACACACTTCTTCGTCCTTCCTTTCTTCGAGGATACCGGCTGAACCGGGATTAGCGGGATTAGTGGGCGTCCTTATGGCCACGAATCGGCGTCCGCGGGCACGAATATCGATTTCCGCCGGAGAGACGTTGGCGGAGTTTAAGAAAGCTGCAGCTTTCCAGCCCTCGTTACTCACCCTGACCACCGACCGTCGATCGTCCTCGGGGCAGAGGCGTCGCTTTGATGCGATTTTTCCGATCGGGACGGTGGCCCCGATTATTCTTGAAACTATGACCGGCCATGGCGAAACTTCGCGGAATTTCTGTCGTTTGCTCTAATTGCGAAAGTTAATCGGCGGCTCGGAATGGTTTTCGGGCGTGAAATTATATCGTAATTCACGAAGCGCGGCGAAAACGGCGGAGGGAGGGGGAATGGTGAAACGTGAGGGAAAATATGCGGCGTCGGCCTCGCTGGGCTGCCTTTCATCGCACAATGTGTGCTCGCGCGCGCGTACTGATTAAACGTACGGCCAGGTGTTTGCGGGATTACGCGGGCGGAAAAGGTAGGTATTTATTGTGCCGCGGCGTTCGTAAATTCCGTCTTATCAAATTGTGAAATTGCCGGCTCCAGTTATCTCGCATAACTGAAGCGAATTCGCTTCGGGGACAACGAAAGCGGGGAGAATGGTAAAAACGGAGAGGATAGGAGAGGGCGAGACGACAGATAGATAGAGAGAGAGAGAGAGAGAGAAACCTCCGCGCTTGTGCGGAATATCCTGCTTGACATTCTAACATACGCGCGCTCACGAAAGCTCGGCATGATAATATCAAATTTAATTATCTCCGTTCGACTTTTTCCCACCTTTTTTCTCTTCCCCTTTTTTGACACATGTATATCCTCTCTTCATATCAAATCCTGTATTAATTTTTTAATATCAGTCGCATATAAATATCACGAGACTGAGAACTTTGCAACAGACGTTGCAGTCAAAAAACTTCCATGGGGTTATTTTTTTTTAATCGGCGTGTATAGCGCATAATTGCGTGGTAAAAAAACTAGAAGGGAAAAATGCAGTATTGTATATAACGCTGGCACACGTATTTTAGCGAGATAATGAATATTATATTATATTATACCGTTTGAGCTTTTTTCGAGTCCCCGCTCGACACTGATACACGAAGCGAACGCGGCCAAAATACGCCGGCTATAGCTCATTTTCTATATGCATTCGCGATTTTTAACTTTTTATTTTCAATTTTTCACGTTAAAACGCCGAACGTTACGCGCCATTACGGTTGCGCTGCGCGAAATCGCGTATTTTCGTGCGAATCGCCGACTCCATCGCCGATGTTACAAAATATCGCGCGATATATATATATATATATAAATATGGTGAACACGCGGAATTCCGCGGAAAATTAAGTCCGACCGAAGCTTATGACGGCACGACGAGGGCTATTATGTGTGCGTGTGTATGTGTATTCTGGATAAAATAATCATTAGCATACCGGCGCGCTACGACGCATTCCGTGTAAGCTATCGTTCGCGGGCGAGTTTCACACCGGCGTGAATTAAATTAGAGAGATAATACCGAACTAACCGTTTTTGTATTTATACCTTCGACGTGCATGTTCCATTAAAAATCTCGATCCTCCGATTAAGCGTCCGATTAGAGAAACGAGAGCGCCGGTCGGCTGAAACCGGTGCGTTCGATTATACTTGTGACGTGTCAAACCAAAGCGTTATATTGGATGCGCCATTGTTTCATTCGAGGGATTACACAGCGTCATATAGATCCGTAACAACAGATTCGCCCGTATCAGCTCGGATCTATCCGATAACGCATTTCGATCACAGTCGATTGCGCCCTCCCTATCTCTTTCTCCGTTCGCAAAAATAACAAACACGCCGAATTATAGGCGAGATTATTAAAGATATTTAATCACGATACGGGCGAAAAATCACACACCGAAGGTGACGCCGAAGGACTCGCGCGAGCTCGGGACTGAAATCGAATTTCGCGATTACCGCTGCGCCGAAGATTTATTCTAATTTTACCCGGCAGCACACCGCTACGCGCCGCTGTAAACTCTTCCATTGAATTTCTGTAAAGCGCGTAAACCCGCAGCGCGATGTACATACACACCCACACGTGGAAGAATTTATATTTTCCCCGGCTGACAGTGACACATCGACGAACAAGCTGTGTCGCCGAAGAAGCCGTGAGAGGTCGGTGGAAGAGTCAGATGGCAAAACGCGGCGAAACTTCGGCACCGATATCGCCGGCCGATGTCGTATGCTTTATGGGTACGGACGGAGGAACACACTCTCGCAGAGCCGGCCACACACACACACACATACACACACAATGGCGCGAGCTGCACGGTGGTTCGCGCTGAAGAATATCCACCCTTTTTCGCGTCTCGCGCCTTTCGAGCTCGGACGATATAAGCAGGTTTCTCATAACGGCGTACTCGATCCGCTCTTTACGCGAATCCCCGTTTCCGCCCGGTGAAAGCTCCCGCGCTTTCTTCTCTTACCGTCTTGTGGAATCGCGCCCTCCTCCTCGAACAATCCTTCCCGACCCCCGGTCGGTCTCCTCTCCCCATCCTCCTCGTACCCGCCCCTCTCGCACCCCGTTTTGTATTCGATCGCAAACCCCCGGCTCGAAGTGCTGTCGCAGCTGCAGTCGGTTCTCGCGTAACGACGCCGCTTATATTCCTCATCGGCGAACAGGATTTTCTCAGCAGCGGCGACGTTGAGAAACGATCTCACGATCACCGTTCAGAGATATTCGTGGCTCTCTCTCTCTCTCTCTCTCTCTTCCGCCGAGCCACTAATCGATTTTATAGGATACTTTTAGGAATCGAGAGAATCGCGTCGGACGTCCGCGGGACGGATATATTCCAGATAAAGTCAGAAGTTGCGAGAAGTACTAAAAGCGAACGACCCGCGAATATTTCATTGTGCCATTGTGTCGGGGCGTCCATTGTAATACTCGCCGGTTCCACTCTCTTCAGTCGGATATTTACATTATATCATTCATTCATCCTGTCATTTCGCCAAGCATGTATCGACACGTGTAGTATTTATTATTAGTTCTTCAAACCGGGCGACGAACGACGTGTTCCTTGAATACGGTGATCGACATTTCGTTCAATCTTATCTCATGACCGAACGGACAGCATTAACTGTTTATATATATATATACTTTCATGTGAATATAGCTTCCACATTTTTTTAATAATCCTAAATAGAGATAAAAAGGCGTTATTTCTTCCGGGTCCGCAAGTCGCCATCTTATTTTGTATGAATATTTGGGACAAACGAGCATAGAAGCGAGGGAAGGAAGATGAGTGAAAGGAGGAAGGTTATCTTGTGAAAATTAACCTCGAAAAAAAAATTAATCTAAATAAGAATATTCTCACCATAATTTGTACTTACTACAATACTACAATTACGTAATAAAAATATTACGGCTTACCGGTACAATATACACGGGGAAAAATAATTCAGAGGGATAACAAATTTTATGCCGTCATTAGTAAGTAAATAAATGTGCATGATGTTTCGCAAGTATTGTCCAATATTTTGGAGAGCGATTTTTGAGATCATTTTATGAAAAAATCGAGACATATTCATGTGAAATTTTCTTCATAAAATGACCTTAAAAATTGACTCTTAAAGTATTGGACAATACATACTTAAGGAAAATCCAGTATGTTTATTTTTTGTTACAACATAAAATTTGCTGTTGCTCTAAATGAAGTGGCATTTAACTCATGTAATTCAGACGGTCGATCAAACTGATGTTTTCAATGATGCTCCTCTATTCGTATCTAAGATACGACAAATTAGCGGATTGCGGAACAACGATGTGTCGGGAAAGTTGTTGCGCATCAAGTCGGCGAGTCGTTCACGACACACTCGGTGCGTTGTTTAAAATTCTTTGACTCCGATGTCACGTGACTTGGATATTCGCATTGCTTTCCGCACCCCTTTGTAAACGTTCCAATGGGCACCGCTTCTTCGTCCCGAAGAACGCTGTAAAAGCCGCCGCTGCCGCTGTCGCTACGTTCTTTATCGACAGACCCAATGTGTTCGAGCGTGACGTTGAAAAACGCACGCTAGATCCTTGCCAAAGCAGGCTACGTCAAAAGGAGAAATGCGAATCCCCGCGGAAGATGCATTTGCAATCGATCTTTAAAACATCTTGCAAATCATGTCGATTTACAAATGGGGCTTTTCCGCAATAGCGTGCGCCACTCCCCCGTATAAGCCGCTCTAATGCAATGTATTTAAAATACTTCCGCTTAATGGAAAACCGAAGTTTACGTTATGCGTACCCAAGAGCAATCATTTCACGATGGAATCCGCACCGAAAGAAAAGAAACTGTTTAGTATTTCCAGCCATAATCGCACAGTGAGAGAATTACAATTAGGAGAACCATTTTTGTACGGGAGATGTTGGAGTACAGTATGTGAAAATAACTTTACACGTGTATTGCTATCGCATTATTATTTGGAATTGTTAAAACCGAAAGAAGATAGTTGAGGTGACGAGAATGGCTATAATTTTAATGGGATTTCTCTCGGTGTACCGAAACGAAAATCGACCGATCGCAAGACAAACAACAGTCGCGACAGACCGTCGATATATTACGTGTAATAAAATGAATTTTGAAATTTAGATTTTCCTCAGCTGCGAGAATATGTTTGCCATCGATCGTTACCGCGACACGTGTACTGTATGCGTATGCAAATGCGCGCTGAATTCCAATTCTGTCGCCGCGTGATACGGACGACGATGCGAAAATTCTTGAAATTATGCGTAGATGACGCCCGTTTCATGGGATTTAATGTTTCAACGTCACAGATAGCGCGCAAAGAACAGTCAACTGTTTACTCAGGGGAGACCAAGTTTGTAATATTACAGCCGTCGGAAAGAAAAACAGAGGATTTCCCGTAGGTACCCGTCCGACTACGCTAATAAAAGAGACGGTCTCATCACGGCCCTACCGTCTGAATATAAATCGCCCAGACACATCTACATAAAGCTAACGTTATTCCGTCGATCCGTCTCGAGAAATGGCCGTATAATTTCGCTTCGAAGGTAACGATTATCCCTTTCAGCCTTAAATTATTTCCAGGAAAGTATAAATGAAGTTCCCGTTTCAACTGCACTCGATGAATCCCGGGAATCGCGCGACATCCAACAGAGGCGTCAATCATTTCCACGTGGTCTGTGTCGAGAGACAATCTGAGAATTATATATTATTTGGTTTCTACAAAAAAAGAAAAAGAAAAATTACACAACGTTTAGATAAAAACTTGAATTTTGCAAACTTACAAGTGACCTTCTTTCTCCGGATATGTTATTTAGGGTTCACAAAGCTACTAAAATAATGCGTGTTACTGAAATTTCTGTTACGCATTGTTAGTTCGATTAACTTTTGTATTATGTATTACAGGTATATCTTATATTTTCGGTCAAACTGTCTTCGGTCGAACCTCCTTGATTAAAACAAATGTGAAAAGTAATTTACAAGTAATTTATATATTTATAAGTTACTTTCGTTAATGTTGCTGTGCACACTTCAGACGGTGATATTGTACTTACGCCCGACATAAGTTCGATCAAACAGCCCCGATAATTCGTAGAGAGAACGTAAGCGAGTTAGCGGAGCACACACGACGCGAAATACTACCAGCGACGGTCGTAATGCAGTCGCGCGCGGGATCGTCACAATGAGTAAATACGAGATCTTCCGCAGAAGGGAGAGCGCCAGGTCGGTCTGACAAATGAAAGGGCGGCCACAGCAACCTTCTGTGGCCCAAGTAATTGTACCGAGACGAGACGTGAACGTGCAATCTCATTGAAGTCATCCGGACAATACAGGATGGTCCTCAGGGGCGCCTTATCGTCTGGGCCCGTAAGATCTTAACGCAAGAGCCGCGATTATTAAAGGACCAAACTCGCGGAGAACTCCTAAACTGCCAATTTATTAAATTAAGGAAAGTAAAGCCGCTTCTCGGACTCAGATTTAACATTCGTACCGGTCAGCGCGTATGAAGCTTGAAGCGATACAGATTTTAATATAAAAATCTTTATTAACCTTTAATATATTTGAGTTATACACTGTTAACAATGTGTCGGCGAAGTTGGAGGTGCACGTTGAGATGAAAACCTTACGCAATTACAAGAGATATTTCGAGACATTCGGCGATATTATTTCGATTGCGCATTACTATCGCAGGACTGCTATATCGGGCGTCGAGACTTCGTCGCATGTATATATTTAACGTGGCTTAAGGTTCGCCTTGTAAGCCTGCCGTTTCCTGTCGGTATAGGAATAAGTTGAACGCGAACCCCATTTCTCTAGCGGCGGAACCTCAAATTGCGGGCAGATCCGCCGTTCATGGCAGGACGGGATGGGGTAACGAGATGAGTATCGCATATGATTGTTCAAAGCTTTCTCCCTCCTCCACCTCTTCACGGCCCATCGTTCCTCATCGATGATTTTCTCCCGTTGCCAACCTCCCCTGATCCAATTCGCCGCCACGCCGCAGGGAGTCTAAATGTAGCCGGTGGAATCAGCGATGATGCCGTCTTTTCTANTATATATATATATATATATATATATATATATATATATATATATATATATATATATATATATATATATATATATATATATATATATATATATATATATATATATATATATATATATATATATATATATATATATATATATATATATATATATATATATATATATATATATATATATATATATATATATATATATATATATATATATATATATATATATATATATATATATATATCCCGGACCCCCAAGAGGATCACGGAGAGGTATTGTTGATTGAGGGCTGACGCAGGCTCTCTCTTTCACCCTCTCTCTCTCTCTCTCTCTCTCTCTCTCTCCCCCACGCTCACTCTCTCCCATTCGCGTTCTATTGTTAAGTAGAACGTTCCACTCGGGAGACGTCGGGAGGTAGGTGGGCGAGCGGTTGGAAGAAAGCGGAGGAGGAAACCCCGTATGATGGAGAGGAGAGGACGAAGGAGCGAAGGCAGGCATAAGAAGCTACTTGGTCGTGTCGATGTCGGCTTACGAAAAGAGCAAGCGGGATAGAGATAGAGAAGGGAAGCCGAGAGGGTTAGAAGGCGATGTTCATCATCAGGTGGCGGGGGGAAGATAGAGAGAGAGAGAGAGAGAGAGAAAGAGAGGGAAGGGGGTAGTTCTTCTTCCTCGACATCTAACGACGAGAGGTCGTGTGTGAGTGCGCAAGGCAAAGGCGTCGAAAGTCCGGATCAACTTGATGAAATGAAACGGGAAACCCGATAGACGCGGCGGCGGGCTAAAAGGAGATCGATCGCGACCGGGGACGACGGTGCGGGGCGCCTCATGGAGAGGAGGTGTACTTCGAGGCGAAGGGGATGAAGGCGATGGGGAAGAAGGCACGCCTGCGGCACGTAGATAAGATTCATGCGACGGGCGAACTTCGACGGGTTGCGAACGAGGCCTAACTCAGCGAGCCTTCGTGAAAAATCCCGGTGGGATGATGCGTGCACTCCCTTTACACGGGTACTTTCGCTCGACGGATTCGCTGCTCGCCGATCACTAAGACGAAGCAACATCGACCCATATAGCCACGTAGAGACGTCAAACACCTCGGAAACAAATAGTACGATGAAGCGATAATTTCCCAACTCCGTTATAAATTCGCTGGAGGGAAAATGCATGCGGAAAATTCCCGTTGAATAATATACCGTGGTGATATCCGCAGAGAAGATTTCCTGGGATCTAATTTGGATCCGGTCCGATTTCCTAAAATAATCGTGAATTTTAAACGGAAAGTGGCTGATAGCTTCCTGAGTCGAAATTTTAGTCCTATATTAAGTCTACTTAGTTCTACTTTAAATCCGGTATTCATGGTCGGATCTCATATATAAGGTCATCTTAAGTTCATCTTTAGATTCTTCATAACCAATGAAATGAACCATATCTGAAGATGAACTTAAGACGGTCTTAAATTTAAGATCGGACTATGAATATCGGCCTCTAAATCTTCAAATAGAGAAAACGAAAATAATTTCCCATTTATCGTATCAAAGGGAGACACAATTGCAAACTTTTGAAGAATTCGTGCATCATGACTGCTATTTTGGAGCATTCTTGTCAGTTCACAAAATTATCTGCAGCCATGATGCACGAATATTCAGAAATGATACGCCTAATTCGGAATTTCCGATATTACTTTGACTAGGAAATAGAACAGCATTAATGCACAGCATTGTACACACATACACACACAAACATGCACAATACGCGCGTGCTATTAAACATAATAACATTAAATATATAATCCCGTTTATATTAACCTTCTAATCTTATATTCGGTCAAACTGCCATTTGCTTCTAGCGATGACAGCGCTGCGCGAAACAAACCAGCGCAGAGCCAATCAGCATCGTAGAAAAGAGACTTCATCCATATCTGGGATAAAAATAAGAATCCTAATTGATATTGTAGTGGAATAACCTATCTTGGGACTTCCAATCGAAATCTATGCTTGTTTTGCACGAATATACTCATACTGAAGCCAAAATTTATATATGGCAGCAACAAATGAATAGTTTGATCAGATATATTCTTTTACACATGGTGTAAAAATTTACCATACATAAAATTATCAGAAAAGTAAAAATTATCTCATACTGGCATGTATATTGTTGTCGTTATATTTTGGATCGCTCGTTATTTTTTAATGCCATGTGTGAGCAAAATTTGATTTCGGGTGTTAACTATTGCGTGACTGTGACAACGAAAAAAAAAAGGATATTCGTTGCGTTTCTGGGTAGCGACAGGCCGCCAGTTGTAAACGCGTATCGATCGCGTTGCATTGCCTCATATCATTTGCAAGGTAACTGTTGCACAAATAAATTTATGCAGGCCAACTACAAATTATAATAATTTATGTGGCTTTGTAATTCTAATTAAAATTGTTGTCTATTGCCGTGAGATGTTAATGTCTATATACGATTAAATTAGCCTTTCAAATTTTTATTAGCATTAAAGCAATGCGCGCTACATAGGGAGACATTATGGGAATTTTTTTTCGTGCGTCTTTCAAAGCCGTTGAAAAAGCTACATGCTTCTTGGAAAAAATTACTTCTACATACAGTTTTATTCTTTGATCTCTAATTTCCAGCACATATATATTTCCTTGAAGTTTCTTTGACGTTATATTTGATTTATTATTACGGCTGAGCTGCACTATTATAGTACACTGATGAAAAAATGTCTAGTATTTGTAACTATGATAAATATTCGCAAAAGTGAAAGCACTATAGTAAAGAGAATCATTTTTCGAGTAAGCTAAGTATTACTACTAGTGTCAACGATAATAATCTCACTTGCATATCGCTCCTAATATTTTTCGAGTTAAAGTCAGCAGAAGAGCATAATTGAGACCGGAAATGGCTAGAATTTCGATGGAATTGCTCTCAATGCACCTTTCGGGGTGATCATGAATGTTTGTGTCATCGAGGAAAATTCTCCGCATGTTCAACTATTATTATTCAGCACATTGTTTAAAATCGATGAAAACGCAATTGCAGTTATCGATTTTATCGTTAAGAACTCGTACCGCGGATCCGTCGAAAGTGATTTCGTTTAACGTCGCGTATCGAATAATTCAACGGGGGACGCAAATAGCTCCGAGCATCTGCCGTATTTTGTTTCCTTCATTATTTCAGGATTAAATTAGACAGCGGTCCGCTTTGACCGACGTGATTCGCTATCGATTGACCTCGGAAAAACGTTCCCCGATTAACGTCGTCGCGCGCAACGTCGTTGCAACTTAAACTCGCGGAGTCTTAACGCCACGGATAAGCCGCCGACGAGATACACGCGGGCGGATCGTAAATTCGCGGCAATTTGTTTAAGCGATAATCGCCACGTCGAGTTGTCGTTTCCGCGGAGATCGGGCCGGATACAGGGGCGTTATCGTGCTCGTTAATCGGTTTTTCGATGATTGACGCGATGTAATCGTAGGCGAGCGCGTTTTATCGAAGGATATTATGAGGCATTTAGAGAATGCCGAGGAGAATGCGGGCCGCGCACAGCGCCCGAATACGTTATTGCCCCGTGAAAATATTCAATTACTTAATATAATCCCTTTACCGTCGCTGTACACATACACGCACACATACGTACGTACAAGCGCGCGCGAGGTTTTACGTTACACGGGCGAGGGCGGTAACCATTTTCGATGATGGCGCATTACGCCACGCGGATTCTCGTTAGGTAAAATATGGAAGACCGTGGAGAGCGAACGAGCGCGTGTGTAGATTTTCCGAAATATCAATAAAGCGTCATATATTATGCCCTTTTCGTTGCGGCAAGTACTCTTTCCCCATCGATAGAATATGCAATGGCCAATGAATGCCAAAAAGCCATGCGGTATCTAATAAAATATTTCTGCCGGCACTTCGGGGGCTCCTGTAACGCTCGCGTTTAAATCGCCTGACTGTCGCGTTATAAAACGACACCTCTGTTATCCCTTAGAATATACGCATATAAATAGGGTTAATGCGAAATAAAGCGCGCGCGTCGATATCTAGATTGCACTGGGGGAGAGGGAGAGATCGGAAAATCGCCTCGTCCTCCTCTCACGGCGATGCTATCGCGTCGAGTAACAATACGTCGGTACACGGCGCGTCATCAATAATAATTTAAACATGGACAACCCGTTTCTTTATCTTCCCGCGGAACACGTTCCCGACACGAGTCTGACAAATGTTGGTGAGTAACGCCACGGTCTAGTCATCGCGCAGTGAATCAGATATACCGTCGCGACGACGGCCATTTAAACTCCACGCGGCTCCGCACTGAGGAGAAAGTTTTAGCATTTGTCACTATATAATCGCATAAGTGAGAGAATTGTAGTCGGAAGATTTTTCGAGTGACTGTTGCTATATATAGTGTCAGCGACAATAACCTTGCGTGCATATTGCTACGATTATCTTTAGGGGGGAAAGGGAGGGGGAAACCAGAAGAAGTATACTTGAGGGCGAAAATGACTATAATTTTAGTTGGATCTCTCTGGAGTGCACGTCGAGGCTTAATACTTAGGGAAATCGCGTAAATCAACGGAAATTATGGCTGTTTCCAGCATCAACCTTACCCTTTCTTCGGTTTAAAATATGTACATAGATAATCTAATATATGAATATAGGCCATTCTTTGTTAAGCGGGCCGCGCCATCTCTCCAAAATTCAGCTTGATATGACATTTCGAGGATCGGCGTCTTTACGCCATCGACGCTTATCAAGCCCGCCATTAACTTGGTCATCCCCTTTACACGAGAAACAGCTGAATTTGACAGTCGACATGTTAGATCCCGACGTTCCACGAAATAATCGTGTAATCGAAGTGACACAATTTTGCGCAATACGGGACATAAAGGCTAAACATTTCAGATCGATGGTCGTAACCCCGCGCTTCGGACTGTCATACTGATCGCGACCCTCTTTTTCGGCCCGTCGCTCTCATCAGTCGAGAGAGAGAGAGAGAGAGAGAGAGAGAGAGAGAGGCGGCACAACAGTCACTCACAATACGCGAATACTCGGCGCGAGTCACATCCACCATCATCCGCCGCTTTTTTTTGCCGAGGGGCTTTATTTCGAGGACAGGCCGAGGTCCGGCGGACACTCGTACGGCTCTTTGACGAGGGTGAGTATAAGAAGGAAGCGAGAGAGAAAGAGAGAGAGAGAGAGAGAGAGCTTAAGCACGTATCCGAGCTACGCAAAATTGTTTACCGGGACCGGAGGGAGCTCCTCCGGTGGGATTTTGGAAACGCTCCATCTTCCGTCGCTCGAGCCCTGCCATTAACGCAACGCCGCCCTTCCCGCCCCGAGAAACCGCCGACCCTCCGCGCGTCCGGGATAAAAATTCGTACGTCAACGCCAGATCCGGAACGGCCCTCCTTTATTTTTAATTTCGCGAAAGCGGCCCCGCGCGAGCCGGCTTTACGGCGGGGCGCAAAAAGGACGCGAAAAAAGCTAGAATCGGGAAAGGGGATCGGGCCAAGTGTGTGGGAGATTGAAGCGCGCGCTCACATCGGGGGGCCAAGGAGGAAAAGACGACTACGGCTACGATGGATTTCATGTGTCAGGAGCCCTCGATAAACGGCCCGGCTGGCTGCTCGACCATGGCCGAAAAATATTAGCCCGGCGTCAGTGTGTGTTGCCCGGGGGTGGAAGTAAAATATTGCGCTCGCGGCGGCGCGAGCGAGCGACGCGCCGGCACGGGCTCGTTATTGTTTCGCGGCGATCTGTAATTATCGGCCCGCTTTCGAATATAACCGGACACGGCGAGCGCGCGGAACGATTAATTCTCGCCCCGACCTCGTCTCTTCCGCACTCTCTCTCTCTCTCTCTCTCTCACTCTCGGTCTCTCGGCATCGGCGCCAAACTCGCTCCGCGTCGATGACTTCGCGGAGACACTCGACTCGGAGCCCCGCCAAATCGCCATTTTCGACTGAGCGAAATTAGCATAAAACACTGCTTCTGGAATTATTCGGTAGAATTGTCGCTGAGGCACCTCAGAGGACCGCTGTTTATCGCTCCGCGGTTATTTGCGTCATTTGCCCGGGTAGAGGGGAAGGGGGTTGAAACAGCCGCCGGATAAAATCGAAAGTCAAATGGATATTCGTGTGTTCCCGTTTTGATCGCGTTCGCGGATAGATAAATAATTTCGGGAGACAGCGAACTTTGGCAAATAAATGAACAGAGGTAAAACACCAAAAACCGACCGTACCGTTTTGCTTTTGGGATTCGAAGCCTCATTGAAAGCGCGAAATTAAAATTGATGCGCGTGGATGCGAACCGGTAACATTTCTCTATCTAAATATTTCACGATATTATGAATATTATTGCGTATCTCCTTGTGCAAATAATTATTTTCTAAGATGTCTGAGAACTGACTCTTCTAGAAATTAGGCCTAAAAACTGACATCCTCATGTGTGTGTCACCTTGATTGGCAATACCGAGGAAAGGATTAGAAAAGTCATGAGGAGTAAGCAACCCTTTCGTGGAAAGGCGTTTGCTTGTGTTCGTTTGTCCGATAAAGTTTTCGCTACACTGAGAGAAAAATATAGTTATTTTCGGGGACAACGATATCCTTTTTTCATTTTAATCGCAAAAATGCTCAAGAAAACTATTTTTCTAGTCAGTGTTACTGTAGTGTCAGTAATGATAATAACCTTACGTGCATGTCGCTACTATTATTTTTGTGATAAAAATAAAAAAAAGGGATATTGTTGTCCTCGCAAATAACTATATTTTTCTCTCGGTTTACGTTCGCGATATACATAATGGATAATTCCATATCCTCCGACAACCAATATTAATATTGACAATATTAATATTTAAATAGCACTAGACCAACCGTGCTTGCTCTTCGTAACCAGTATATTCATTTATTTTTCACGACGGTATGAAATTTTCCGCCCCTGTAAATCACTTCTCTCCGTATTATTTGCGACAAAATCATCGGACATGCTCTGCGCGCATTCTTCGAAACAGCAAAGTCGGAATTTTGCCGGGCATCGCGTGTTCGATATTCGCGGCGTCGCGAATCCAACGCGCGAGATAACGTGACGCGGCGAGGGCACGTCTATTATTCGAACAAAATAACGGTGACCCGGATTACGAAACGCGGTTTAATGATGCTTACGCTCCGATGAGGACGCGAACGGCCTCGAAATGCCGGCGTCATTAGGATCATTGACAATTCATTTCCGGCATATGACAGAGAGGTCGTTCGAGCGGGACGGAACGAGGTCAAGTTTCGCGTGTCACGTCACACGTCGTTCTGTCATCGCGCGAGCTATCGATCGATCACGGTTGGACTGGCTGACGGGTTCGCGCGTTCCCAAAAGAAAAACATCGCTTCTGACAATTGAAACGGTAAATGGAGTGAAGTAGATAAGTCTCACGAAAAGACGTTCTTACGCGAAGGCGAAATTAATTGTTCGTGAATTAATTGTCACTTGTAATTTCCTATTGTACGTCGTTGGTAGATTCACTCAACGATTTGTGGGAAGATGACTGAGGGAGATGATCAGCCCGTGTATAATAATTAAATTTCACAGTTAGACGCTGGCTGACAACTCGCCTGAAAACAATTCAAAAGAACGTTACTTCTGACAATTGAATCGACAAGCGGACGAAGTAGACGAGTTTATCGAAAAGATGTTCTTACGGGAGAATGAATTAGTGCCTAATAAGTTAATTATCGTTTCCCGTTCCATCGTGTGAACCGTAAATTCACTTGACAATTGATTTGATGACAATTGATTGACGGAAGAATGGTTCGCGTGCAATATTAAATTTCGCGAATATACACTGACAGTTCTCGCACGTCCAAAAGGAATATTGTTTTTGGCAACTGAAACGACGAATAAATGAAGTAGATAAATCTCACAAAGAGATATCCCTACGTGAAACTTAATTAGTTCTACCTAAATTAATTACCATGTCCCGTTTTATTATTGTATACGCATAGATTCACCCGGTTAACGGTGGAACGGCTCGCATGTAACCCCAAATAGCACGATGGATTCCTAAAATATTCCTAAAGCTCTCTTCTTTCCTGAATTGCCATTCTTTAGGAATTCACTGGACATTGTAAGAATAATTCAGGCAGTCGCAGAATTCAGGGATTCCTGAGAACTTCTTGGGATATTCACGTAAGAATTATTTCATATCAAGAAATGTATACTTTATGAAGTGAAAAGGAATAGTGTTCAAGAACAAAGGAAGGACTACGAAATACTCCAAGTAAATACCAACTAAAAATAACATTTATTTATTTATTAACATATTCAACGAGTACGATTGTTACGTAACACACAAACGTGACGTGGCTCCTTCATCCTTGGTTACTTTCCTTGCCTCCAACCTGTCTCGACGTTGCAAGACAGAGTCAAACAATGACCGGACGCGAGAAGCGGAGCGCTGCATTTCATAACAGCCGTTACGCGGAATTTCAACAGCGCGTTATTAATTCGCACTTACGCGAGGGAGGCCAGCGAGGGACCAAGTCGGGCAGAACGGTTGTTCGCAGTTGGGTTCTAATTTGCCTTTAAATGCCTCCGCGCGTGATCAATGTTGGCCACCTTGTACATTCCCGCGTCTGTCGATGTACGATCAAGAGGAAACCTCTGTAAACCTAGACGGACACATATACAGGTGAAGCGCGCGGAGAACGAGGCTTTGTCGTCTTAATGAAATGTCACAATCTAACTCCTCCCGGTATTCCCGCCGAGGAAGCGTCCTCCGGTATTCGGACTATTCCAGCATGACCGATAGAAAGCCCGATGACAAGGATCGGGGATTCATTCGAGCCCGGCCGAGACTAATGAAGAGCCCGTGACACGCGGGGATCACGTCGACAACAAGAAAGGACAAGCCGCCTTGTTTACAAACAACACGGATTGTTCCACGAGCAATGCCAGATTTTCAGATAGCGCGATGCAAACGAGTGATCGAAACGCACGTCATTTTGCCGAGGCCAGCGCGGAGGGGAGAAAAGCGTCCACCCAGTGAATCCGATTCGTCACGCATACACCGAGAGAACAAAGTATCTGGCATTCGCGATTATAATCGCACAACGGAAGGATTATAGTCAGGTGCACCATTTTTATAGTGGGTTATTATAGTTATATAAATGCGTGGGTTATAAAAAGTGTTACTGCACCGAGAGAGAAATTATCGTTATCTTTTTAACTACAAAAATAGCGACGGAACGTTAAACAAATATAGTTGACTATAATTTTAACAACATTAACCGTGTTTGCTTTTCTTTTCGGTACACTTATGCCCAAATATGAAAACAACGAGTTAAACTCGTCATGATTCTTCCTGCGGAGGAAGGTAGCTTTTTAAAAATGTTTCAATCTGAATATCATTATTTGTGGAAAATTATTTTCAGCTGCGACATGCTTCGTTCCACGAATGACGACAATTGCAATTTGACCTCGATATTCCGGAAATAAATATGGCGTGGATAGGTTAATTCGAACGCGTGGAATCGAGCAGGAATCGTATCAGCCGGAATTATCGGACGTAGTCGCTCGAAGTCCGGAAAAATAAAGAAGAAGCGGGGGATTGTACGCGTGCAGAAAGTAGCTGTGTAAAATAGAGAGACGCGGGAAGACTCTCAAGTGGCGCACTCCGAGAGAAACGTCGCCTTGTTGTCCCTCATGATTTTTCAACATTCGACTAATGCGATCTGCTGAGAGGGCGCAAGCGTGCGCGCGGTGTACCGCGTGCTGAAAGATTGAAAGCATCGTCGGTTAAGTGAATTCCTAACGGCGCTGTGCGGGTCCGATTAATATTTCAGATCACGCTCGCGTTCAAGGACGTATTTCATGACTAATTAATCTGTCGTTACTCGCGGGAGTAGGTAAGGATAAAATTCGCAACAGATGAGAAAACTTTACAAAGCGAGGCTTAACTTTTCCTTTGCCACACGGAGAGCGAGTTAACTTTAAGCTTGAGTGCAAGCCTGTAGGTCAACACGTTCTAATGTAAATCCAGAATTTCCATCTGCTTTTAGTATCAGCACGGAGTTAATCCAGATTTTCGAAACTCCTCCGTATAGCGCCGAGCGGAAGGGCAGGTCGTTTCGACAACTTTGACAAGCGATAGAAATTTAAATCGCTGTACCTTTAATTCTTCCGCTGGGCAATTCGATCCCCCCGAGGTAGTTGATCTGTAAACGTATTTTGTTAGGAAACTTTTTCAATTTAAACAAATCACATTTAGAAACATGTATCACAGAGTTTCCCGAGTTTCTTTGGTGTAGTATTAACCATTACCTTTCTAAAATTGTCACGAATCAGCTACCTTAATTGTTCCGCCGGCAATTCGATCGTGCGTGGTGTATTAAACGCGCACGGGGGGATCAATCTATTATCAATTTTCATTATGTTCCGCTCGATAGATAAAAATCGGACGTAGAATGGAATATAAATGAAATATGAATGGGCCGACGGGATTAACGCGATTTAATATAATGATATAACAGTACCGATACACACGCAGGTTCCAGTGTACATATTTGTGGAAATTACGAGAAATTTGTATTCGCGAGGTATTACCGTCAAACGCAATAACGCGAGCCAAACGTGTTATCATACGTCATCGTCCATTAATTTACCCGCGTTAGGAGAATTCCATAACACTTCGTCGGGAATAACGTTTCTAAACACACCGTGCGTGAGCGTCGGTTTTACGCATTCGTTTATACGCGACTGGCAAAATACGAAAGAAATACAAGAGCCCGCCCGAATCGGGAACGCTTATTTTCCGAGATCGAAAAGCGTCCCCTCTCGCGCGAAACAATTACGAGCTCCGAATGTGCGCGCGAAAATGTTTCGGGCGAGAAGTTGTGAAAATTTTACACACCGCCGAGATCCCTCCCGCCTTCTGTGTGGGCAACTTCCAAGTGTTACCGCAACATTTCGACTCCTCATAGGTGGATGCTTCCCGAACGACCGATTCGCGATCGAAGTTCCCGAGCGCACGGGAAGAAAATTACCGAATCAACGAAGTTTCGTTAAAGCGAGGTAAATTGTTTCAAACACTACGTTTAGTCCGCTGAATGAATCAATTCGTGAGATAAACCGCGCGCGGTTTTCACGTGGAATCCACTCGTGTCGTCGAGGGGAGCAGATCCGCTATGGTATCGCTCAGAGCGGATAAGTCGACGATTCATCAGGCGGCGTTTCTTGGCTTGCGTTTCTGCAGGTAACTGCCGGGGCTGCCCTGAGAGAGAGAGAGAGAGAGAGAGAGAGAGCGCGCGCGCGGAGCCATTAACGCTCGGACGTCGTCCGAGAAACGCGACGTCGCCAGGAGGTACGAGTCAGCCGGGATTAAATAGAGGCGTCGCCCGGTAAATAGGACGCAGCGGGACGCGACGATTTCACGTCAACCCCACCAGGCTACCCCCCAGCTACCTACTTACCTACCCGGCAACCCTCACGTATGTACAGGACGTTGCATCAACATACGACTCATTACGACGGGTTAGCTGGCCAAAGGTGCGCGCGTCCAGATGATAAATTCAGGTTTGTCGATATGGTCACTCAGATACCTTTCCAATGAAGTTATGGCAAGTTACATTTCATAATTTCAACGGATTCGCATCACGATCGGTTAGGAGCCCGACAACATTGTACGTATGAAATATTTAAAAGTATAAATATGAGAAAACACGGTGTTGAAAGGAATAACTAAAATTGATAAATAAATAGGTGAATAAAAGATTTTATTTATCTTGCGTTTGCAGTTCATACTTTGCTTGAGGCTTATAACCGTTTCTTTCTCATTCTTTGCAATCTCTAACTTCTGTCAAAGTTGACAAATCCGAAGTTATCGTTTGGACGCGCGACATCATTGGGCAGGCAACCCGTCGTAATGAGTCGTATGTTGATGCAACACCCTGTACGCGAGCGCGAAGCGTGGGAAGAAGACACGCGTCACAAGTCCCGCTCTCTCGAGGGGGTGAGATCGATCGCGGCGAGCGCGAAAAAATTGGACTGTCGACGTGACGATGATGACGACGTCGACGCGACGGCGAGCGAGATAAGTCGATGGAAAAAGAGAGAAAGAGGACCCCCGGAGAGAGGAGAGAGAGAGAGGGGGGACGAGGAGAAGGCGACTCGTCGTTTCAGCGAGCCCGCCGGCACTTTCTTCCAACTCTCTCTCACTCTCTTTCTCTCTCTTACTCTTTTCCGCGCAAATCCTCTCACCCTCCGCAAACCCACTCGCCCGAGACTTTCCTCGAAGATTAATAACGCCGCGGCGTAGCTCGCATAAAACTCTCTTTAATCTGAAGCAACACGAACGCGCGTATATTACACCTGCTGATGCGGGTCGTCTACGGACGTGCGCGCGCCTTCCTCTTTTTGCGTCTTATTTTCTATATTATTTCCCCTTTTTATTCCTTTCGGAGCCTCGGGTTGCGATAGGTAGGTAGGTAAGTAGGTAGGTGGGCGGTTTGAAAGACGCCGATGGGTCTCGTTGGAGGGGGGGAGAGGGGTTTCTTTTGATTTTGCGCGACGGACGCGGCGTTGATTAACTCCCGCGGATACCGCGGCGTCTGTGCCGCCTGAACGAGAAAGAGGGGGCGCGGTGGTGTGTGTGTGTGTGTGTATGGTAATTTGTATCTCGCTCTAAAGGGATTCGCGCGCCTTATTAATAACGAACATTGAGGGTAGCCGTTACGGAGAGCCGGGTCGCGGTATATTAAAGCTGTCACGTGCAGGCGCGCACGCATACACAAGGCTTTGTTAGTCATTCGTACGGAGCTGTCGGGCTTTTTCTTATCGCGTCGTTGCGGGCGATGTCCGGCCCGAGATATTTCACCATCTACACGCCCGCGCCTAGCTTCCACCCGCTCGGCAATCTCGGGGAAAAAGCTTTTCAACTCGTGCGCCGGACACGACACGCGGCTTCAAGATCAACCCCCTTCTCTCTTCCCTCCCCCTCTTTCCTACCCCATCTTAACTCTAACGACGTGGCGCGAGGAAATCGCAAGATTCGATATCTCATCGAGTTGCGGACGATTGTTTTTTTAATTAACGCCAGCATCCCCGATGTGACCGAGTTACGAGTGAAGGGAGCTTTCGAGAAGTAGGAGGTAAAATTGACCGCTGCGCTACCTTAGTGTGAGCGCGCTGAGTATTCCGAGCTGTTGATAACTCCAATTATCGCGCGACTTCCCTCTTTGAGAGAGAGAGAGAGAGAGAGAGAGAAGCGGCAAAGCGACTTTCCCACCTCGGAAAGTCAGAAGTGGATCGGTCACATGCACTTTAGCGAGCGGCAAATTAAAGAGCGTGAACGGGAAAGTACCGCAAAGTGTAATTGTGACGAGAAAATAGTTGAGGAACTCGTCTTGACTTGAGCGCGCGAGAAGATCGTTAACTACAGGGCAGATCGTTCCCGCTTGCCTGCGCGCTGAAATTGGATCGTATTTCTTCCCGCGAAGTCTGACATCTTGTTTGTTATTTTGTTTTCCTAAATGCGCGCACGAGAGCTTTCCCGCTCTCTCTCTCTCTCTCTCTCTCTTTCCTTTCCCGGTCAGCAGCCGGTCAGCAAGCGTCTCGAATTATACAAGAAGTCCCAAAGTCGTTAAGTTAACGTTAAGTTAATGAAGCACGCGGCGACTCGGGCGATTTTTTCAGTCTTAATTGGCATTGCCAACCGTGCGAGTTGCGTAGAAAGATTGAGCCAGAATTCGGGCGTTTACGCGTGAAATATAATAGTTTGCCATTACACGTGGCATTATAATGTAAACTATGTATAACATGTCATCTATGAGACAGTGAGTGATCTATGAACCGTTAATGGAATGCCTCACCCTCTTCTTATTAAAAATAACCGCGCCATTAGTTTTAAACATCGCAGATTTTTCTCTTATTGTAACATTAAACACAGCCGTTGGGTTCTGCCCGGCCTCTGACGCAAGAGCGCCGCTGCTCCGGTGTCCGCCACGGCTAAAAATGGCCGCGCTGACTGTTTCCTGTGTGTCTAATCTATTTTTCACGCGGGCATTAACCGCTACTAGAAGTTACGGTCATTAACACTAAGTCGCGATCGATATCCATTATACCTGCGCGGGATTAGGGCCGGTCGCGCTTCTCGGGCGGTCCTTCCGGGGAGGAAACGCGGAGGAGGAAAAAAATAAGGAGCGCGATTTCCCGTTCGATCGTTCATGCGATATTGTAAATATCCGTATAACGATGGCCCTCGTTTCGAGCGTCGTTAGCAGAAACATCGTCCTCCTTAACTGCCGCGCTCCTGTGATAGCGATCGTAGAGAGGCAAGAAGGTGGAAATAGTTTTCGACAACGACCTCACCTCGAGAAGAACTCGACACCCCGATGGGAGCACTCCGCAAATCTAACCTCTTCCGGGTTCGCAATTTTTCCCCCCCCCCCCCCTCCCCCCATCGTCGCCTTCCATCTTGATGGCGCAAGAAACTTCGGCCGCTTCGCTTCGCGGAAATGGTAGGATCGCGGGGGAAACCCGGTGTACGACGGTTTATAATGAGCTCGGAACAGATCTCTGCGCTCTCGAAACGGAATAATTGTGTTTATTTGCCCGTACGTTCGTCCGTGTAGGAGTCACGTGTGTTCATTACTTCGACCAATACCGAGAACTGGCGAAATGTCAATTCAGTAATGAAAAGAAGGGGTTTCACGTTACGATACCAGTGTTTTAAATGGAAAAAAACCGGGGAGATGTCGCTGAATCATGTCTCGCTTCGATATTTTCCCCCTAGTGTGACATTAAAAATGGACGTCTGCAGGTACAAGCACCTTGGCCGTAATTCTGACCTTTCCTTCCACAGTATGATTGTGATATTATTAACTATCGTACAGAGTAACAATAATCATTATTATAAGAATCGGTACTATACGTTAACAGTTATTTCCTATTTGAATACGGCTTCTTGTCAAGAAATTACCGCGAATTTCATTACACGTACATCGTGGCAGTGGCTTGGATAATTTTTATTAGGAAAAAACAGCTAACGGTGATGGTCGCATGTTACTCTTCTTTAACTCCCGGCAACTCGGTTGATTCCATAAAATACCGATCGTAGCCCGTCTTTGTGCGCGTTAGCTTTTGGAAGTCAAACAGTCGCCCACCCTTATTGCACGTGGGAGGGCAATTCCACTAATTTTATACGCTCTCTTCGTTGGAAGGCGGGCCCCCGCAGAAGTTACAGTGAACGTAATCGATAAAGTGCTCATGTATATTCATAATCGACGCGAATAGCTGACCAAAGTGTCCAGTCAGATAATTGCAATCGCGACCGAGTCTAGATGAAATTACGTTGCCGACCTGAAACTGAGTTTTCTTAATCCTCGCGCGGGGAGTTAGAGAATAAGGGGTAAATGGCGTGTCAAGAAATAATGTCACAATTTAATACAACTAACAATAATAAAATAATGAATGATGCAATAGTAAAATAATAATTAACAATGAAATAATTTTAAATTTAGTTTTAATAGATTATTCAGTTTTTGTAAACGCGCGATTCCAATGTTACGAAATTTTGCGACAATTTCTACTACAATATTCTCACCGTGCGATTACTCCAACAATAACCCTCACCGGGCAAATGGTTCTCCTGGCTATAATTATATCACTTGTACGATTGCATAATTACAAGTGACAGATATTTTCCCACTATTCGGAGACGAGAAAGCTTGATCGCGTTAATCCGTCCTTTGTAGTTCACGGTTGATCCTCTGTCTGGTGACTAGACGACAGAAGTCATCCGCTCGAGATTACAATTTTTTCGCCCAGCCTCTCTCTCTCTCTCTCTTCCTCCCGTTCTCCCTTTTCGAAAGGACGCGTGAGAAACGGTGCTTTGGGCCCCTCGCTCGCGATTCCCGCAATGTTAATACGCACGGCGAGTGCCCGATGCCCGATGTTTTACGCTTCATGCAAACTCGCGGCGATTAGCACTCGTGCTCTTGTTTCGCTCCTTCCATTACGGCCGCCGTATTATTCCACCCTCGTCACGCACGTCTGCGCGCCGGAGTCGCGCGCGGATCGCAGGTGGATGCGCACTCGTGCGCACACACACATACCTACGCGTGAGCGCGTGCTGTGTGTGTACACAGAAAGACGTGCGCATCGCGCGGACGTGCGTGCACGCGCCTTACGATTCTAACGCCGGGCTTTTACCGCCGGCACCGACAGACGACACGTACTCTGTACACTATAAACCACCGTGCATTCATGGTCATTAGGCAGACTGGTTTCAGCGGTCCAATTGCCGCTCGCTCGACTTTGTACAGTCGATTACGCGAAATAGCGCGGAGGCAGACCGAGCGACCGAGAGAGAGGGAGGAAGAGAGAGAGAGAGAGAGGAGAATGGAGGGGCAGAGAAGACGTCGCTCGTGCGTGCAGAAAATCGACCTTCTCCTCCTCCTCCACTTCCTCGTGCTCGCGTTCTCGAGGAACACGGGTTCTGTCCCGCCGGCCCGTTCGTTCGATCGCACGGCCAGTGGGAAAATGGAAATTATTTCGTCGCGTTATCAATGAAAACGTTATCAACGCGAGGGCGTACTCGAAAACTTTCGCACGACACAATATCCCCGTTACGGGATTAACTGCGACAACTCACGAGTCTCGGGGCCATTATCCTTCGTATGCCGTGCCTTCGTTTGATTCGCCCGCGGCTTATACGAATTGTTTCATTGTCGAGCGCGCGCGTTCGTCCGGTTATTTGATTTTTTAGTCTAACGAGCGGCTTATACACACACGAGCGCGACCGGGAAGGTCGGATCGTCGTCGTTCAATTAGCGTACCGATACTTTCGGACACTGTGTATAATCATTGTGAATTAAGTGGTCGTTAGCCTCAATTTCCTACGCTTTCGTAATGTCAAAGCGAACGCTCGATTACGGTCACATTAGCCGCGTTTGATCGCTCACGTTTGATAACTATACGGGGAATTTATGGGATGGCTCTCTCTCTCTCTCTCTCTCTCTCTCTCTCTCTCTCTCTCTATTTATCTCTTTCCTTCTTCGCCAGCGTTTACACGTATTTTCATTCGTGTACACGAAGCTATTACAACACATGGTGGAAAATGGAAATAGAAGAATTGCAGCAAACGAATTCATTACCGCGTCAATCGTTAATTCGGAAAGCCCTTGTTTTACAGCAAATTCTGTCATAATCTTGTTTGCACGATAGTCAGGCGAAATATCGCGCGTCTATATTACGGCCGAAACGAAATTATGGAGAACTCGTACATTTATTAGTCGATCCGTGGATTTTCGCAAAAACGGTTAAATCTCCGACGCTTTTAAGCGCGTTTTAACAGAGAGATGTGAATGGGTAAAAGCGATCTCCGCTGAGTAAGAAAGTGGTTCAAGCCCGTTTATAGTCAGCCAAGGGAGAAAAACGTGGCGCTTTCTTCCCGCCTAGAAGATTCAGAGATTCCTGATAAACGATCAATTTCGGTGAATCGATCGAACGTTACTGATCGCACAGTGTGCCCACAAATTTCCAAACTTTGATGCGACAATTTTTTAATTGATATAACATCTCAAAATTTTCTCAACAGAAACGTCAAAGCGCACACCAATGAATTTAGAATCGTACGTTTGAGACGTTATACTTCCGATTTCAAAACCCGCGTAGATTCTCCAAGAATTCATAATTATTTCGGAAAATCGGCCCGGAACTCAGTAAACTACATCCCAATAAATTTCCTATGCGGGAGGCGATTCCAAGCGGAGAAAAAATTAAGTTTCAACGTTATTAATTAACAGTGCAGGTAGGTATAAGTGAACACGAAAATGAAGCATCGTTCCGCAGTTAACTTCGGAAACTCCGTTAGCGCGGGGACGATATTTACTATCCACGATATCGGGAGAGCCGCAATCTCCATTACACGCTAAAAAGAGGTGGAAAAAAAATTTACCATTACATCGAAAAATTTCTTCAGCCCTTCAGAGAAGGGAGGGGGGGAGGGCACGAATTTCGCGATACTCGCACAGCGCGCGATGTGCAAAGAAACATTTTTCAAATAATACATTGTGAAAAAAACGCGCGGCGTATATAAATACCCGCAATCTGCCGTCGGGTCGAATTTTCTTTCTCTCTCTCTCTCTCTCCCTCTCTCTCGCCGGCTCAACGACCAGAAAATTTTCGCGTACGCGAATTGTTCCCTCGGGTTCGCGGGTTCGCTCGCGAGTTGTGTGTGGACAAACGCGGGCGTTCGTCCACACGTATGGCCGTGTGTGGCCCCGTGAAAAATTGCAGACGCGACACTGTAATTTCTACGAGGGAATACTCTCTCGTCGCGGTATTATTCCTATTTTCTGAGTGCGCCACGATGCGCGTCACGCTTTCATTTTCTTTCCGTCTTTTTCGCACCGGTGTGCGCGGAAACACCAACCGAGAACGAAAGAGAGAGAGAGAGAGAGAGAGAGAGAGAGAGAGAGAGAGAGGGAACGCAGGGCGAACTCGCGTAAACACAAAAATGCCACGAGGTATGCGTCGGAATTTACCGAGGACGACGACGATACACACGTGGCGGCGCGGTGCATTTTCACTCTACGCTCTCGCATTTCTTTACTCCTCTTCTTCCCCCGCTACCTACCTCTCCTCTCCCTTCTCTTTTTCTCCCTTCCCCTTTCTCTCCACGACCTCGTCCCTTCGTCAAATCACGAAGCCTCCGGTCCGTGCCGCCGAGAGCTCCGTTTTGCGTACAACCGGCCCGGTAATAGCGGCTACACAGCGGCAGTTGCTCACGAGGGAATATCGCTGAGTAGCGGCATATTTACTGAGAGAGCCATAATTTCGCGGCGGTGTACAATTTGCAACCCAAGAGCTCATGCTTATCCGCGTCGAGCTCGCTTCGCCGGGGGTATTTGTTAATCGTCGTCGATATCGGTCGACCGCCGCCTTCGGCTCCGGTTACCGGTATTCATAGCGATAGTGCGGGGAATGCGCCGAACGTGACGGGGAGGGTAGAGGGGATAAGGGTGGCAAAGGAACGGGGGAATTCTCATTTAAATATGCTTACGATATCCGGATAGCTTTATCGAAAAATGTACGCAGTAAGCCGGGGCACGCCCGGCGGCGGGAAAGCCGATTGTGCGACTCTTAACGCAAGCTGCTCTTGACAAAGGACGGTAATAGGGAATTTGTATTTTAATGAACGGACAATGACTGTGCACCGGCGCGCGCTATGCTCCACGGCGCGCAGTTCAGCCGAGAAATTTAATAATACGGTTTGAGGTCCTCTCTCTCTCTCTCTCTCTGTCTCTCGCACCCTATCGCTTTCTCTCTTTATCTCGGCTTGCTCGGGATATGCCGTACTTACGGGCTGCACGGTGGCAAAAAGAAGACTCTCTCCTCCGCAAAGAGAATCGCGAATGGTGGTGCGATAAATTGAACGTGAGAGGAGAAACTGGCCAGGAAAATGGAAAGAAAGTAGTGAATACGTAATAAGGCGGCGCGATATGCAATAAGGCGCGAACGTGATCGCACCGGGAGATGGACTATGGCATTTAACGCGACAAAGGAACACACACACACGCACACACATATATATATATATATATACATACATGTATAACCTGTCGGTATGCAATACCCTGAGGGGAGGGGGGGGAGCCGAAAATTTCGGAAGGGCAGTTGCCACTTCACCGACAGCTCTCTCACGGCGTCCGTCGGAAGGTCAACGCGCGGAAGCAGCACGCGAATGTGATTTATCGCGCGGTGCCGCGAAATATTAATATTAATCCGCCGGGCGGGGCTGCCGGCGGTGAATTCTGCGGAAATCAGAGATGGATTATTATCGATGTTCCTAACGATGAAATAATTTAGCGCGGCTTATATACGGAAACGAATCGAAATATCGCCGCGTGAGCTCGCCCCCGTTCACTCGCTCGCGCATTGGTTGCCCGCTGGTTTACCCAAAAATGCAAATATTAATTCATATGTAGTGCTCGCATTTTATGCGCGGCTATCTCGATATCGGCCGGCAAATATTTGAACGCGAGCGAGGGAGCAGCGATCGCGCGCGCGACAATATAATAATAAGCAGCGACCCGCTCGTTCGTTCGTTCGTTCGTCCGTTCGTACCCGAATTGAAATTTCCATGCTATCTTGACGCTCTTAAGGTAATTTACCCTTCTTTCTTCTGGCGGTGCAACCTGTATTATCAAAGTTGAAATTGAACGCTTTTTGATACTAATACAAAATTGTGTTTCATTCAACATTTAGTCCTTTCAAGATTTCACAATAAGCACACCAAGTGTCAATAAATTTAATTGGTATATAGATTGTGTAATAATAAACCACGTCCACGAATAATGTGTTTATTCAATCTGAGAAAAACGACATCACTTACGGATGTCCCTAATATTTTATTATCTCAGCTCTTACTGCATTGTAGAAAGTTAACCCTTTGAATACTTAACACTCTCCGAGGCCGATTAATTTTTTTACGAACCCTCTCTCTCTCCTTTATTTCTGACCCTGTCAATGTCCCCCTTCGTTACGTCTTTTTTTCCTTTTTCTTAATCGCAATGCGTCTCCGAAACGAAGGCACAGCGCGTAGACGCAGAGTGAAGAATTTCTAGTATTCCGGGGTTAAGGGCGCGTCACAGACGAGCCACCACAAGGCAACACTTCGTGATGCCGCAGAGAAGTCTACACAGAGCCGCTCGGCCCAGATATTTACACGAAGTTTCTGAACGGGCTGGCACAGACAAGCGCCGATCACTGATGCAGGCTCTCCACAAAGTGGCCCGTCCGTTCGCTCCCTCAACACGGAGGGCCGAAACGTCGATTCGGGCTTTCGGTTTCGTTCGTCTCGCCGGAATGCGACGTGTCTTTGGCTAAACCGAGCCGAAGAGGACGAGGAGGAGTTTGTCCATATACCGCATACGATTGTGCAATACGCAGGGCGCGAGAAAGAACGCAACGGGGCAAGAGAGGAAGGAGGGGAGGAGGCCGCAGGACGACGCGCACGGAGGATCCTTAGCCGGGACTCTTTATTTGGCACGTCGCGGGGTGTCGTAAGAAGCGCATTCTGCGTCTCGCGATCGCGTACACACCGCGCTACTAGCGCTGGAAGAAGGAGGGGGAGGGGGGTAGTATCTCGAGGCGGGAAGCCATTTCCTCGAGAAAAGTGAGAGAGCCATTTCGCGCTCGTATTCTCGGGGATAGCGCCCGCCGACGGCGGGGCGGGAGAGGGTTAACGCGGAGGCGTAAATTTTGGTAAATGCCACCACGTAAAGCACGTTCGCCCGCAAACGGCGTGCACACGACTTCGCTCGGCGCGTATGCGAGAGGACGCGGACGCTGGTAAAGCTGCAACGCGTCGCGTCCGCGACGACGGGGAGAACGAGGAGAGGGAGGAGGACGACGGAGCGGCGTTCCCGTCCGCCACATAATGCCTTATGCATAGCGAGCAAATTGAACCGCGCGCGAGAGCGCGCGGTACGCGGGACGCGGAATGCTAACGAGAAAACTTGCCGCGCGGGGGTAAAAAAAGGAAGGGAGGAGAGCGGGAAGAAGAAGGGGACGGCGTTCCGCGGGCGCGCGATTCGGGAACGGGATTTCAGAAGTGGAGATAGAGCGAGCGAAGGGGGGGGGGAGAAAGAACGAGATATTGTTGCATACCGCTTGCGACAGCGTCGAGCGCCCGCGGGAGATTATGCCTGCGGAATACCAACGAGCGCCCGTGCCGATCGATCGATCGGCGGAATTTATGGTACCGATGACGGCGCGAACGTGACGCTGTCCGGTCGCGAATCATCCCTTCTGCGGCGCCGCGGTGACTACGGCAGGAAATTCGCCTCTCCCGTCCTCCCTGCCACGGGGTGGATTCGCACATACCTGCTTCGGGGAGGACTCGTGATTCCGATCGGTGAGCAGTGTGATGCGCGTATTACTTGATCGAATCCAGGATGTTAAAACGCATCCCCAAGAGTAAGTAGGTATTTTTTTTACGAATCCANCCCCCCCCCCCCCCCCCCCCTTTGTTCCTCGTCTGAACGGTTTCCAGTTTGTGTTATATATCGGGAAAAAGAGAAACAAATGATACATTTGTGTGTGTCACATTAAAAAGTCTTTGAGTTGCCCTTTTTTAGTCACGTCTCCAAGATGTAGGGTGGGGAGCATGGAGGGTTAATATTCTTGAGTTAATCCTAATGGTAACGTGTTTACCGTCAGGCCTGAGCGCATTTTCTCTCGTTCCATCTTCGTCGTTTTGTGCAAAACGCTATACAATCCACTTCTATTTCTTTATTACTCAGTTTGACTTCCAACTTTCTGACAGAAAGACCTGCCATTAGTTCTACCGTAGATAAGTTCTCGCCATTATATTTCAACATGAATGTTTCTCGGTGTTATAAAATTAGAAAACTCCACAATAATGATTTAATTAATAATAATAATTCTATAAAATAAAATAATACAATATTCTAATAATTATGTCGTATAATATTCTATAAAATTCTCTCCCAGTAGTCGGCGATATTTCGTTAATCGTAGAATACTATTCATCTGTCAAACTTATTGTATTAAACAAAATACGCGATATCACGGTGCGGAAATTTTTTAACTGCAAGCTTCGAAAACGTAATTTTAACCTACCAGCTGTCGATGTGTCGAGAAAATGAAAAGTTCCAATTAAAGTACACGTCACAAACTCGACGGAACGATATAAATTTTTATTAAAAACACACCACGGCATAAAAATAACGACGACAAGAATAATGTCCTACATTTCTTCTAAGTGACAACACCGACCGGCATCGAATTTCTGAAAGCGTCGAAGAGACGAGGGGTGAATATACCGGGGGTACCGTAAATCCGCGCGGGTGTCGTCGGGAAAATGCAGCCGGAGTCGGGAGGCGTGCAATAAAGCTCGCTTAATTAGCATGCGAAAAGATGCGCTCGCGATAAGGGCGAATGTTTCATTTTGCGATCTCTCGGAGGCGACGGCGGGTGCGCGCGCGCAAAAGCGCGATGCTTAATGAATCCCGGGATGGAGCATTAAGCGCTAAAGCGCGATAGCGCTTAATGCTCCATCGCGGCGGACACGATGCTTTCGATGAAGTGTTTCTTGCGCCGTCTTGCCGCATTTTTCGTCCAACGGTAACGACGATCGTCTAACTTTAAAGAAGATTACCTCCGCTGTTTAAACGGGCACACGCGCACACACACTTTCGGCGTTAATTCGATTCCGTAGTTTTCCCGAGAATATAAACCGTCGCTAATTTACAACAGATACAAAGCGAGGAGTCGCAGTTTTGCGCGGAGGGCAGGAAAGAAACGGAGAATGTATGAAACGGTGCTTGCGGAAACTTGAAACGGTGCTGCGCGCAAAACGTATTGTTAGTAGTTTGCGACGAAAGTCGGATGCAGACGCAGGTATTCGTAATGAGCGTTTAGAATGGCTTTTTGAATTTGTAATGGAGTTCTCTGTGAAACAGTTCCCCACCCGGATTAAACACATCAGGATTAAACTAACTATCCTCGCCGCGTTTCGAAACGAGCATACCGCGATATGCTGCTGGGCAAAAGTCCCTTCCAATTCAGAGAGGATTAAAGGTGGAAGCGCCGATTCTCGATGTCAAAGGGTCGATTCTCGCCCGATCAGATCCCCCGGGGGTGAAAATTTTCGAAATATAGAAGCTCGCCCGGAACAGCATTTGCGCTCGCTCGCTCTCGCGCGGCGAAGGAGTATAAATTATTCATACTTTAATCAGGCGACCGCATAAAGAGCGATAACGCGCGCGTCCAGCGACAGAGCCCGGCTTCTCAACGCTTCCTGAATATTTTCGCCGCGCCCGGACAATAAAGTCGCCGGACAAAGGTTCCCCGAGCTTTCTAATACGCGGCTTTTTCGGCGCGCCCTGGGAAAAGAACGCCGGCTTTCTCTTCCTTGTCAAACCAGCGATATTGTTCGTTGCATACCGGCACATACGAAGCCCGCACTCACGAAGGATCCGCCGCGGTTGAAAAATCGATTGCGCGCTCGGCAGTGAAATATAATAGAGATACGATAGAGGAGAAAATGTAAGCGGCAATGAAATAAATAAACGACGAGAAAAAGCGACGATGCGATCCGGACGTGCAAGAAAAAAAAAGTATAATTTCACACATAAACACATACAGAGAAAGAGAGAGAGAGAGAGAGAGAGAGAGGGTTTTTCGCAAAAATTTACTTGACTTTAATAAACTTTATAGCAAAAATAACTCTATAATTTTTTACCACCAAAGAGCACATTTCGAAGCACTGTTGAAATTTATCTTCCTTCCGTTTTATACATACTATTTATACATTAGAGTTGCGTGAAACTTTTCGGCGAAGGCAGGAGGCACACTGAGAAAAAAGACTTTCGGTATAATAATCACGTAAGTGAAAGAATTTAATCCAAGAGAACCAAGGTTTTTTAGTAAATGTTACTACAGTATCAGAAAGATAGTAACTTTAATACTGTTATTATCATTTTTGGTCGGAAACTAAAAAAAAAAATACAGTTGACACGGAAAATAACTATAATTTTAGTGAGATATTCTCTCAGTGTGGGAACTGATCAACACGTGGGGAAATTTTACAATTTAATTTGTTACGTGACGTTGAGACGTTCCGTCATTAAAAAAGAATCAAGTTTCTATGTTCGCCGCAGACTGTGACGATTGTTCCGCCGATCGTGAAAGTTTTCTTTCCACTTTTGAAAACACTTAACGACACCCCGGTGGTCTTTAACCCCGGTCGTGCTCGGCAAAGGCGAACGTAACTTTCGGATCTTACTTGCGGGCCCGGCGGTATTTTGCCGTCTCCCATCTGGGAGAACTATTATTAAGAATTTAGCGGATTAACGTAGAATAAGGCATATGCCGCGTACTATTCGAAGACGAAGACGTCTTTCTCTTTCTTTCTCTCTCCCTCTCTTTGCTCTTCGCCCCCTCCCCCCGACCTCTTTTCATCTCTCGCTTCTTCTCGTGGCCGATAAATTGAAGTCCCCCGTTACTACGGGGATCCTTCTAAACTTTTTTGCCTTGCCGCACGGGCGACGTCGCAATTCGCTTTTGTCCTTCCTCGCCCTTTTCATCTTACAAAGTACCGGGCGATGCCCGGCGGCGCCTTCGCTTTGTACGCAGTTAGAATTCGCGCGGGACTTCGTCGCGCGGAATGCCGTTATGAGGATGCAAATTTTATTTCCGCCGGGAAAGCGACCCGAAGCAGGTAACGCTGTTACTCCTGTCAGTAAAATCGATATCCAAAACTGTGGCGGTAATCAATCATGAATAAGGACCATTCGACGCGACACGTAAAGTTTGCACAACAGAAAAGAGTAACGGGATTTTTCAAAGCGGCGAGAACGAAAACAATGAAAAGTTAATCTCATCGATTACGTATTGTTTGTCAGACAGAATAAACAAATAGAGCCAAAACCGAAACCGAAACTTAAAATTAACTATACCTTTGAATAAAGCTTAAAAATGGCTATAACTTCGTGGAAAGACGTTTCACGTCCAAAAATAAGATAACGGATAATTCTTCCCGCGTGATTCAATGTCAGATTTCATCAGGACGTTACTGAAATACGATTCGTAAATTGTTCTTCTCGTAAATAATATGCAATAATATATAATAATATTATTTCTTCATCATTTTTATTTGATCTTGGGGGGGGGGGGATTTCCACGCGGGTCGTTGTCCGATATCCATATAGAATGTTACCGAACTACGTCGGGAAAAATACGACGCGAGATACGTCGCCGGTCGCGGAAACTCATAAACGCCATTGGCGGGGCGAACAGTCGCGCGAACCTGTTCGCAATCTTCCGTGACTCTTTTGTTTTATCGGATTCGCGGCGACGTTCCATTGCTCGCCCGCCTTTCTTCGGGATTCCCTCCGCCGAGAGACGAAGAGTGCAGCGGCGGTGGCCGGCGGCGTCTAAAGCGGCCGCGTTTCTGGGCTGCGCCGTGGTTTCTAATTGCGGCCGCAGTCTGGGTTTCGTGAGGAGAACGAAGGGCGGACCGTGCGAGAGCAAAGGGTTGTTGCCGGCGGAAAGGTAACGGGTGCGGCGGATACACGTTGGGGGAACTAAGCTCGAAGATCGCCCCCGGGAGCGGCGGCGGCGAGAACAGAGCGGAGGGATGGAGGGACGGTGGTCGGGGGCGAGTTGGATTATTTTAAAACGAGATCGAGATAACTTCGGGAGAGCTAACCGTAGTGGTTCCACCCGAGGCAGACCTGGGAAATGAGAGGGAAACGAGCAAACGGCGAAGAGCGAGAGAAAGAGAGAGAGAGAGATAGAGGGAGGAAGATAAGGACGGAAAGGGAGAGAAAGCGTGGGTGAAGAAGAGTGTGTGAGGAAGAGAAACGAGGGACATCGGTAATGCGCGCGTGCGAGAGGTTGAGGGACGAAACCGAAGAGGTAAGAGACACTCGTGAGGACGGAACGAGAGGAACTACGAAGACGAAGGGTAAACACACGAGGACGAGAGGGTAGATGCAAAGTACGGGAGAGAAAGATATGAAGAAGGAAATAGGGGGGATAGTAACGGGTGTTGAGTAATGGTGATGGATCGGGGGTGGGGAGAGCGTGGAAGGGGAGGAGGGCAGAAGATTTGGGGAACGCACGCCGTTAACCCGAGATTGGAAAGTTACCCGATCGTGTGATTGCGTTTGGACGGCTAAGTTCGAAGGGAAGGAAGCCAAGGGCGGGGTGATCTCGTCTTGGGCGAGCTCCTCCTCGTCGTCGATTTATCCTATTTGCCGAGTGATCGTTCTCGCGAAAATAATAAACCGATGTGTACCGATCGGCATGGCCGGGCTCGTAACTGAACGACGCCGAGGATCGATGATGAGATTTTATTACGTCTGCGTCGACCGAGCGCGGTGAAATTTCACGAAGAGAACGGCGAGATCTTTCATCGCGACGATGAGATATTCATCTCGCCGTCGCCGGGAGGATATTAAATTCAATCTTGCGAGACATCCGGTTCGAGAAGAACGAGGGACCGTCGATTGTTCGAATAGCGTCACGCTATTGTTGTGTTTGTTATTCAATATTAACGAAAGATCCAGCGCTCGGCGAATCAAGGCCCGACGGAATCCGGTTCGATTCATTAGTAAATATAATGCAGCTGCGGCCTATATTCACTTCCATAAAGTCAGACTCGAGCACAGGACCAGTTACCTATCAACAAAGTGATCCGGGTCAGAAACGGGTCTGACCTTACCAAAGCGGATCTTGGCCGGACTAGATTATTATTGATAATGCATCTCGGACCAGATTAGGTCCGATCAGGCCTTGATTTGCATTTCTAGAATAACGAGCCAGAAAATCGATTAAATAGTAACACTAATAGCTAGTTATTCATTTTTAACTCGAGGTGATTAGACCCAAAAAGTAGTTTGTTTCGTGTGTTTTCTTGAAACGTAATACGATTATAAAACCTTACATACTCGTACGTTTAACGTATGTGAGACTAACATGTGCTATCTGGGGAACATTTCTAGTAGGGATTATACACAGAATCGTGTTTGCTATACGTTCGTGGCTGTCTTCGCTTGTGTTATTCGCTTCTTTATAATTTCGAGGCGCATTAATTATACTTTTAAATATTCCGTAAATCTCTCTCTCTCTCTCTCTCTCGCATGCGTTGTAATCTCTCATTTATGTTCATACAATCCAGCGCTTTCCCCGCGGAAGATCGATCCGGCCAGGTCGTTAAACAACAGTCGCCCGCTTTTAATGGAATTTTCAGAATTTACGCGAAGCTCCTCCGTTTAAAGAGGGACGATGTAATGAACGACGTAATGAAAAGCAACTAGGGCTTTTATCAAGAGACAGAATACAAAGACCAAGCACCCTTAACGCCCGCAGACGGACACGCGGCCAGCTCCTTTACGAGGAAGTCGGGAGACGTCGTTGGAATTAAACAAGTGGCAGTAAAGCATCGTGCACTTTGTACGCACAGCCGTTCGCTGGAAGTATAAGCGTAATTTTAAATTCCTACATAAGGACGGAAATCCTTCGGATTCTAACCAGATTCTCATTAGTTCCGCCGCACACATCCATACCTCAAACAGAAATGACGACGTCGAAACAACGTCGTTGCAACGAATTCTTTCCTCACTAATACACGTCGTCGTCGTGTGTGATTCCGTAATAATTCCCACGTTCTCGTGAATCAAACTCCGCGCGGCGGCGGCAATCGATAATCCAACCGCGGAGATTCGTCGCCCCGAGTCGCGGAGTGAATATTTTCTCGGCGAAATTCCAAGTTGCAGTCAAATTTCGCGTCCGGATGGCAAAGATGAAAAATCGAACGAATTAAAACAAGACACGAGCGCTCCGAGACAACGAGAGAGAGAAAGAGAGAGAGAGAGAGAGAGAGAGAATTTCGTGTTGCGTAGAAGCGCTCCCCCTTTGAGGATTTTTGATCGCATTATGCAGGCATGTTCAATACATTTCGCGAAGGGCACAATCATCGAAACTCGCGGGTGATACGGCTCGCGCTTCCCGCACAATGCCGTCGGAACAATGAGACCGAGAAGTTTGTTTCTGAGTGACGCGGCGAGCTCGCGAGAGGAGCGAGTGTGGAAGGACGGGAGGGGGGTGGCGGCGGCAGAGAGGAAAGCGAGTACTATTTTATAATATGTACACACACAGAGAGAGAGAAAGAGAGAGAGAGTGAGAGAATGCGCACGGTCGTTATCGGAATGAGAGGCGAGTGGCCCGGAATAGACTCGGTTCCCGGTTCGCGAATGGTTGTGGATGTTCGCGAAACGAGCGGCCGAGTACATCGGTCGAATAGGGCACTCCGGTATTTCCCTCCTGCGGTCGGCGGGATCCGTTTAAATCCCGTCGGCAGCGCCGTACGACTAGTCCACTGGCTTCTCGACAAATTACTCCGCCCCGATAGCGCAGCAATTCCCAGGATTCCGGCTCGGTGGTCCATGGCCCTGGACCACGGCTCGTGCCGGCTCTCTCTCGTACGTGCCCGATTCGATCGGCTGAGCAGGGTCTAATAGATGCCGCGCCTAAATCTTTCAGCGGACTATCGCCGGCTCGCAGGCGTCGCGTCGTTTGACAATCAACGCTCCAGTATCAGGGCCGCTTTGGGAACGGCCAATTTCATCCAGCTCGAAACGGCTCTCTCTCTCTCTCTCTCTCTCTCTCTCTCTGTCTCTCTCTCTCAGGAAAAAAGAAATTGTCGTTGGTCCTCGTGAAATTCGGCAAGAAATCGCGACACTTCCGCTTGGAAGAATTTCAGAGAACGCATCCGATAACCAGTAGAAAAATTTATCTTCTGAGAATGATTACGGGACAAATTCTCATGATAATGTACATTCATACAAGAGTAGTTTCGACGACAAAAATTGCCGAATTGAAGTATGATTTGCTGCCGTGTCTCCCTTATTCGTCCGATTCAGCTTCACCTATCTTCCGTTTATTCCGAGATCTTAAAAAATTCCTTGGCGCTGAGCGATTTCCCTCGGATAATGAGCTGAAAGCGTTGAGCCGCTATTTTGAGAATTCCGAAGAATCGTATTAAAGTTCGGGAGGATCACGCTGCAAAAATAAAAGAGATTCCAAAAAGAAAGCCAGTTCTTTCATTATCAGCTCCCGAAACTTTCAAATCGCCCTCGTATAATTCTGTTCAGCGAATGCGACGTAAAATTTGCCGGAAAAGAGGTTGGTATTTTGCCGGCAAAGTTTTTTAAATATGGCATCTTCTTAATTGTCCGATAACTTCGTTAGTTATGTTTCCCTCGATTAATGGCCCAAGTAATTCCTTTCTCAGCCGTTCCGTCCGAAGGCACGGCGGCGCGGCCTCTGCCGATGCGATCAATTATGATCTGAGCCGACTTTACGAATGCGCTAGGGGTGAGAGACCGTGAATTTCAGTGGTCGCCCTCCCCCCCCTTCCCTTATCGTATGCTCGGAAAACATTTTCAGTAGACCGGAGAGAACAGACATTTCCCATTTCGGGGGCCATACCGCTCGATCTTATCAAGAGAGATTTCCGGGTTAGAGAGTGTTCCCCGCGCTATTTTAAGAATGATCCGCTTCTTTGTTAGGATTTCGCATCTGAGCTCCGCCGCCATTATGCTGAGAGCAATATCCGCTCGGAGGAAGGCACCCAAACGGATATAAAGCCGCGTGATGCTAAAAGTCGCGCCTTCTTACGCCTCCGTTTCACATACATACACACAGAAATAGAAACAGCGTTTTATGCCAGAAATCTATTTTCCATTTCCCGGCTATTGTTGGACGGCAACCATAGATCGCGACTGTCGTGGGTTCGACGAAGGCGCGATGTCTATAGGGTGATTTTCGAATTAATCCTTTCGGCCAACTTCTTTCTTTGAGGAATCTCAAATGTGTACACAAGGTGTGTCATTGAGAGGCCTAAATAGATCAAAAATAAAACAAAATATACCTTTCGGTGTAATTTGTTTACTTCCGTTGCAGTAATTGTTTCTGTTACAAAATAATTTACAATTAATGTAACAAAATCTCCAATAATTTTCAATAATTTTTCACAATCATTTTTGCGCAATACAATTTGCACAATAATTCTCATCTTAAAAAATGACGTCACTTCTAAATCAAAGAAAAATGATTTTGATTTGGAAGAATTAAAAAGTACTAACGCGTAAAATCAATTTCGGAACTTACTGTGTATATATATAAGCCCGATCGAAAAGATTAAGGAAGCAATTTGCGCGTCGCGTTCCACCGGTTAATCGCGATATTGCCTTGCGATCACGTTTAACTATATAATTACCTAACTCCACCCAGCGCACAGCATTCTTCCCAGTTCCGTGTAATGCGCCTCGTGTAATATAAAGGTAAACACACACCCGTTCCCCCGCGATCTCTCTCGCGGGAGAGCTAATTGAAAACGGGAATTGAATTTACATATTGCGTATTACTCTTGTACGGCCGACGCGCGATATCGATTACGCGCTAAACGTTTCCGCAAATAGTTTCGATGGGAACTCGTCGCGACGTTCGGTCGGTCGATCGATCGATCGTTCGCGGTGCGCACACGCGGTCCGAAAAATATCGCCTCGTCCTCCGTCGTGTTTGTTATCACGCAACATTAAGGAGGTTCATACGCCAAATGCCGCATTTTCAGGCGTATCGAGGGAGCCTGCCATAATTTTATTATTTATCAAGCGAAATTACGTTTATTTCGATATTTAAATAACAAACGTTAATTTGAAACTGCGAAGCTGAGGTAAATACATACAAAACACGAAAACATTATTATTTGTTATTTTTCTTATTAATGTTTTATTTGTGCATTAATTAACCCAATAGAGATGCATTAACAACAGAAGAAGTTACATAAGTGTGTACATTTGCACGTGTATTTGTACGTGTAATTTCGAATATTATCATAAGTTGTAAACTCTTTCTCCCCGCTCTATTTTTAAAGAAGAACGGTCAATAATTTTGAAATTTGTGTATAACGTCTGTATATTATAATTTTTAATATTACGACAGTTTCTTAAAACTGTATCTCTTACACATACAAATATGTCAAGTTAAAAGAAACTTGTTTTATTATAAAGTTTCTATATATATTTGCGCACAAATTTATAATTAAATATCTCGGAAATGATACGGTGAAATTATTAAAATTTATGTTATGCACTATTGATTTAATTCTGATTCTAGCTGCTGAATTATGTATATATATATATATATATGTGTAGTTTTAAATTATGGGTCAAACGCTGAAACTTTCTTAACAACGCGGGTTATTTTTTATCCATTCGCAAATTTCCCATTCCTTCGAATTTTCATCATCGGGAAGCCTTCTTCATTATAAAACAATTAAACAATATCATAAAGTAGAAAAAAGTTTGGGTAATTACAAAAATAAGGTGGATCAAGAAAGACCCATGTGCGGTTCGAAGAGGGAAAAAATCGCCGCGGTTCCAGTGCTGAAGCTCGCCGGTAAACGACCTCCCAGCGGGAAACTCGCGCGACGACAGGCGGCCGTGGCTGCGGTCGTGACCGCGATTGATCGATTCTCACAGACGACGAGAGGTCGTCTCCGAAGACGACGATTCGCGCGAGCGAGCGAGCGAGCAAACCGGAGTGGAACGATAACTCAGAGACGGATAACGAACACCTATTTTGACGGTTGATGAGAGCGACTGAGGGGGGAGGGGGAGGGATCGGCGACGAAGACGCCGGGGTGAGAAGAGACGCGTTTCAATAGCGGACTGGCGGCGGGTCGACTCGAGGCATACATTATGCTAAGCCGGCCATTAGACGGTGAAATATGTTTCGCGTGCCCCAGTCAGTTACCGGACGAGTAGGAGAAGGCATCTCTCCGTCGGCGTTCTCCGACTGCTGCGGCGGCCTCCCGGACAAACGGCGCCCCCCGCCACCTCCAAGGCGTTGCATTACGCGGCTGCACGCGGTTCCCAGTTATTTGCAACTCTAACGACCGCTAATTGGCTCCCGTCCCCTCGCCCCGCGCTTCGACGCGCCGCTCCTTCGCTTGGCGTTCCTCTCAGGACGTAACTGATGCGTTATCTCTGCTCTCTCTCTCTCTCTCTCTTTCTCTCTCTCGCTTTCTCTACAAGGACGTGGGATGCTGCGATTTTACCGCCGTTACTTTGGGAATCTGGTCCCCGGCGGAGGGATTCCACGCGCTCTGATGATGTTATCCGCACGAGTGCGGATACGATCTAGCAACCACCGCAGGAGATAAGGGTGTTTACGCCTTATGGGAAAGGAAGGCTCAACATCCCTACGTTGACCGAGAGAAATAACAACGATATCCCCCGCTTGCTCGATGTCCGTCCCGTCTCCGTAGCGATGTGTCTGTACTACTTGCGATGTATCGTATATCGCGCGTGTACGCGCGCGGCTCTCGTCGGCGCTGACGGCTCGTTCACGCAAATTCAATTTTTCACTTACGGTGTTCGAGACTTAATGAAAATGTCCCCACCTACCATCGCCCGTTTACTACCGACCGGCCGTTTACAATGCTATCGAACTAAATAAAACACACACCGGCCCCGGCTGTTGAAACGTTCGATAGCCGGCGCTCGTTAGTCTCCTCTTGTTTATTTACTTGTATTTACACGCGCGACCTGCTTTTTCTATATATATATATATATATATAAATACGCAAGCAGTGTCCCCGCGTCCATTTCAATTAAATAGGACTACGGATAGCGATCCGACGGTAAAAAGAGGGAGGGGGAGGGGGTAGTGGCCTTCCAGAAATCCGGAAGTGAAGCGACGGGGTTCCTCACCACGGGCTACTCGGCGAAATCTCATTACGGTAAATGTATGCCGGCTTCCCTGATGCACGGATAATGCCCGCCCTCGAGGAGATGTCAGCCAGATCGTAGGAATTTCATGGCATCGTAAGGCACCGGTCGCCGGCTCCGATGTGACCTCCCTTTATCGATATCACGGACGAGTGATACGTTTGAAACTGTAATCAAATCGAACCGGGAAGTTCTATGCACCGCGTACACCTACACTGTGTGCATCCAGATGTGGAGATACTAACACATCTTGCACTTTCACCGTTAATGGCGCAGACGTCATCGGAGATCATGGCGCATAATGTGTCGATTTGAAATTAAGATTTTACCCGATCGCGCTTCTCGAGTAGATCAACCATTTGTTCTTCATTTGAGATATTTGAGGTTCGTATCGTAGAGATCGCGGGATTTCTAGTGGCGATATTAAGAGACCTCCACATAAATTTATGATTTACTGGAAAAAACTTTCCTCTAACATTATTTAATTATCTTAATAATATAAGTTAATTTTGAAGTGAAATTAAGAGAAATTAAATATTCACACAATATTATAAACACGTGGATAATATTAATTGTTTATTTTTCTTGTTAATACGCTTTATCTATACGTCAGTTGAATTAATAGACGTGCATACATGATAGGAAGTGATACATAACTTTGATATAAAGCTTGACCAAATATGAAGCTTGATCGTTCAGTGTTTATGTAACATAACACTTTGAGAGTCGTCTCTAAGTTATCGAGCTTATCATCGACTTTGGCGTCCTCTTAATGCGGAAGACGATCATCGAAATATCGAATCTAAGCTGAAACGGACATGTAAAATCTTACGGGCAATATTAGCTTCCGTATACGTGTGTCTTCATGAGAGGTCTCTTCAGCCGATTATTTCCCTACCAGACGCGAATACGCAGACCGCACTTATTTGTATTATATCATAATCGCATGAATTGTTTAATATCTCGAGCCGTTCTTCAGGAACGTGCGCTCGCAACGATTTCCACGCGATACCGAGTTTATAAGTCAATTTCTCCGATCGCGTATTAAAATAAACTTTCCTGAATACGCAGAATTTAATTTCGTCTCGGGCTTATCCCCAATAACCGAGATACTTCCGCCGAGTTGGAATTAATTCTATCCGGGAAAATATTTTTATCGTAGCGATACGCATCGTGGGAGAACGCGCGACTTAATTAAGAATTTCCGATTGGCTGTAGCGGCAGTAGCGGCGGTAGCGCCGTTATTGCGGAATGCTCCGGTATATGCTTAGGAAAGAACGATGAAAAAAGAATTTGGACGGCGCCACGTGTGCATTCTTGTTCTCAAAATTGCCAAAGTCAGCCTTCGACGCATTTCGCATTCCGCGCTCTTTCACGTAACTTCGTGATGCAAATCAATCCACCGATCCGACGCGACGCATACAACAACGTAAACCACTTTTGACTTTACTCTAGTTACTTTCAATTTTTATTTTAACGTCCATTTCTTGACTAGACTGACACCAATATGTCGACAGCCTCTGATTGCAATCTAACAAGTTGATCAGCTACAGTGGAAGATATTTTCCTATACATATGTGTGTGGCACAACAATAAAATATTGTTGAGACCATACAACCCAACATTTAATTTTATATGGCTTATATATCCCACCAGAAGAAATACCAATAATGGGACACGTAACAGTCCCATTAGACTCGAAAGAATTTAAATAAAAGAAGAAGAGTCGCCGGCGAAAATCAAAGATCTTTCAACGTTATCCTGTTTATTTATCCCATTATTGTAAATAGCTGTCGAGACTGTTCCCGATCGAAGATTAAGTGTATCATTCAACGGGACTCGCCGGGAATACGAGCGCAGGAGTGAAAAGATTTAGGATAATCGACGGCGCCTCATCAATTATCGATAGCGCAGCGCACGACAATGGAGGATGTCACCGAGACGGATTGCCTCGACGCGAAAATATTTTTCTTTTCGCGGTCTCTCCAACGTCGTAGCCGGAGATACTTTCGTTGCCATTACTTACGTCGCGCTCGAGAGCTTCTGTACTTAATATCTCATTGCCCTTGTACACAGCGTTCGCCCGTTGAGGGATAATAAAGCGAGACTCTTCCCCCTCCCCCCGGCCCCCCTTCCGCGTTTTCCCTATTCTCGCGATCGCGCGTGCGTCAGGGGTCACACGAGTGCTACGGTCTGTGATTTTTCGTGAAACGGGGGTGCGAAGCGCCGGATCACTTCGGCGCAACAATCGTTCAATCGCGGACCGGACAAGATGTATGATGAATCGCTCTCGCGGATACAAACGGCGAATTCAGTCGTTTAACAGTTCATTTATTTTATATCCGCGGTATCACTCCCAATCGTGCATATATTATTATTTATCGCGAGTGTGACAATAATCACAATTCGGCTTTACGCCGCCGGTTATCGCTCTAAACATATTTCATTGCGAATTTTAAATAACGAAAGATCGTGCACGCAAAATTGATTTCGGCTGAATCTCGTTGAAATTTATTGCGACGGGACGGCTTCGCGTCGACGCCGGCCGTCATTTTTCCGTCGCATTTGTCTGCCGATGAGACCGCCTTTATACGTGCGACGGGGCGAAATAAAAGACGCGTCGTGCCAAGTTAACGTTAACGTCTTAACGTTAGCGGAAATATGGACCACATTATCCTGAGTACACGTGGGAAACGCCAGTCATTATTATCCATTAGGAAGTTATGCATTGCGAGGTGGAACGTGGTCAAGATAACAAGAACCGTATGCATATCCTTTAAGCGCCGCTGAATGACAAAGCGCTTTCTCTCTCTCTCTCTCTCTCTCTTTCTCTCTCCCGTTTCCTGTTTACCTTGCGACTTATTCTCCATTGTCTATTTTCGTTACGGCGAACCGCCGTCCTTGCCGCACAATCCTTTGCCTAATGCCGAATATCTCTCCAGCACTTTCACAATTTCACAATTTTCACGCTGTTTATAGACACGCGAATGCACAGTCGGACGGTATATATTTTAAATATATTTATTCAAGGTAAATGTTTGAAATATACGAAATGTGCACTGAAGTTAATTAATTATTCCGCGAGCTATTTCCTGTCGCATTGACGTGACGTTATTAATTAATTTCTTTTTACTCACGCAGCACGCTCGCTCATATTTTGTCCGGTTTCTTTTTCATTATTATGTTATAATATTAATTTCATAATTGTTTTTATAGTATGTTTCGTATATAAAAATATATGAAAAAAATATATATATATATTATTTTTCTATTTGTAAGGTATTTTTTTTTCATAATTAGGGGTCAGAACTAGAAGTCATACGGATTTGTTGTCTCCTGACAAAGTTTATATCTTACTTAATAAATAATGGGGTACATTTTCTTCTCTATGATGGATATTTTCTTCCAAAACCTAAATAATATAATTACACTAAAATATACACGACATTACGAAATATTTCATGCATCTTTTATTTTTAATTGGTATGTAAAAAAATGTGACGACAAGTTCCGATTTCTTCTGCGATATATTTCCCTTTCTTCCTCCCGTTTCTCTCCCCCGTCTCTTTTTCCGCCCTTCGCAAGTCCAGATATTGCATCCCCCAGCCGTTATTCCCGACTCACCCCGCAATGGCGAGCATTATGAAAATCTATAGTTAGCTAGAAGAGAATGGAATACTCATCTCCACTATTCCCAGATACCACCACTTCCTTCTCTCTCTCTCTCTCTCTTTTTCTTCTTCCTCCCCCCTCTCGCACGACGCCACCCTGTCTTCGGCCGACCAAATTATTTCCTCCGGCCTGGACCTCCCCGGGGTCCGATAAACGTCTACGTCGTGGGGACGACATTATATCGAGAGGAGCAGATATTGCTGACTGCGCGATAATTATGGCGATGCGTTTGAGCGGCGCGCAACGCGCAGGCGACCTCATTTGTCCGTTAGTGTCGCCCGTAAAACAGTGCTAATGCGTTTCGTGGTCGGCGCACACACGCGTCCCGATATCTCACGTGCGCGCTCGTTCCCGCGATATCAACGAAGTCAATTATTATAATTAGCGAAAAATCCGATTCGCCTGCCGATTGGATCGCGCGATTTGCGGTCTCTGCGGCGCCCATAAAGACCTATTCTGGCAGAATAATTTTCAAGTAATACCGTATGCTAACTCCAGAATACCGTGAATCAGATCCGCCCCGGCAGTGCGTAGCAGCGCGAACGATGACGGACGAGCCTCTCGCACATTATTTCACCGCGAATTTCATCTAATCGAATTGAATACTATGCGAAAGAGAGTGAGAGAGGGAGAGATAGAGAGGGGGAGGGAGAGAACACTCGTTAAATTAATTTTAGCACTTCACGTTTTACGGTGTAACGGCTGACGAGAGATCTTAAGAGAAGTAGCCGACCTTCTTCACCCCCTTCCTTCCCTCTCCCTCACTCCCCCTCTCTCTCTCTCTCTCTCTCTCTCTCTCACTCTTTCTCTTTCCTCTTTTCTCCGCCTAACCGGCATTCTACGTGAAAGTAAAGCAATAACTTCTCGAGTACATCCGGAAAACTTTGAGTCTTCCTTCGATCCAATAAATTAGCCGCCGCTTATTTCCCGGCGATTCCCCCGCAATTAATATTCCACGGGACGGGCCGGGAACGGCCCGGAGCAAATCGACGATCGATCAAATACAATTGCGCCCGCAGCCGACGCGGTCCCCATTTATATAGAGACGTGAGGCGACGCGCGCGCGCGGTGAAATATCTGCCCGGCGTAATCCTTCCCCAGTCAAATAATGTAAAAGATGTACATCCTTCAAAGTACTACCAATAGAAACGGAGGGAGGGAAAATAAATGGCGACTTCGTGGGGAGATCGATTCCAACATGTCTCGGGCGCGCGCGCGCACGGTGAGGGAGCGAGAAGAGGAAGCGGGAACGCGACGACGAAGACGCGGACGGCGATGGCGGAGAGACGTGTTTCCCTTATTTTTACTTTCAGCTCCTGTCGTCGATTCGAGGACGATAAGAGGAACGAGCGGTAAACACCGAGTCCCGCTTAATTGGGCAAACTTTCTCTCTAGCTCGAAAAAACTACAGCCCTCCGCAGCCGCCCTTCCCTCCCTCCCTGCTTCCCTGCCTCTCTCTCACTCTCTCTCTCTCTTTCCCTCCGTTTCCCCGGGCACATCGGGGGGACCGGATGGATATCCGAGAGGTTTCCTTGAATAGTAACGAGACATCGCGCCCCCGCTCGACTTTAGATTCCGTCCGGGGTACATCGCATAATTTGCCTCGAACTCGCCCGACCCTCGGGAGAGGGTCTCACCCCGGTGAGGTCCCTGTTCTTCGTTCATCTTGAATTATCGTACGATAAGGTCTGATACGCGAGCCTCGGGAAAAAAAATCGGCTTGTGCGCGATATACGACGCGACGATGTACGACCGTCCGATCGTTGAAAGGTACTATTTCGGGGAGAGTCTCTCCGTTATCTCGGAAGTCCCGGAAGTCGCTTCCCGATATATCGCGAGCGGACCGCCTCGAAATATTACGATTCCGCTCGAACATATGTTAAATGTTTACAAATAAATTAATATCAATTAATTAATTATAACTACATTAATATTTCAGCGCGCATTAATATTTCTGTGTGAATTTATTAAATTGTAAAATATTCCCCTCTCTGTCGTCACCCGTACTGAGAAATCCATTTAGTTAAATCAATTAAATTCCTGTGTTGATTATGGGCGAACAAATTGTTTCGTTGTAATAAACAAAGTTTGATTGTCTGAACCGAAGGTTTGGTTCTTTGAAGTTTCCGAGGTTTCAAAGAACCAAACCTTTGCTTTCGGAGAACTAAACCTTGGTTCTAACAAGAAATTTATTTACCCATGGTCGAACAAGAATTTGGTTGATTCAACCAAATGGGTTTCTCAGTGCGTACTGAAAATATCGGATACCTGCGTATAGATTTGCACGAGCGAAGGGAAAAGTGGCGCGTGTGACAACTGGTGCGACTCGAAAGGTGTGAGGCGCTCGAGAAGCAATCGTTCATTCTTATTGCGCGGTGCGATGAATGAGAGCGGCCGATTGACACGTCGGTAACAAATAGGCATAATCAGCGGATGTCGGGTCGCGTGATAATAGCTTGCGAGACGATAATTAGCTGCATGCCGTATCAAGTCGTAATAGGTCCGCGTATCGAATGTCCAATAGCGGGCGCGATAATCGCGAAGCAACAATTCTGTTAGCAATAGGGTTACCTTGATAACATTGATCGATGCGTCACCCCTGTCCGTTGTTGATCGAACGTTCGTAATAATTATCCAAGACTGACTAGCGGGACGTACGGGTGACACTTACGTATAATGTATGTAGCAGTTACGTTAATATCCATGTAGCCCGGCGATCTAGTGATCGATCACAACATACTCTCTCTCTCTCTCTCTCTCCCGGCATCCCAAAATCCATCCGCGTAACAGCATCGACGGCACACACGTTCGTGCGACATTTTTCAGCTGGCGGAACGCGCAAGATAGAATCCCGCAAAAATACCGTTAAAATATAAATTACGCGCTGCCGGAAAATTCAGACTGCAAAAATGCGGGCTGTGCGTGCGAGTGTCTTTGAAATTTTTATTAAAAAAACGAATTACGCGAATATTTTATATCGGGAGTAAAGTCGCGCCGAGCTACGTAAAATTATTAATTTTGCACGGCGAGCACTCGCTCGCTCGTTTCCGCCGGTATCCGGACAATTTTCACGCGCGGGATTACGCGTGTTAAGTGATATTTGACGAAAGACGAAGGCACAACGACACTGCCGCCGCCGGTATTCGAGATACGGCGTTAAGACATGTGAAAAGTAGGTTGAGAAAATAAGGAAATTGAAGAGTATAACTTCACGAATATCGTGGAGAGAAATATGTCCGCGGGGTTGCGCGTTTCTTTTCGCTCGCGCATTCTGGAATATTAAGCGGGATTTGAGGCCGGGATTATGTACATTACATATTATTTGACGAAAGGCCGCGCAGTCACGGTGAAAAGTACGGGCTCTAATAAGAACCCAGATTAGACGGCTAATGGAACCGGGATATATAAAGGTCCCGGGGAAATTACGGATTCCTCCGGAAGAAAAAGCAATTATGCCGCGCGTTTCGCGACCCGCTTAATAAGCCAACGGGATTACCTCGCTTTCCTGGTATAAATATCGCCCGAAATTTAATTGAATAACATGAGGGAGGAGGGGGGAGGGCGAACAACACGAGATCGATCCGGTTCGACTACTCGATCAATTAAACAGAAATTTACATTGTCATGCTTGTCTCGCTGTTTGCAAGGCCGGCCCTCCCTCCCTCGTAAATCGCGCGCCGCGATGCGCTAACGTTTCATTTCCCGAGAGACGTAAAAAACGACGTCGAGTATGCGAAATTCCACGTAGCAATGTTGTATACTTCATAAAACGCGCGCGCTCTGCGCGACCGATCCGCGGTAAAACTGCGACCGATTAATTCTATCAACGGAACCCCGGTTCATAATTTGGATATTATTTGCCAAATTTTCCCCTCAACTTCTCACGTCCGTTGAATTAATCGATAATCAAGGATAACCGTGCTAACGGAGTGACCTTTGCGCGCGCGGACCGAGTATTATAGCTTTTTTCATATAAATTTTTTTCAATTTTACCGTTTTCTACCGTGACGTAAAAATTGTCATTGCAGAGTTTACCTCGCCGATGAACGTGGCATAGCTTTTTAACAGCAGATTTACGTCTACACTGAAGGAGGAAACATCTAAAGAGTAAAATATAGTTATTCAGAGGTACCTACCCCTATTACTACCCCCTTACTCTTTCAGCTTCTCAGCTGATACTGTATGTACGTATCGAACGCTCGAGACGCATCATTTACGCGCAAAATTGCGCGATCAATTTTTCGAGGAATCCCCATTCTCTTTCCTTCCTCGCGCGCATTGAAGGAACGACGGAGCGCGGATTACTGCGCTTTTAAAGACTCGTAAACCGCCCTCCGGATCCTCCTAATAGCGGATCCAATTTCGGAAATCACGCGCATCGCGCATCCCACACTCCACGAGTGTACGAATTGTACAAGTTGCAATCCGTCCGAACCCGGAAGGGGGGACGGAGAGGGCAGGGGCGACCGCATACACCCGCAGTCGTTTGCGGACCGCGTTCGTTTAACGCGACGCGCCGGGTTTATCGTCAAATGAAACGGAAAAATTCAATTTAGATTCCTACCGCCACCTGTGCCCGACTAGAAGGCGGGGGCGGGAGGGGAGTAGGATGGTCGCGCTATCCTGGCGTTCCGATACCTCCGAGGAGAGTGACAGAGAGGGAGAGAGAGAGAGAGAGGGGAGGAGGAGGAGGAGGCCTGGCGACCGATCGGAAAGTGTTTTCCGTTTTCGTCGGGGACGGCACATAAATCCCGCGCGGGATAAGAATTCCGGGACGGGCGTGACTCCGGATCGGATTTCATGCTCTCGCGCGCCAGCAGCCGCGGATCGTTAACGTCCGAACGCCCTCGTTAATGGAATTAAATCCAATCTATGTATGCGGGAAGGGGGGTGG
>NW_014555972.1:2730849-2744770 GCF_001313825.1 Dinoponera quadriceps | reverse complement strand
TACTCGGTGTCACCGCGTAATGATAGCTGACTCTATGATGGATTGGCTCGTTCGGTGCCGCGGTTTCATCATCGCGCGCGGGAATCTGGCTGACGCCGCGGTGCACAACGCGATACACGTTGCACACACCGAGAACTCTCGAAATTGCAGCGCCCCGAAAGTTTGTCGGAATGTTTGTCAACTGATCGCGGCGGAATCGCGCCGTAGATTTTTCAAGTCCCGATACACGTCTGCATGGTACGTCAGCATGGCACGTAATCTGCGCATTGTCCGTGTGATGTTTACACGGACTTTTGTCACGTAGGCAATGTGAAATATAAAAATGTAAATTATAAAAAATTACATAGCATAATACGGAGGATGAATCGCTAATTTTATGTTGGCTTAAATTATTAAATAGTTCGCATATCTAATTTCGATGTCCATTAGGAGGATAATTAATATTAGGAATTAATGTTTGGTAAATACATGCAAATAAAACGGAACCAAAATAAAATAAATAAAACTGAAATTTTAGCATATTTAATATATTATATTAATATTTAAGATATTGTTAAATATGCGAATAGTGATGTGAAATGTGTACACATATATGGAAAAAGATCGATTTTCTGAAAGTCCAATCGAAATCGTCCTTCATAATATTTAATAGAAAAATAGTTCCCCCGACTATAATTTTGTCACTTATTGCGCGATTTTACATAGGAATATCAAATATCAAAATGTTTTCTCAGTGTATACTTCATTGCGCAATGTAATGCAAATTTTCAATTGTCGAGCTTCATCATTTACTATTCCATCTATAATTTAATCCTGTTTATGGTACAGCGTATAAACGTGCGACACATTATGTCATTATGTCAAATTTTATCAACGCGGAATAGATGAAATCGATGATCAGTGGGCGACCAGGTGTGACAGGAATGTTGTATTTCTCTCGTGCAAACGCTATTTTAAAACTTGAACCTCCAATCACGTTGCTCCAGATACTGTTGCTACGAAGAATTTTTTCTGTTCTTAAATCGAAGTAATAATTAATCTTCTGAGTGTTCTATACTTGGAATTAACTATATTTATTAATCGGTATTTAATTATAGAAGGATAATTTAATATTTTCGCTAAAATGTCATCTCTTCTTTTATGCGGGTAATTATCGATCCGAAGAGTGAGTTTCAATGTTGCGGAATCGCTCTGATTTAAATAACACCGAGCGCTTCGTGCTATTTCGTGTCTTTAGCGGTTTAATCGTAGCAGAAAATATCTAGCAGATGGATAAAGGTAATTACTATGTTCTTAATAGCAATCATTTTAGTTTTATTGACATTAAAATGATTATTTACGACTTATTTCTACACAGTAGAAAATTTTGCTTTAAAAATTGTCTACGGAAATTTTTGCGTTGTTTTAACGAATATGTTTAAAAGTACACAAATACCGCTGTGAAATTTTCCCAAACATTCTCAAGCATAGATTTTAATCAGATTACTCAAACTTATTCAAAATAAGTATAATATATTGCGATATCAACTAGGAATCCTATTCTTATCCCAATTATAAGAACACTTGAGAAAAACGTTGAGCAGAGCAAATAGAATCTGTGCAGGTATCTCATTTGGAATCGCAACTTTATTTAGTTGGTTAGTCGGAATTCATTTCAATCTCTGGCATTTGAAAACCTTGTAACAAGAAATGAAACTATTTTTCTATCTACAAAATTGAATTTGTCAATTTTTTCGTCAATTTTTTCGTTGGTCCTGATTAAACTGCCCATATGAAAATCTCCCAGATATTTCCGAGTATAGCTTCTGATCATATTACTCGAATTTACCCCAATTATTAAAAAAACCCTTAGAAAAATGTTCGTTTATTAATTTTCTTCAGTTTTATTCAAGGTTAATTAAAATTATAAAATACTCCGTCATTAGTATGAATAATTTTTTAAAGAAATTATAAACTAGTTATTTCGTCGAATTTTACGACGAATAAACGACTTTTTTCGTAATTCTCATGTTAACTGATTTTTCCGTATTATTAATTAATTTATTCTCATTCGATCACACACACACACACACACACACACACACACGCATTCTCCAGATGCACAGTTATATCCAAATTAAACAAAAACACTCCCCGCTCAGATGCACACTCCGATTGCTATAATTACTCTCAACAGTTCGCAATTCGTTTCCTCGTCACCGCGCGAGGAATTTATACCGTTTCATTTCTCACGAGCGCGAGCTCGCGCGCCACCCACAAAAGGCTACATCCATCTACACTGCGAAGCGGATAAAAAGCCGCTCGCGTGCCCGAGAGGAATGGGGAAGGCGTGCGCGCGCGCGCGTCTAATTTACCTTCGTAGCCGCCGGCGGAGTTCCGCGGATACCAAACAAGTCTAATCGACCCTTCCGGCATACTCGCGCGAAGTCAATGCGAACTCGATATGCGCCGTTGCGGTGTCTGCGCCGGGAAGTTCTTCCCGCTCGTCGAGGCTAGGAGGAAGGAAAGAAAGAGAGAGGGAGAGAGAGAGAGGACGCGCTCCTCTCGTCCTCTCGGATGTACGCCGTATATGTGTGTACACTCGCCTGTATATGCATGCCCCACGTAGGTGGGTCGCCGACAGAACGGCAACCGCAAGCTCAGGGGCGGAATGGGAAGAGAATGGAGGGGGGGGGGTGCCGCGACAGGAGGAGGAGGGTGTACATGTGTGCGTCTCGAAAGCGTCGGGAAGCGGCGTGGGGCGCACACACTGGGATCGCAGCCGCACAATGGACCCCTTCAACTACCCCCAGGATAGCACTCGACGTCGCAAACAAGCCCCTTCGCGGACCGGCCGCACCGAACGAAGCGTCGCGCGCGCGAGTGACAATAAATTCCGCAAATATAAGCAGCCGAACGAATCACCTCGACTACTCGGACGCGGAAATTCGTCCTCCCTTCGCGCAAAGAGAGAGAAAAAGAGAAGAAGAGGGCGGAAGAGGGAGGCGACGTGATAGGGAGAGAGAGATGACAATCGGATCGAGTCGGTCGTCAACGAGACAAAAGTTGCACCGGGCGCGGCGAATGTTCCGGAAACATCGATGCGATGACTTTGCGAAAAGGAGAAAAGGGTGGGGTAAAGCGATGTTTAAAGTATTAACGGGCAAGCGATCATTGCGATCCGGTGATTATTATTAGCGCGTGATTTAAAACAGGTGAAGGAATTGCCGGTAATTCGCGAGTTAATAAAACGACAATAGGGGCACCGTTGGATAGGACGGACTGAATAACGTCAGCATAATGACGGTAATGATAACGATACATTATCATGCGAATAACAGTGTTATTAATAATAAGCGTAACGATAATACGAAAATTAACGATAAGCCAAATGGCCGGGGCGGGGAGGGGGGCAAGGAGGGAAAGGGGACAAGCTGGAATCGAAATGAAGTCAACGGATCGCTGTACGCTGAGCCACGGCTGCAGCTGCGGCCGCAGCTGCTGCATCGACAACGACGAGAGAGAGAGAGAGACAGAGAGAGCGCCCGACCGCGTACTGCGTTCAGCATCGACCTGTAGCGCGCCATCGTTTAAGTTTCGCTGCGTCGCGATGAATAGGAAAAATGGACGGACGGCGAGAATAATCGCAAAAAGTCGACGCCGATGCTGTTGCCTTTACGTTTAATTAATTCTGTCAGTCACGCCGGACGCCGGGCTTGGTTTATCTCGACGGCGGGAGGGAAAGTGTCGTTGTCGGTTGCGCCTGCAGTCGTCATCCGCCATTGTCACCCGATGCGAACGCGGAACGAATAAATGGCGCGGCTACGACAGACATCAAAAGACCGTCCCGCGGCTGTTTCGGAAAATAGATATCCCGCGCGCTCAACCGCGCGCGCTTTAATTGATGAGAAAGCGAGAAAGAGAGGGAGAGAGAGAGAGAGAGAGAGCGGGAGCGCGACTATTTCGCATGGCATCGTGGGTGCGAGACGGAGTCTCTGTCGCGGGCGGCGGGAAGATCGATTTCCCGTTGAATCCGCGACGCGTATAGCGCGCCTCTGATTCGATAGAATCCATTTTATGCGGAGAAAAGTGCGCGCGAGAACCCGAATCGAAATATCGATGCTGCTTTAACGCTCTTGAGAATAGTTCGTTCTCACTTGGATTGTTTATATAGACTAATAGGAACTTACTTTGACAGCACTCTCGTGAAATTCTCTCTTGAACCTTTAATTCCATAGATTTCACTTCAATGCTTACTTTGACGAACAACTTATTTCGACGCTGAAATCACGAAAACGGTGATTTAACGCATTATCATGGTGAAAGTGGGAGTAAATTATATTGTTAGAATTGAAATCGAACCTATTTTAATATCACAATTCATGCTGCGTTGTAGAAAATTCAAGGTTTAACATAATATCAAAAGTTCGATTCGGGGAACGTCGTAGTTTATTGCATCTCTTACTTGCCGCGTGTTGAACATCACGGCGATCGAGTGTCGGGTTAAAACATAAGGGGAATGCGGAGCGCTCTCGGGGTGCGACCGAGTTTGATCGGCTCATTACGCCGATCCCGCGCAAATTCCTCGCGAGAAGCTCTTTAATTTCGATCGCTTATAAGCGGAGAACATCATCCCGAGTGTGCTGTTCGGCGTTCCGACCGATAAGAATCTCGCGTAACTCGCCGTTAAATTTCACCCCGGGACAAATATGTTACATGAGTTATCGCGTGACGTAACCGCTTTAACGAGATCCCCCGCAAATCTGATTTGCGTCGCTTCCGGAAATAGACGTCTCAGGTTCGCGCACGGTCTGTTCGCCGAACGAAGATCGAACGGATAGCGGATTTGTCGTGAGAGTGGATTATTCTCGCCCTGTCTAATCGCCCTGTCATATCGCGTTTCGCGGAGCGTCGCGAGGCGGCATGCGAAAACGTGAATAACTCGAACGCGGAGATAAAGCAAAAACAATTTCGCTGAGTAGACAAACGCTGCTGTGTCCTTCTCTCCGCTCCCTCTCGCATCATGCTTCATTCCGCGCGTTCCCTGTATTTTAATACGAATGGACGGACATAAAGCGCATCTAACGTTTTTCACGGCCGAGTTTCTCAACGTACTCCCTCTATTTGGGCATTTTCGCCCCTGTTTTTCCTCTTTTGACAGTCATACGATCGCATTCGTGACCCGATGACGGCGAAATTATAAGGAACGCTCGTGAACCGACGCAGAGGGGGGAGGGGGAGGGGGCGATAGCGCGGATATCGGGCGGACGAAACACCGTATCCGCGCGCGCAACGTGCATTCCCCGTCGGACGGCGGTGTTCTGTTTGACTTAGGCGGCAGGAAATGAAGTTTGTTAAGCCTTTTATGAACGCGCACACGTGAACACAGGTTAGTCGACTTTATAACGTCGCCTGGGCTAGCCCCTATTTACGATCGTTATCGCCGGCACTAAAGTGTCGGGGCACCCGCTAGAAATGCATTCGGTCGCCGAAAGAAATTGTTTACATTAATCTCCGGGGGAATTGCGGTTATCGGCGCCGGGTCCGACGGCGTCCGTTCGTTCCGGCCGGCTTAAGCGGCAGTAATGATAGGCATCGCGATGAAAATCGCGCGATCTCTTATTCGCCGGTAGGGCCGGCTCGATTTCGGAAAGCGTGTCGCGAACGTCGGTGCAAGCGGCGCTATTTCTCATTCACGCGCGCGCGGCCATTTGTTCCCCGCCTCTTACTAGTTTTCTGAAAGTTCGCCGGACGGTTTTCTATTTATGCGACGGTCGTGTACGCGACCGATCGATCTCCCGACGATCCCAGGACGCTGAGGCGCGTAATTAAAGAAATGTCGGACATCGGGATGGAATTTCCATCGTTTTCACCTGAGAAACTCGGGTAGAATAAATCGGGGGTGCCGCACACGCGAGCCAGCGCCGCTAAATCGCGCAGTTTGACACTTCCCCACACGTAGAAAATTTCCACGTGAGATCTAATTGGGATCTCGTCCGTTTTTCTGGGCGATAGACTCGGGAAAATACGCGCAGATTCGGGGTTAAAAATGTTGCCTTTGGGACACGCGAGTCCTCCAAATGGAAAACTCAAACGGATCCCATTTGTTTTCCCTCAAGTTTTTCCAAAGGCTTTCACTAGGTTTTACTTTACATTCAAATTGAACGAGGCATACGTAACACATTTTGTATGTTTACACTTTTCAAATATGATCATATAAAGATACGCATAAATACTCAAAGTGTTTTGAATATCTTTTCCTTTCTATCTTTGCTTCTTATTCTATTCTATTAAGCCGTTCATAATTGGTATAAATATGGGGTGTGTTATCTGATTTTTTGAGACAAATCCGAGTATTCCGATTAGATTCTACGTTGCCTTTGGAGACCTTATATGGTAAGTATATAAGTGCGAGTTTTACCACCAAAAGACTAAAAGATTATTGTTACACGACGCGTTTTCATATTAAAAGGAAGAAAGGGAATTTTTTTTTTATAATATTCCTACAAATTACTTTTATCGTCTTCTCTTTCTTCGTTAAAACCGTTGCAAGAGCAGTTTGATCGCTAGAATGAAAAGCATGATATCGAAAGCCGTTTTTGTACCTGCAATACGTGCATGATCAATCTTTCTCTGCACTGAAAAATACCCGATGATACCTGATCGGGTCCAATTAAATCCAATTAAAAAGTAACAAACGGATATATATATATATATATATATATATCCGATCAAATGCAATGCTCGATCATTTCGTCATTTCATCCGATCAAGTCGCGCCTTTATCCGATGAGAATTATCGATGTACGAAGAGCAACTAATTTTCCGATTAGGTTTCACCGGTAACTGCATCGGTAACCTCATCGGTAACTTTATCGGATAAAGGAAAATCCATCCGTCACTCGATCGGACATTAAAAAATAACAATCGGACGTATCATTTAATCGATATATCCGATTGAGATTTTTCCCAGTGTAATTTCGCGCACGCGTGGATCGTGTCGCTTCCACTAATAGTCATGTTAAAATTCGCAGGGGTTCCTTGGGAAAACAAGTTCCCCGTGCCAACTGCCTCGAGAGCAGCGTCAGAGTGGCAACGTGAACATTTCGAAGGCTCGGGGCTGCGAATGAAAAGTGAGGAACCGCGATAAACCACGGTGGAAACTCTCGTCGATCCACGAGAGTATCTCACCCGGGTCGATCGAAACGGGGACGCGTTAGCCTCGAGTAGGACCCGGCGCGTTATCGCCGTTCACCTTGTTTGCCGATCGATTCTCTCGGCGATGCACCTGCAACGTATGAATGCGACGCACGAGCGGCCGGGCCGCCATCGGGCACGGAGAAGGAAAATTCCGAGGCAATAAACGAGGCTGGATACGGGCCAAGTATTTTTATTGCCGCCAAGGCCGGTCCACCCTGTGCGCGTTACAGCCGCGGCGGGGTCGCAGCAGCCGCCGCCGCCTACGAAATAATGCGAGTTGGACTGCAATACTTGCTGCGCGACTTACGGCTCGATGCGCAGCCATTCTTGCGAACATTTTCATCGCTACCGACGCGGAAGTATCCCTGAATTACACCGCCGCGAATAAATCAGCAGATGCAACCGTAGTAAGCTATTTTTAAGCGGAAGACGAGTGAACGCCGCGGAGAAACGGACTCGCGCCGAGAGATCGCACGATAAATAAACCGATCTTAAAGTACGGAACTACTTGGTCCGACTTCCAATAGCGAGCGCGAGAGATTTATGTTTCGCGATTGCAATGTGATGCGAATCCGAAGAAAGAAGAGAAAGAAAGAGAGAGAGAGAGAGAGAGAGAGTAGATCGCGGAAGTTTCGCGTGCGTTCGGTTTTCTCTCTCCCTCCGCCCACCTCGACTTCTATAATTGACGTCGAAACTCAGACGAGTGCTCCGTCACGTAAACGCGAAGTTAAGGACTCCCACAGAGCGATATGTTAACGCATTGACTACCATGGTGGTCACCATGACGGACCACTGACGCGTCTTGTTAATTTATGTGTATAAAATGCGCGTATAATAATTAAATGTAAGTACAGCGATCGGAATTATTTGCACTCTCGAGGCGATTTCCGAGGACCACCTCTACTTTCTTCCTTCTGTTTCTCTCGCTCGTCTGTCGAGCCGTTGAACGACTGACACCAGCTGCGTTCAGCCTGAGAATTGTCAAATTTAGATTAAGATTTGTCACACGTCCCCTAATTTCTGAAAAGTTCCTGCTGAAACTAGTCCTCTACGCGTGTTATTTTCATACACTACCGATACAATTATACCGTTACAATAATGATAGAACCGTAGTTTCTCGACGAGAACTTTTCAATAATTAAGGAGCGCCTCACAAGCCTTAAGCCCGTATCAGACTACGGATTAAGATTGAGATTTACCCAATCAGAGCAATGTTCGCTAAACTCGACTTTGCTCTGATTGGCCAAATCTCAATCTTAATCCGTAGTCTGATGCGGGCTTTATGAATTTGTCAGTCCTGAGGTTATACGCTGTGATTGTCAATCACTTGGCTCAACGAGCGAGAGAGGCAACATAAGTTGTTTTCCAGCATGAGATATGATCACCGTTTGCGGAATAGTGATGGGCAATCTTCTAGAATAAATCGATTTTGGAGCCGATCTTGAGTCGGAATAGAATCGATTTATTAAAAAAAATCTGACTAAAAATTCAACTTCCTAAAAATCGACCCGAAAAAATTGCATTCATTTAAATGTTTCATTTTATTTAATAAGTATAGCATACCAACTAAGTCTATAAAGTCAATCGGCTGTACTTATATACAAGAATAATTCAAGTTCGAATTCAAGCGCGAAGTATGTTTTAAGAAGAATGATGGTGAAAATTTAATATATGATTTAAAAATAAATGAAGCACATCGAGATTTCTCATCGCGATTATTCAGCGATGGTCAGGTATGATACATTTTCTTCTTACCTCCTAACCGCTGCCAAACGAAAGTTGGTAAAACGCATATTCCCTCCGGTTAGACTCGGACTCGGATGAGATCGGAGGCGACAGCAGAGCCATCTGGTCTGGACTCGCGCTCTAATTGCGTAAAGTCGGCCTGGAAGTTTCGACTGTTAAATATACGCGCCTCGGTCATATAACGTCATCCTATCAGGCCCGATTTCGATAGACGCCGACGCCGCGGAACGGGCTGAGGCTGACTATATCTCGATACACAACGCCTCGAGGGGGCTACCTACCGCTTCGTCGATCTCCTTTCCTCGGGTTATCGCGTTACTAATGGTCGGCGTGGTAATGGCCGCAGACACCCGATAGCTTCTCTCCGCCGAGCGTGACGTCAAACCTATGCCGTGGGTGAATGTATGCGCCAGGGGGCGACACGTGTGTTTGTGCGCCCATGGATGTACCGAGGGCAACGAGTTGCGTCGCACCTTCCCACGCTCCGGGGTTAATAGAAAGATCGAGGAGATCGAGGAGATGCAAGTCGTGCGGAGGGGATCGACCGACGCTTACGATTCTTGAACTTCTCAACGATCCTCGAAATCGTCGAAGGAACGACGCGAGAGATTCTCATCGTAAGTCGATCTAACTTAAAGCGACTCCAAACCGTAAAGGAATCCTATATTAATTATAATTAAGAATGCTTTTGTGTGTGCAATTGCAATGCGTCGAAGTAGGTGAAGACGGTTGACTTTATTCAAAGAACGAGAAAAATTGTAGGGTTTGTTAACGTCGTCGATGACGAATTTGATAAACGTCGATAACGTGGAGGCGGCACTCAAAATGTTATATTACATAAATACTGGCACGATCGCGCTATCTATTTTTGTATGTTTTCTACATATAGATTTTATGTAAATATAAGTCCGATAATAAACATGAACGCGATAAATGTTGTATCATATCATTCTGTTGCGTCATATCTAACGAAAAATTTAATAAAAATATATAAACATTTCTCCGCCAACTTTTCGTATCTTTTAGATTTCTAAATTATTTGACAAAATGTAAAAATGTTCTTTGAAATTTTCCTAACTGAAGCTTTGATATATTCGGTATGTACAAACTGCAGGATTTCTATGTCAGGTAAATGTTTACGATAATTGACAGCTAGAAATATTAATTTCGAAATTTTTTATCATTTTTATTGCATGTACATTGCATATACATATTAAGCAATGCTCGAATTCATTTTCGCATATATTTTCATTGTATAAAAGCATTTATAATTCCGTGCATTCGATACGACATACATTTTGCAGAAAGAAATCAGTATTTTAATGGTAGTTTTCAAGTATAACATATCTCCTTAAAATACGATTGTTCGCCAGGACCGATAACGCAAAGATGATAACTATGATTGTTCTGTAAAGAATACACTCTGTGTTAATTTAACCTTCGGTTAATGTAACCGACGCCAATCGTTATCAATTTGATACAAACCTCGGGTTATAAAGTTGGTTTATATCGTTATAAACCACTATCGGAGGAGGAATTTATATCAAGCGGACACATTCGATATCGAACTGTAATAACGAAAAACACATTTTCTATAACGAGTGTGAAAAATAAGATCACAGGTGATGAACCTATAATTGATCTCACTTAACCCCGGTAATTTAATAAACTAATGATTCCATTGTCGAACGCCTAAATAATGAACAAAAATGATAACACATTAATTTTATCATCGGGTACAAATCACATTTCATCGACTCGCGTAATAGTAAATTTCACGAGGAATAAAGCGTTAATATTGCACAATAAAAAAAATGTCGTTGAATCAATAAAATTTCCAATGATGCGATTAATTGGAGAAAATCTTCTTGATTCAATAATGATATTATTGAAATTAACACATCGCACATTTTTTCTCTCAATAACTCATTATTAGTTTCATCGATAGTGTTATCAAATAAAAAAGATTTGCTCCAATTAAACAGCTTGCTGGAAATTCCGTTGATTCAAAAGCATTTTTCTCTGTGTGGATTACTGGATTATTCCGTAAACTACGGATAATTTGTTTCGTATGAACACCGTAAAGGGCGTCTCGGAATATCCCTTCCATTCGAAGTATTAAAACCGCGGAAACCCCCGTGAAATCCAATCAATTGCAGTCGCGGTTTCTGCAAGACGCGCAGAAGCGCGGAATTTCAATGGGATGCTCGATAAAAGTTCTGCGTGTTACCGTTGCCTTCTGCATAATAAAAGGAACGAAAAAAAAAAGGAACGAGAGAAGATAAAAAATCCCCCGACATCCACACGACCGTCCGTCCGTCGGTCCGTCGCGATCGCGGCGGCCGCGCTTTAACGTCGTTATACTTTTTCCTCTCCGCAGGGACGCTCGCTCATGATGCGACGTGCCGAGCGGAAGAAACGGGTTAATGGAAAGGTAGGCCGAGCTTTTTCAACGGCCGTCGCAGCGCCGCCGGTGGTGTCGGCGATCGACGGCGCGACGTTCGTGAAAACGGGTCACGGGAATTGAGATAATGGCGAACGTTTCGTCGCGACTCGCTGGCTTGTTTAAAACTTAGCTGATACGTTAGCCCCGATGCTCATTGTTCGCGCCGGATTTATGTCCGCGGCAAATCCGAAGCGCTTACGCGCCGTCGATTCTCATGAATCAATCTCGCGTGACGGATACGCGGACGTTATTTGCCCGGGGTGCTCATATTTTTATCAGGATGCTCCGCGGATATTTGTGAAGATCGCACGCGCGTGTAAATAAACCGATGAATCGGCTGCATTGTTGACTATTGTTCACGGGAGGGATATATTCCGCGGGCGCGCGCGTAGGAAGACGCGCGAAAAATGATGCACAATTTCGACGAATAATTGCCCAATACTAGCATTGCAGCGAATTGCTCGATCGAATAATTGGGGCAGTCGGCAGCAACGGCCGTTCGCTGATGTATTATTCATGAAAAATTAATATTTTGCTGGAAAACCCGTGTTGAAATCGGTCAAAGCATAACTGGAATATATTCGCGACCTTGGCGCTCATGCCATCGCTCGATTACTCTTTCCCCCCCTCTCTCTCTCTCTCTCCCTCCATCTCCACCTGTTGTACAAATTCGGTCCCGATCAATTTAGGGCTCGAATTGCATAATGCAATGAGACTAGATTAGCGCGCGAAGCGGCATTTATAAATAATCGGCGATTAACGCCGCGGGTGGAATTCGCGGGACGTGTCATCTCGTCGCATCAATAGCCGGCGAAACGCGCGCCGCGGCGTAATGCGCGGCAGGGGGAGGGCAGGGGAGCATAATCGAGACCTCGGGAGGATAATCCGAGATCCGGCTAAAATTGGAACAGGAACGCCGACTCGAACGTCGGCCGCGCGCGGATACTCTCGTAAATTGACTCGAACCGCTTCGCCGAGAGGGAGATTCGGGCCGCGCAGCTCTCGCGCGCGGACTTCTAACAAAAATATGCCCGGAAGAGACGTCGACCTCGAAAGCTGATCGAGGAAGGGCTTCGCCGCACGAATGATGCAACGGCGCTGGCTGCAACGGAAACCGGCGAGAAGAAAGGAGCGTGTGTGTGTGTGTGTGTGTGTGGATGCGAGAGAGAGAAAGAGAGAAGGAGAGAAGGAGTGGGGGAAAGAGAGAGAGAGAGAAAGAGAGGGAAGAATCTCGCAGCCGCGAAAGATAAATCGCGTGGGCGGGCCACGACGAAGAAGCTAACGGGGTAACAGCTACTCGGGAATATAGTCCCCGTGGCACCCCATTCGTAACGCGATATATCACGGGTAGAAAAGTTTTGTCGGGGCATCGAATGAAGGAGGAAGGCGAAAACAAGGAAGAATGTGGAGGAAAGGAGAGGATAAGGGCGGAGGATGGGACTTCGATCCCTGGTTGGGAACAAACGACGCAGTGGTTGGGAAGCTCACGAAGGAGGACGCGCGGTAGAAACTAATATGTACGCGCGTGGACTGAATTAAATGACATCTCCATCCTCGAATCTGTCCGCTGGCGCGTCGCTCTGAGCGAGATGCGTACGTATTGTGCGCGCGTTCGCGGAGTGTGCGAAATTCGACGGCGATCCGGGAGGTCGGGATAGTTCCGGTCAAATCCTCATAATTCGCTTTTTCACTTGTCTCTCTGGCACGTATTTTTATAGAATTTTTTGCAGTGTAAAAATATCTACGCAAAACTACAGCCAAATCGGCCCGGTGCTTCCCGGGATATTTTGCCGATTAGCGACGACGAGTTTCACGGGGGCGGTAATAATCGCGTTATACGTCAACTTTTTGCGACGGGCTTCGTGTGATACGTTAATATAAATACGAAATATCATGTCCTTCGTAAGGACATCTTCGTAAAGTTAACAGAGTTACCAATGGTGGTGCGGCGGAAAAATTCAAACAATTCGTGCGTTTCTTCGAGCCGCTCGGGTACATATGTAGCCCTTTAAGAAGCCGAAAGATGCAACGCATCGTCGGTACTCGCGAACTAATCAAACGAAATTACCGCAGGATACATTCCACGTTCCACGTTTCGCGGATAACCGTCCGAAACCGTGGTGCGCGTTAGCGAAATAACGCGCGGTAGAGGCCGGGATAAATTCCCGGAGAAGAGGAAACCAAGTAGAAACCGATCGGTTGCAGTCAGACATTCTCGGTACACAGGTATCGTTACACTCGATCGTGCACGAGAGACGCGGAATTCAAATTGAACCTCTCTCTCTCTCTCTCTCGCCCGCGCATTTATTCGCCGGTCGAGGCGGCAAAACGTTATCTTTGATATCGACGGCTCTCTCGACGTCGACGACGACGACCGCTCCGCGACATTAATCTTTATGACCGATCGCTTCGGGATCGCGCTAACCATCAATCGTCCGAACGTCTTGATCCATTGGCTTCCAATTGCTCGTAATCGTGCGCCACATTTACATTCTGATCCCCTTCCCGCCCCGAGTCTCGCGTTCCTTGCTCGTCCCGTCGTCGGAAGCG
>NW_014555972.1:2685331-2730795 GCF_001313825.1 Dinoponera quadriceps | reverse complement strand
GGGGGGGGGGGGGGGGGGAGGTCGCGAAGAACAAAAGGGGGTCTCTTTCTCTCGTTCGAAGTCGCCTTGCATCGAGTCGTCCTGTTATTTCGCCGTTAATTCGCGACTAGCGCGCGCTCGTTACCCCTTTCGCCATGTCCTCGAGTTCCTTTTTGCCTCAGTAACACGCCCTATTGTCCTTTTTATGCGGCTCTTCCTGCTTGTGCGCTACAACGGATATTCTATAGCTATCGACCGATTGTGCGCCATTGTGTACCTGCCCATTGTGCGCCTCTGTGTTCATTCATCCCGCGATCTGTGACGATGACGAAGACGAACGCGCTTTCATTAGCGATTGTAATGTATATTCTTTGCCGCTTTCTTCCTCCCTCTCTCTCTCCCCCTCTCTCTCTCTCTCTCTCTCTCTCTCCTTCTTTCTCTGGCTCTCTTTCTCGCTCGTTCTCGTGCAGTTGCGTTAACGATAATAATCAGTGTCGACGCGCCGCGCCAGGAGATTTATTTCTCGTAACAACTAGCCACCATCAAAGTGATTATGTGTCCAGCTTCTCGCGATATCTTTCTCTCTCCTCTCTCTCTCTCTCTCCCTCTCTCGCGTCGATTTCTTTGTACGAAACATAACGCTATTAACGAGACTGAAGTTGGTAGAAATAAGAAGATCGTCTGCACACGCTGCACCGCGCTACAATAATAGATATATCAATCGTTGATGCCAATCTGTTGGGGTCACTTTCGACCCCAACTGATTTTTAACTTTGAATTTTCCGCGAGCTGGTGGAATGAGGACTTTTGCTTTCTACGTTAAAAAAAAAAATTGTAGGAGAATATTATATTTAAGTACAGTTGAGCCATTTTATAATTACCCGTTGTGTATGGAAAAGAAAAAATTGTTTTACAGTCGTTTCTAACTTCGATATGTCACATTAAGGTATCAAAGTGCAAAATAATGGTAGACAATATTTTGTTGTATAATATTTTGGTTATTTACATTATACGTAACATTATAAATTTATATTTTATCTTGTTCCTCTTTATATTTCCAACAAATTAGAATACTTAACACATTGACTGCCACGCTGATTTTCATTGATCGTACAAATATTTAACTGATGATTTATATAACTAAAGATAAAGTAAATAAATGTAATTCAGAGTACCTTCACGACATTCAACGTGTTAAATGAAAAACGAAAATTTGCGCGATCATTTCTTTACATAATTCTATCCCTACAGGCTTAAAAATATATTCATAATTTTTCATAGATTATTTGCACTTTTACGAAATTCAAATGAAGGTAGGACTAAAACGTGACTCCAGGGTGTCAGACTAAGGTGCCAAAAAAACATGTGTCGTGTTAAAGTTAAATATGCTTTATCCCAATTCCATTTCGCGCACTCCTCCGCGAAGGAGGGCATTAATGCGCGCAACCAATTTATCACAGATGCTCTTTGCTAAACCGCAAAACAGCGTAAGACGTCGTACGGGCGATCCCCGGAGGAGGTAGAATGCCGTGACGTTCCGCGAATCTTGAGATCCACGCTGCAAACCGTCTCAGTTTGCAGCTCTCTCCTTTGGCTAACAATCCGTCTCGACGAGATTTCGACGCAAATCCCTTTACAAACGCACTTGGACTCGCTCGGTCCAAATAAAATTGCCGGGCGAACGACGTAGACCGGCATCAAAGTGCTCCAGCGGAGCAACATTATGGCACGTTTGTGTCTCTTTCATATACGAAACGGTCGAATCTAGGCGAGATTACTTTGTTTGCCGTGAGCGTCTCTCCGTCCTCGTCCTAGAACGTGACTGTCGTTACACTGGCTGCGACGAAATTGCCCCGATTCGCGAACATCCCTCTGCCAGTTACAAAGCTGCGCCATTTTTCCCTCGGAGCTTCGTAAAGCGAAGATAAATAGCCCTTCGCTATACCGGACGAAGAAGGAGAAGGAGAGAGGCAGAGAGAGAGAAAGTATCTCTGCCATCGTGGTTCATCTGACACGTATACACGTATATGTATATATATATATATATATATATATATATATCGCGTGTACACGAGTGTACCTAATTCCTGCACGCCGTTACGTTCCCGCGAGATACTCGACGTCGTTTTTCACGAGACGACTTCAATAGCTCATAGTTAGCGAACAGTTTTTATTAAACTCCGTTACTCGGCCGAGGCCGAAATGCGAAACTCACGTGAAAGATCTCAAGTGCGCTCTGCTCCTCGTGCCACCTCGTGACGAATATCATTAACGGATATTACGAATTTACGCGCAGATTTTCACGAATTACGGCATCGTGAACTCGCGGGTCTCAACGAGAGCGACCGAATCGAAATTCAAGTGCTACTTTGACGCCCTTAAGGATAGTTTACGCTTTATTTAGATACCCTATAGATTTGGTAAAAATCTACTTTGACGATATCGACATTGGTTGATTTCCCTCTTAAGCCTCGAATTACGCAGGTTTTATTCTAACGCTGATTTAAAAAATTATATTATAAGAGAAAGTAATAACAAACAGTAAATTATAGCAAATTATTGTAGCAAATTATATCAGTAGGATTGAAATTGTGTGCGAAACTATTCTGCTATTTTAGCTTCCACTATGTTGTAGAATCGAAGGTCTAATATAGGACCAAAATTTCGACGCGGGCCCGTTGATACAACTCGGTCAGGTTGTTCGATGTTCGCGGCTACGTTGATTTCCGGTGCGCGTATTATTTCTCTCTCTCTCTCTCTCTCTCTCTCTCTCTCCGCGTTACGCAAGAAGCGAGTTGTATAAAATTCACCGCGACTGAGAAAAGTTTCAAAATCGCGAATCTCTCGCGCAACTTTCGCGATAACTCGAATAACGCCTCCTTCCGGCTGAGGGGACCGGTTGAAGAGAATTATAAAAGCGCAATCTCCATCTTCGCCGACTCTCCGCTTACGATCGAGCCGTGAGGGGGCGAGCGGTAAAAGCGATAGGAAATTAAGCCGGTGCCGTTTCCTTGGCGTTTCGGCGGCGGCGGACTTTTCGCATTCGTCCGGATCTATCCGGACGTGGCCCATCGTCCGAATGCCACCGGCCGATTAATTATGCAAACGTTAAACGCGCATTAAACGCCGAAGCCGAGCGAAGCAGTTTGAATTAATTAATGCCCCGCGCGATGCGCTTCTTCTGCCGGCACTTATCTCCCCCTTCATCACCCCTCCCCGCGCCGCCAACCCTCTCGCTTTGGCCGCGAAAACGGATCCTTGTTTCCGCGGTTCTTATGCGACCGACCCTCCGCGAATTATACCGCGACGAAGTCGGTGGAGGAAGGAGAAGAAGAGGAGGAGGATTGCAGCGGGGGGTTAGAGGACGGCGTAGGGAGAGGAGGAGAAAAGGTACTGCGAACCTTCGCGGAAAAGAGCAGGACACCGACTCGTTCTCTCTCTCTCTCTCTCTCTCTTTCTCTCTACCCACCCAATACCGAGAAAGTTTTTCCCACGCCTCGGGGCTTTCGTCGACGATGGCGGTTGGCGGCGATGGCGGAGGGTGGTGGAAGCGAGAGGGGGTTGATTTAAGCTGCCAGACATTAGCACCTCGTGGGGGTGCCCCTTCGCTACCACGACCGTCGGCGCGCACCCCAAGGTGTCCAATCGAGATAGCGGGTTTTGGGGTAGTTTCCCTCTCTCCCCCTCCATCTTTCCTTCCTTGCCCGCTCCCTCCTGCCCTCTCTCTCGCTCTCTCTCCCAACGTACCCTTCACCCAGCTCGCTCTTCGCCATCCGCCTTGTCCACCCCCGCGACCGGCGGAGGCCACGCTTCGCCCCTTGCACGTTTTCGCACTCCTTCCCCCCGTGGGAGGCCTCTTTCTCTCGAAAACTGAGTTTCGAAACTTGCACATTTGTCGCCCCCTCTCGCCACTCTCGCGCGTCTCGGGGCCTCACATTTTAACCATATTCTCGGGGAAGTGCGCGGGGGTGGACTTTCCGCGCGAGTTGGAATTCCTTTTCTCGAGAACGGGAATTCGCTCTATCCACCCACCTAGCACCGTCCGGCCGCACGACCTGTGCGCAATCCGTCCCCAGGTAAACTAACTCTCGATGGGACCGCCAACGTCGCTCCCCGTCCCTTCCTCGGATCTCGTTGCCTCTCCGCTCTGCGCACCTCTAACTCGCTTTAGCCTATTTCGCGAGAGTGCGGAAAGTTATTTTATGTCGCGCGAGTTACGCCGCGCTTGTCCCGTAACTGAATTATAACGACGGCAGCGGTGACGACGACAGTGTCGACGACGAGAACGGTGTGTGTGTGTGTGTACGCTCGAAGAGTTACCCGCGACCGTGCGAACGCTTACCGAAATTCGGCGCCGGCCGCGGATGGATGGATGGTTCGATGAATGGATGGCCGTCTCTCGATCGCACGGTATCCCGATCGAGACGCAGCGGCGGTGCAATTTTCAGCGGGGCGTCGGTCTAAATGGATCCGGACGTCGAACGGATATTATTCAATTAAGTCGAGCGCTCGAAGATTCGGGCACGGAGAGAGAGAGTGCGGTAAATACGCGGGGAAAAATATATATTCGGGGCAGCGGTAAAATTTTATACCGTCGGGGCGAATAAATGAGCACACACACACAGGGTGTTTCCTCAGCGCTGTCCGATATTTCAGGAATTCTGCTTTCAAGGTCGTATCATAAAGAAAACGTTCACGTAAACGTTCGTTTCTTCATAAAATGATCTTAAACATCAATTCTCAAAATATTGGACAGTATTTAAGAGGCATCCTGTATATTTATTTATTTGTCATGACAGCGTAACACTTACTGTCCTTTTACAAAATCATGAGAGAAGGTAGTTAAAAAGGAAAGTTCCGAATAACTTTCCCGGCTATTTATCGATTGTACGAGCGAAGGAGAAGCGTTTGGGGAGTTTTACTAGTATATTAAATCGACCACAAGTGTTATTTTGTGGGGATGCCTTTTCACTTGAACGCGAGGATTCTTGACACGGGTCTTTTCGCTTCCGAAATCAAAGGCAATTGTAACGAAGGATCGGCGGCCTCAGATCGAAATATTTTCACGCTCAATTACGGCTCGAAGGAGCCGCCGTATGCGTTTACAAAATACACACACGCAATATTATTCCCCGTACGTGTCTCACGCTTTCCCTCGAGCGTCTCGCGACGATCGCGCGGCGGCGGCGGCGAGAACAACGCGCCGGGTGCGCGAAATCGCGACACATTTGAATAAATCGCGTTATCGCGCGACTCGAGTACTCGAGCATAATCTCGGTTTACTCGGCAGCTCGAAATATTTACAGGTCCGTCTGCGTCAATATCCCCCGGCGCGATTTTCATTTCGCGAATTTGTATACGCCGGCGGAAAAGTTCGCCGAATATCACGCGCCCCTTTTTTTCATCGGTGGCTTCTCCCACTAAATCCCATCGTCGCAAATCGGCCGCGGGCTTTCCCTTCCGCGCCGCTCGCCGGAAAATCGCCGGCACGGCTGATTAACCGGTCGGTCCTGTGTATCGGAGCGGAGGAAATCTCGATGTTTACACCGTGTCACGCGAGCTTACAAACGGCAAACGGGGCCGCGGGGGCGACGACTGCCGCCGCCGCCACTGAATTTTTCGACTCGGCGAATTTGCGTGGACGAAGGAAATTAAACGCAGCCGCGAGCGCGAAATAAAGTGTCCGCATCGGGCGAGCGAAAGAGAAAGAGAGAACATGGGAGAAAGAGAGAGAGAGAGAGTGTTTAAACGATCACGATTGACTGTCGTTTATCTGTTGTGCGACACGCGCGTTTTTTTTTCATATGAAATAATCAGAATTATATGGAGAACTTCGGAAAAATCGTGAGAATAAAAAGCTCTCCCCTTCTCCCTGTTCGCCGTCGGGGAAGCGTGGGCGACCAAAGCAGCCGAAATCTCGTTTGTTTCCTAGCGGATCCGTTCTCTCTCGCAAGGAGAGACCGAGCGCGATGTGCGCCGAGCAGGAAACTGGAATTTTCGATATTTAATTACCCCCGCACGCGTGGCTGACTGACGTTTAGGAAATGCGCGTTATCGAGCGCAAAGCTTTAACGGCGCGTGGCGCCGGTATTTTTTCTCATTCCTTCTGCAATTCAATTTCATGAATTTCTTGATAATTTTCCTCCGTACTCTACGCTACTCCGCGTAAAATTAGCTACTCCCATCGACGTCGTGCAACTGGAGCAATTAATCCATTAATCTGTTAATTAATTCATCAATTAACCAGTTAATTGACCGGTCGTTGAGAACTAATAATGGTCAGTGCGCGGGCTGCGATCGGCGCGGCGCGCGACAGGCGATGTACCGACTTATCGGTATTCGAGCGCCTTCTTTCAATATTCAAACGCCGTGACACGCGATATCGAGGAGAAAAGAATTTCCACCGTCGCGCAAAGAAATTGCACCGTGTCAGATTACGTATCCGAGATTGATGGGCCGCGTGTTCGACGCGCGGTATTTCCCGAGAACACGAGACAACGTCGTCGAATTGCGAGTGGCAGTCACGATCGCGGCGCATCCAGCCGTTATCGAGATATATCGGAGCTGCAAATAAGTCGCGAGAAACCTCCGCGCATTCTCTCTCTCTTTTTCCCGTCTTATTACGCGTTGCCATTTTTCTGCGACGCCGTGCGCGCTTTTTCATTGGCTCCGGCGACGTTTCTTCGAACGAGAGTCTTCCGTGGATTTCTCTATCCCGTCGCCGAGTGCAGCCGCCGAGAGAACGGAATTCGGTTTTTGTGTGCCCTACCGCGGGAGGAAACGATGCCAGTGACCCGAGTTATTCACGAATATTCCCCGAGTAAATTCTTAGCGAACGGAGAGAGCCGAGTAAAGGTCAGGCGACTTGTTTCTACCGAGCTGCCAAGTTAATTACGAAATTCGGAGAGAGAGAGAGAGAGAGAGATTAATCTGGAACGCGTGGGTGTCGCCGTCATTCTCGCGATATCTCGTTCGCGTCTCCGATAGACGTGGGTATATGTTTCTCAAATTGAATGCACGTGTGCTTAAATATTTTACTCTCTATGTCCAGCGATAATGTATGTACCAGCCATTAATGATTCTCCGTGTTTAACTTGCAAATCTCTATCTCGGCGGTTGAATGCGCGCGACATGTATTAAATGTGGGGATACTTGGGCTCGCAGCTCATTACGCGATTTAGATTACATCTTTGAATATTTCATGCTCGGTCTAACAAACCGGATCCCGGGAGATCGGGAAAGAACCGACCGGCTGCAGCCCGTCCATCTGTCTGCGATGTATGTGCGGCAAGAAAGCCGGTTCAACGGGAGTAGCGAGCAAGAAGAATGGAATACTTTGCATCTTTTAAGATCCGAAGTTTTCATCCGGTCGTACGCGGAAACTTTATCTTCCTGCCGAATAAATTATGATATACCACCAGACCCCCCCCCCCTCTCCCCCTCTCTCTCTCTTTCTCTCTCTTCCTCATTCGCTCTCTTATTTTTTCCTCTGATCGATGATTCGATAGAATCGCGATTAATCCGGTATCGTGGAAAAATATAGGCTTATTGCATTGTTATAAACCGAGTAATTAGCGATATAAATAGGAGTTGCTAAGTTTGACAATATGTGAGTTATCGCTTGTAATCATCTTTCTTCGCGGATTGCGACCCGAAAATTGCGCATCCCGACAAATTTATTAGTACGTTGAGAAAGGAATTACTGATATTTATGACTATATCTTGGACTAAAACCAGAAGAAGATAGGATAGTTGAGGCCAAAAACGACTATAATTTTAGTGGGATTTCTCTCAGCGCGTTTACCGCTGCTCGAAGAGAGTGAACGATAAAAAATGTCCCCTTACGAATTACAAGCGACCTTCTGCGATATTAACGACGTCCCATAGAATTTCGCCGCATCCTCAGGCGCGATAGTCCCTTCCTGTTTGTAAATTTGACGCACCATCTCCTCTCTCTCTCTCTCTCTCTGTCTCTTTCCTCTTCCCCGGTCCCTCTTCGCAAAGTGCGTCCCACGGGATCCGAAGTGAGCCGGCATCCCATCCATCTATCCGTTTGTGGTACATGCGCGAAGCCAGTGCGGTGGTAAAATAGCCGAGGAGACAGTGGCAGCGTTAGGATTTTCAACCAACGGGGCTCGCTCGGAGGCCAATGTGTATTCAGCGGGGCCCACTTTCGAGTGAATGAAGCCTTCGTGTTGCGATATCTGATTTTTCACCTCAAATCGCGTTAGGAGCCGTAGAGGGCCGAGCAATTTGCAGGTAAACTGCGACTTCAGTCTATTCTTACCGTTCGCCGGTACGAAACACGCACAGGAAAATAATTCAGAGCGACAGCAAATTGACGACAGCAAAGAGATCATTTGCCTTATCATATACAGTCTGACATCTAAACGCTCGTCCATCTGAGCTACTTTCTCATCATTTTCCTAAAATGATGAATTTCTTATTGTCGTTTTTGCACGTAAATACATTGAAAAGATTTGAATAAACAATGAAAAGCTCATAATATTATAAAAGAGGTTTCTTCTTTCTTCTGTCTGCCTGTTTCATATTAACACGCCATTTGTTCAGATCCTCGATTTAACATGTGTTGACAATAATGCATGTATCCTTTCCAGTCGTATTTTTGGTTCTAATAACTAATGGTTCTCAGATGTATGTGCTAACATTATTGACGATTATTTATTCAATATTTAGACTCTGAGTTACAATTTTTTTTAAATATTTGAAACTATTCCATATTTACATCCTTTCCCTTATTTATTTATACGCAACAACATGGCGAGTTCGTGGTGGGTGAAAGATAGAGAGAGAGAGAGAGAGAAAGAGAAAGCGCGGCAAATCGCGCACGACCAAGAAACTGCGGAACCGCGAACTGACAGCAAGACAAAGTAAGAGACGCGGAAGTGCGGATGATAAGGCACAGGAGGATGCGCGCCCGCGAGATTTCTGCCGGAGAAGAATCACAATTGCAAAGCAGTTTCGTAACTGGCGCGGTATTAAATAGTCACGGCGCGGAGAGACGGCGCGCGGGGCTTCCCTTTTCCACTGCGGACGTGCCCGCTCGGAGGAAACGAGCCGTGTAAGACGGCAGACGGTGCTGCTGCCTAAACAAGGGCTTCGTAGGCCTTTTTAACCGAAGCCACCCTCAAATCCACAGCGCGACGTTGCCTAACGAATGTCTTACGACGTTCCTCGTTAATGTAATAATTATAACTGCATAGGACGTCTCTGTCTCTGTCTCTCTCTCTCTCTCTCTCTCTTTCTGGCATTTTCTTCCATTTACCTCTACCTTTTCCTGATCCACTTACAGTCGGCTTATTCTTAGCGAACATCATAGTCAATATTACTCCTTCGTGATTATTTAACATTTAACTTCACTATTTTCGCCAAGATTACTTAACACTTATATCGAATATTCAATTAAACGAGCTTCGTCTCAGGTTTCTTGAAGATATCGCTATCCGAATGTAATTATGTCTAAAGTTACGTATTTAAAATGTAAATTCATGAAAGTTATTCGACTTCAAAAAGAAAGACTTGAGAAAGAAAGTTTGCTCGAATTTGCCTGACAATAAACAAACCAAACGCATCTTCGTTGAAGGAAATGGAATTTCTAGTTATGAAAATCGAATTTGGAAAATTCATTATCAGGCCAAATCAATGAAACATCTTTTTCCGTGTTACAATCGATTGTAATTCGGAAACTATTGGAATCCATGGTTTTGTCGACGACACTCGAAATTTTGATGATACTTTGAAACTTTTAATGCTAATCCCGCACACTTAATTCTGAATCCTTAATTCGCCGCATTCCGGTGCGCGAAACTGCTCAAATTTGTCGCTTTCTCACGTTTGGCTCGTCCAATGTCGCGTTAATGCAATCGGTCTTTTCGCTCCGTGCAGCCCCTACGGTGTTGGGGAATGAAACATTTAACGTAGGAGGGAAATTTCGTCTCAAGTACAGCGCGATACATCATGAGCGGCTGGTCGTTTGAAATCACGAAAGTCACTCGACACGCGTGAAGTCTCGACAAAGTCGGACAGCCGGCTTCCGCCTCGTCGGGAGACTTTTAATTCGCAGCTTCGAGACGGCTATTTCGAGCAGCGCAATTCCCGCGGCGGATTACCGTGATTATTCAAACGTGCCGCTTGTTATCAGCGGCCCCTTTAAATGCCCGGCGCTCTCTCGCGAAAGGAACGCAAGCGGAACTGTCTGTAACTTGTCCCACGGGGAGCTTTCCACCGGCTGTCGTGCCGCAGAAAGAGAGAGAGAGAGAGAGTGAGTGAGAGACGGAGAGAAGGAGAGAGAAAGGGAGGACGTTAGTCCACCCCGTTCGCTCGCCGGGCAACGCCATATATCACGGGCTTAATAAACGCGGAAAGTAGTCCAATGCCAAGAACCGGCAGCTGCAAGATGTTGCCGCGAAAGGTCTGACGGGCGAATAGCGAAAAGTAACGAGGGGCGGACACGGCATTACGCGAACAATCATACTCGAGCGTGACTCCACAGTCGTGTCAACGATCGTGTGTTCGACGGTGGCCTATTAACCTCTAAAAGCTCCGGGAGCTTCAAAGCCCGGTTGCGCCGACTGTTTCAATGAAATAAGTCAGTCTCCTTCTCTGTCACTCCCTTGGCAGTTCGTTCGTTCCTTTTTCCAGTCGTGTCGATAATGCAAAAGCGAAATTAACTCGAGTGAATTTGGCCCTCCGAACAACGTCGACGATTATCGAGATAAAGTCAATTCACGAGTCCAGTTCTATTTTCGGGAGAAGTTCGTTGCGTTTTGAATCAATTGCAAAATAATACACAAATAACTGACTACGATTTTGGTTTCCGACGTCTCGAAAGCGGAAGGGAGCCCTTCAAAAAGAACATCGTACGTTTAGATCCCTCAGAGGTCCGTCTTCATTGCTCTCTCACTCTCTCTCTCTCTCTCCCTTTCCATTTCTCTGTTGGTTCTCACCCGACCGCAAAGATGGGCCGTTATTGCCGGCAAGTACATCTCGTGGATTATTCGCTCGGATTCGCGGCCGACTTTAATGTTCACGCAACTCTCTCTCTCCGCGAGGTCGGGAATTAACTCGCGGGAGCGAGCTCGCGATGCCGCGAATGGCCACTTCGTACATTCAAATATCTCAACAACAGTAGCGGAAACTCCAAACAGTTTGCCCGTTGATGAATCACGGGATTAAGTTCAAAGGGTGCTGCCGTTTCGTCTTAATTTTAATTAGATCAGAAACAGGTCAGACTGACTGACGATAATGAATCGGCCGGTAGTGTTTCAGCGCTTCGGACGCGGAAGTTCCGGGCATCGCGCGTTCGGCCTCTCAAGGAAGAACAATGCGGAGGTCCCCGCGTGGAGGACCGATGATAATTCGCGGGATCGAAAGCACCGCTTGAACGATTGATGAGGCGCGTTAAAAGAATAAATTCGATGGCGTTAACGATCGTTAGCCCAGGCGTTAATGGTAACAGGCGGAACGCAGCGCGCGCGGGTTAGGGATGTAAATCGCGAAGTTTTAATCACCGCTGGCGGTGCGGCCGGTAGCGGCGGCGCGTTAAAGCGAAATTGCGCCGTACTAACAATGAAATACGTAAATTCTGTGCATCCGCGCGATTCACGGCTAATGGTACACAGCGTATCGTTATTTACGGTCCCGCCAAGAATAAATATCCCCGCGCGCGTGTGTAAGGAAAAAAAAGCGTAGCGCGGAAACGAGTGAAATGGACCTGTTCATCGGCGCTCCGCGGCCGAGTCGGAAATCCCAACGGCTCTTTGACGCTCTCACGTACAGAAAGGACTCGTGGACAGAAAGGCTGCCTTGTTCATTAATGACGTCGGGTAATTTTCGAATTTGAGAAAAGAGACTTGATGATAAAGTTCGGCGAATATTTGCCGGCGAAAGCGTAATTTGAATAATTGTGCGATTTGGTTGTGTAAGAAAGAACTTCGCAACCTCATCGTGGAAAGTTAACATGGATTTTTCCAACAGTGTTGTCAGAGAGTCGACGTTTTCCATCGGAGTTGGTGCAAATTACATGATTGAATTTGGATGTATTTTGCGATCTTAGCTCTTCCGCCGTGTTAGAGAATTAAAGATTCGACGGTGCGGTGAAATTTTCGACTCGAATTTGCAGTTGTTCCCCGCGTGTTCGTAGGCAACGAAATATCGGGGCGACACGGCTGGTCAAAATAATACTGTTACTGGGACATACGCGACATCGCGACACACTTCGCGGCATAATTGAGAGGAACGTCGCTTCTTTTACCGTCGTTTCTTTTACACGATGTCCATTATTAAGCAGCGGGTCGCGTCGTTGTTCTTCTAATACTTTCCTTGCGATCAATGCGCAACTTTCACGTTTATTTCCGTTCTCTCTAATTCTCCTCGGCGGAGAAGCATGCCGAGCCCGTCAGAAAAAAAGTAACTGGCCCCTCCCTCCCCCTCCCCTCCTCGGGGGTAATTTCTTCCCGATCGAATGAAAGAATCGCACACGGCACGTATTATCAGGCGATTGAATCGTTCGGGTGGAATCGCGCGAGCGAAATATATTCCGCGCGCGGAATATCGCGGGATTCAGTCGACGAGTTGAAATTCCGGGTGAAAACTCGACGCCTTCATCACGCGGGGATTATAAATTTGGCGGCTTCGGGGACGATTAAATGCCCCCACGGGGCAGACGGAGGACTCGGCATCTTTCTTCCCCGGGTTTTCCCGGGGCGCAGAAAAAAATCACTCGGTTGGTGAAAATACAGTCAGAACACATCGCACGCCGCGGAACATGGACAAAGCCATCGAGCCGCGTTCCGTCTCGTTCCAATTCCCCGGGGCACCATCCTCAATGGGTTCTAGCCCTCCCTTCTCCTCCCGCCCCTCCCACCTTCGACGACATTCCAATTTATTCTCAGCTGCTGGCTGGCACGCTTTACGACCAAATTCCCTCTCGCAAGACGCTCTTCCCTCCATACCCTATATCTTTCCCTTCCGTTATTCCGTCCTTCCCCCGGCCGTCCCCTCCCCTTGTCTTCCTCTCTCTCGATATTTGATCCTCTTTCCTTATATCTTCATCTTTTTTTTTCCCCCGGTTTAATATATCGCCGTTTACCGCCAACGATTTATATTCCGCGGATACTCACGAAACGTCCGTATTAAACGCTCAATATTCCAGGCGCCGAAATGAGGTTTAAGGTATCGCATCTTGAATGTTTACTCGCGCGTGTCTCTGTCGATATTTGCACGAAGAGAGGAATATCCGAGAAAATTGTGCGATGCGTGACCGTGAATCATTTATTTTTGCCAACCACTCGTGTAAAACTCGTTGACTCGTTCGACTCATTTGTGGAATGTTGCGCGTGTTGCGACCGTGCTCGGTCACTCCACAACACCACCTTATGTGTGAAAGTATCCCCCCCTTCACCGCTGATGCTCGTCCGCCTGACTCCTGCTGCTTCCTTTCCTCGTCTCTCTATATTTGTCCGTTCGTGCCTTCGCCGCTCTGGATTTTCGTCGCTTTGACTCCGAGGGTTTATTATCGAGCTTTATCCACGAACTTCCCGATGGTACGACCCAGGCCGGGAATAAAAGCTCCGTAGTCTCGAAACTTCTGCTGCACACACACACACACACACACACGTGCGCGAGTGCAAATGGTCAAAGCGAAAGAAAGATGAGACGTCGGAGAAAGAAAGGAAGAAGGAGGAATAGAGAGAGTGGGAGGAAGAAGGGAAGAAAAAGACGAACGAGGGCGGACAAGCAAAGGAGACAGATGGTTGGACGGCGCGGTGGAAGGCCCGAAGGAAGAGAAGAGGGTCGTTGCGTATCAGCCGACTGGCAACATCAAAGAGCCATTCAGAAGTTCCCCGTGCCTTTGAGATTTTTCCGTTAAACGAGCTTCAGGCGGTCGCCGATTCTTCGCCGGCGGTGGAGAACGAGGATGAAGACGGCGAAGACCGCCGTAGATATCGATGGCGTCTCATAAAGATCCGGTCGGGCCGGCCTCGGCTTTCCGCAGGGCGCGCGAATAACGAGAGGATAGAGAATCGAGCGGGAGGGCGAGTTTCGAAGATTGAACTCTCGCGGGAGACCACGGGAAACGGCGGACGGACGAATCGCAGGCGCGCGCAGACGTCGAATTTTTGAATTAGAGTGCAGGATTGAACAATTCCTTCTCTCACCTGTCAGCCCGTCTGTATCGTTTCAAGCTTGAAAATCATACCTGTATCCAGAATCGAGATCCTAACGTTATTTCGACGCTGCTGGTAAAAGTTCGCGCCTACTTGGCTCATAGACTTACAGAAAAGAAGTCCCAAATCAACGATAGATATTCTTATATACATGTAAGCGAGAATATCGTATTATTCTTAGAAGATTTTTAGCCTTGAGTTGAACGCGAGTAATCAACACGAATTCGATCAAATTACGACTGAAAATTGTCGAAGAAATTTTCTGAGGAATTGAAAGGTTTGACTTAATAGAGTCGAGATTCCGTCTCGGGGGAGAACGGGGTTCAGAAACGGCCGATTTTTGCGGCTCGACTGATCTTCAATGAGAAATCGCAACTTGAGCATTCCTCTCGCGCGTTCCAATAAATGAACGCGAAATATGAACGGACACGGCCGCTTCCGATGCATCAAGGCAGCACGCGAACCGGGAGGAATTAATTATCGGAAATCACCGGGTTCGACGATATAATCAGCTGCAACGGAACGCGACAGAACGAGCGGATTCAATCAATTAGACGGGCCGTCCGCGCAAAAAGGGGCCGTCCACGTGTGGCGCGAATCACTTTAATTACGGGGCTTTCTCAGGTGTTCGCCGGTGTCGTTAATGGACGCGCTATCCCGGGCGATCTCCTCCTCGGCGAGAGCGCGACACCGATACCGGGAGTGCATTACTTCACCATTCGGCATTAATGTTATCAGTGTAACAATATAGTTTGGCGGTGGCGCACGCGCGACGTACCGGCGCGCGCTCGATGCGACGGCATCGAGCATCAAAGCAATTTGCGTAATGAATTTCACCGCGAGAACCGGGAAAAAAAGCCGGCATCCACGCGACACGGAACGAAATGTGATTAAGGCCGCTATTGAGTTTCCCGTAGTCGCTCGCTCGCTCGCGTCGCGTAGCCTCACCTCACGTCTCTCCATCTCTCTCTCTCTCTCTCTCTCCGTTAAGATTTCGTGCGTCAAGCGCGACTGAATAATTCAGTCGCAAAACAAACGATCTTAGGAAGCGCGGCGATATATTGCCCCGGCCCGACGGCGACAGCGGAGAGAGATGAGTCTTGTGTACATGTCGCAGCTGCCTGCATTGTGCAGGAAAGTAATCATGCTAATGTATTCTCGCTCGGATGTCGCCCGGGCGAGAGGGCGAGAGGAGGATTGCGAAGTTTATTCTTAAACACGATTAGCGATCCCGAAGCGTGCGCGCGCGCTCCTCCACCCACCGTTCTCGGGGTATTGCCGGGAGAAAGTGAGAGGCATCCTGCGGGGCCTCCTTTAATCTCACTGCCGCTGCCGCGCAAACATCGGATTAACGATTCCGGAGAGACGAGAGAGAGCCGTCGGGACGTTCATCTTTTCCCCGAGACGACGACGACCTCGTCGGGAAGAGAAGCGAGAAAGAGAGAGGGAGGGAGAGAGCGACGGCGCGCGCTCACTCGGGTGAGATCTGGATTCTCACCGCGCCTCGTCGGAATTTTTCGCCCTTTCGCCGTGAAACCTTTGATTCTACGTCACAATGGCCGTGTCGAAATTTTGCCCCGATGTTAAACGTTTAATTCTTCAGCATGATGGGAGCCAAGATAAAAATAGGTTCAATTTCAATTCACGCAAGACGGCTAAACTGTCAGTTTACATGCATATTGCTACAGCTATTTTTTTTTCCGATTAAAACTGGATGAAAACACACCTGAGGTCGAAAATGATGATAATTTTAGCGGAATTTCTCGACGTCGCGTCTGATATTTAGATTTTCAGAAACTTCGTTAAATGAGTCACGCTTTCTCGTTCCCGTGTGTGACAATGAGACGCGAAAGGGACTGTATGTGTGTATGTGGGTGTGATTTCATTTTTAATTCTGGAAACTAGATAATTATGCACGTACATGCGCGCGCGCACGCATGCTGTGTAATAAACAAAATTCGTATTTATCGTAATGCGTCATAACTCTTTCGGAAAGAGTCGAAACTGTCGCGCGAGCCGGGAGAAATTTCGCCGAAATGCTCGGCATATTTCATCAGTGAGCGCGGGAGCGACAACCAGAAAAATAATTTGATAAAAATTTCGAGCGCGCAAAATTCATGCGCGCGCAATGACCTATCGCGTTAACGCGCTGAACAAAACCGAATGTGCGGCGCGTGATTCTTACGCGCACATACACACACACACACGCACATGTATGTATGTGCGTTTTAAATTTATCCATCGTTTATACAAAACACATCACATGTGTATGTAGAATAAACAGCGAGGTGAGCGCGAAACTTTCGGAACTCGCATTCAACCACCCACGGCGAGCGTAATGCGCCATGTTTGCGCGCACTGAGATTTCATCAAAAAATAACGCCGTGAAATTTGCGAGGATTGACGTTGAGTCAAACGCGGTTCAAGTCGCGAAAGTGCCTCTCTTTCTCTCTCTCTCTCCTCGCGGAGTTTGTCCGTACATCTCTCGCTAGGAAACTTCTCGGTATTACCTTATGGCCATTAGCAAAAAAAGCGCGTAAAGTCCGCAGAGAGCGTCCATAGGCGAGACGCCTCCTCCTTAAATGCACTCTTTAAACGTCGAAACTTCTCTCACTTCTGTACATTCGAGAAGAAGACGCAGTAAAGAGCGCGACGGAGCGTAGAGACGGACAGGGAAGGGGATGGGCGGCGGGAAGGTTGACGGAAAGAGAGACCGAGGAAGAAAGAGATGAATCCCGACGTTTTAATGCGAGACGGAAAGGCCAGACGAGAGAATGAAAGAGAGAGAGAGAGACAGAGAGAGAGAGAGGAGAGAAGAACAAGAAGAACGAGAGAGGAACGTGGGAGGAAAGGGGGTGGTGGGTGGCCGGGTCGAGCGTGCGTTCCAGATTTCTGGAGCCGTTCAATGATATTCCCGAAGAGAACGAATGAAGGCGGAGGGCTCCGGATGGCCGCAATGGAGTTGGATTTAGCTGGAGGGCGGATGGCGAACCGGGTCGCACGGAGCTGGAAGATGCGGCTGTGTGTTCTCGAGTCTCATTCTCTACCCCGCTCTCCCTCACGCCGCTGTCGCTCCGTGCTGTTCTCTCCGTCCTCTCTTCGTCTCTCTCTCTCTCTCTCTCTCTCTCTTTCTCTCGTTCTCATGCTCTCTCGCTCGCTCGCTTCCTATTCCTCGGTAAGTACGTGTCTATCTACATGCGCGCACGCGATCGCGTTATACCGTGCGACCGAATAGTACCTGTGTGCGCCCGGTCGATCCCTATCTGACTCCGAGATGCGGCTGACAGGTCCATGTGGGTTTGCGCGAACCGCCGGAAAAATATGGCTCCGTTCGCGGCGAATGGAGCTGTATTCTCCTCCGGCTGGTATCAACGCGATTTCGGCGCTGATCGACAGTATCTGCCGCGAAAGCGAGGGGAAGAGGGGAAGGGGGGGAGCCGCGTGCGAGGCCGACGAGCGAAAGGTTTGATCCCTCGAGCGGAAGACGTCTGCCCCTTTGCGAATAGCCCCGTCCCGTTATCTCACGCTCTGCGGAGGTCGACGTTAACGCAGTTTTCGATTCTGATCGAATAATAAAATCCTATTGTTCGTGAAAACGCGGCGAAAGCAACGTCCTCTAACTCGCCGGCTACTGCGCGCCGCAGTTTCTTATTAAGCGACTTTTTAGCGGCGAGACGCCGCTGTAGCGCTTCTTCTATAACTCGCACTGAGACCCGGTGGATCGTTTGTCCTTGTTAAACAGCAGTTTGTGCACTTTTTTTGTAAAGTCGTATATACGAATTTTATTATTAATCCTTTCACGGGTGATTTTATTAAACCTTTCGTGCCTAACGGAATTATATCCTGCTATTGCTATTTATTTTCCCGACGAGAAATACAAGTTTGATGAAAATAACTGTTGGGATATATAGTTCTAACAATAAAATAATTATTGTACTACACATATGTATAAAAAAATGTATCATTTAATATAATTCATTTTCTTTTGTTACAATAAATAACTTTCATATTAAAAATCGATGTCATTTCTATGTTAAAATACCGACCAAAAAGATTTCAAACCAAACAAAAAATTATTTAATTTTAAATTTAGAAATGACATAAATAATATGTTTATCATTCTCTTTTTATGATGAAATTATTCAACGAACATTTATTCACAGTGATGTTCGTTATATTTTGTCGACGATGTTTCAATTAAAACAAAAAAAGTATCGGAACATTTGTTATCTCAACATTTTGTGTTAAATCGGTATTCAACATGTATAAATATTAAGCGGGCTTCACACGATATGGCAAATGTAGGCGAATTTCGAAAATTATATCGATCAAGTGTATGTTACATCCTGTTATTTATATCATATTATAATTTACATTACATGTGTTATATTATCACGTGTATTATTTTCGCCCAACGAATATACGTGATCAATATAATTGCCAACATTCGTTTACGTTCGCTTACATTTGCCGCATCATGTAGAGCCGGCTTTAGGATAACATATTTTACACTTTAGTGTTGATTAACAAAATTGTGGATTTTACCGAACATTATCGGTCACCTTTTTACGTTATAATAACTCACAGAAAAATGGTGTTAAAATTCAATTCAAATCTTAAAATTCAAAATTGACTTTCTGTAAAAAAAAAAACATTAAACTTAACATTTTATATTTTACTGCGTATGTGCCAGTATTGAAAAGAAAACAAGTTGATTCACCGGTTCCCTGCTATCGCAGATACAAAGAATCACATAGCGCAAGGTATCGGCGATAAAATCCCACGTCCAGCTTCTGCCGGGTGGCTGGCAGGTTGAGAGAAAGGAGAGAAGAGAAAAAGGGCGGAAAGAAGGGAGGAACGGAACAGGTGCGTCGTCTTCGCGAAAGAATCTGATTCCGATTGCGGACGGGAGCGCGGTGTCGGCCGCTTCGATTCGCGGAATCCGAGGGATGATTTGTATCCTCTCCTTTCCTCATGGGTCTCATTCGGGGACGGGCCGCAATCAACGATTATAATGATCGATCTAAATTCAACGGCGATCCCACGGAGCGGGCGACAATTTATTAACGATCGATTTGCAATGTAAATTCGAGCGGGGAAGCCGCTCAGTGCGGCCGACCGGCCGCCGATCGATATATCGACCTGCCGGCGCGCGCGCGCGCGCGCGATCATTCCGCCGCGGTGACAACTATGACTCGCGCGAGAGCCGCCGATTGGCTGGTCACGTAGTACGAACGTTAATTACGCTTCGGTCCTGACTAAGAGGGAACTTTGTTCCCGCAGGGATTAGACCCCTCGGCGGAGGGATTCTGGAATCATGCGGCGGTTCCGGCACCGGTGTTAACACCAGCAGCACGCCGAATACATACAGAATAGGATGACATGCTGCTTCGTTACTGCTCTCTCTCGTCGTCGTTGTGACGTCCCTTCTTCTTTCGGGGTCAGCCAGGAACCGGCCAGTACGGTTATGAACGATAATCCGCCGGCGGATAATTCCCGCTAGTCATTGAATTCCGCCGCCGCGGGGTAATCTTCCCCGACGGCTACCCGCGGTATCGCAAACGCGCCGCTATTTCGTCCGATGAATTATTCAGCCGTCCCTCTAAGAGCTCGAAACTTTCCGCTCATTTCCTTACTCGCTCTACGTATCTTACCGAGCGTGTCTCGCGGTCTTTACGGTTGAATCTTGTTACTCCCCACGTCACCTGCTCGAACTGCGACACATACGACACGTGCGGGATACAAAAGACGGTTAAGCATTAACGGGACGAAGAAAATTTGCCCCCGGCATTGAACTTTCCGTTCTGCAATACAGTAGGAGCCAAGATAGCAAAGTAGGCTCGATTCTGATGGTGAAATCCCTACTTCGGCTATGATGAATTCTTTAAATTTCCGTTTTTGCTAGCTTCAGCACCAAAACAGGTGTTTCAGGACGGCATTAAAATTTAATCTCTGTGGGAATTCAAGTTTAAGGGAGAAGTTAGCGAGCGTCGAAACAGCGTCCAAATTTCGATTCGAGATTATACTTGATTTGACGTCGACCTAAGGGAAACAAGATTCAGTGACCCCGTGTCGAGCCAGTGACCCCTTACGTTAAACCTTTAATTATACAACACAATGGCTAAGAAAGTAAAATAGGTGTAGTTCTAATGATACAATTTACTCCTACATTGACCATGATGATGTCTTAAATTTCCACTTTCGCTGTTTCTAGCGGTGAACAATCATTTTTAGCGTCGAAAAATTGTTGGTCATTCGCACAATTACGACTGAAACGTTTGCATTACCTCATCTTTTAAGCCAAGTAATTTTTTTTTTTCTTTCCTCGCAACCGACAACTAGCGTCGGCTTTTATCGGCCCTACTTTTCATTTATTCAAGCGAAATGGATTGGTTTGCAGTCGGATCTCGGAGATTCAAGACGAAAATATAGTTAACAAGTATAGTTCCGTCAAGATTTTTTTATCAAGCTTTTATTAGCCTATAGACGCGAATTATCCTTAAGATCGTCAAAGTAGCGTCAAAATTTCGACTTGAGTACGGTTGATCTCGTAAATTCCCCGGTCGATAGATCACGTATAATATTGCGGCTTCCGCGAAGTGTTCTCGTATGTATAACACGGATCTAGTTAGAATTCGACGGGTCGATCATTGCAAAATCGAATCGCTGCGCGGCGGCGAATCAAGGACCATGAATAAATTTCATGTGTCTTAGCCCTTAAGAGCCTTAGGCTCGCCGTTGATGCAGCCCCCGGCGATGCCGCGTAATTGCATAATTTATCGTGGACGCAGTGAACCGCGTGCTAATGGATTTCCGAAATAAATTTTGATAATCGCCGTAGGCGAGCTACACCATCGTGATTAATTTTCGTAGTAGGTCTTGGTGCGGCCCCGTTTGTGGCCACGCCAATAAATAACGGAGGTATCTGTACTAGCGAGGGATACTAGAATTGAAAAGATGCTGATAGCTTGTAAATTATCGCTCTTAAAAGCTATTTAAGAGGAGAGTGGCTCAGTCTTTCTCGAAGAGGAAACATCGAATTGAATTGCAAGTGTGAGTCTTCGAAATGTGAATTTAATCTACAATCTGTAAATTAGAATCGAATCATCTCCCTGGTATGTAGAAATTTCGTGCACTTTTCCAGCAGTTACTGGACAGTTGTATTAACTTCTGTAGTTCTAGTAACGGGGGATTAAAGTACTTTGGGATCCCAAGTGAACGGGAGAGTCATATGCAAAATTCGCGTAGTTAATGAGGGATTAATTAACTTGTATCAGCTAATGAGCGCGCGTGAAACGGTACTAGGAGATCGTCGGAAGCGAGCCATTTTTCTTTATACAGACTAACCTAGTAACCGGTAAGATGAGACGATTGAGTCGGATCTGAAAGCGGAACACTTTCCCCTTTCCCTTTCCCTAGAAAGATAATATGGCACATTAATCATTCGCTCGGTTTATCATCGGCGCGAAATTATATGCGCGAGTGCGATACATATGTGTACGCATGTATCGTTAACGCGTAGTCAGCATTTAAAGTATTTCACAATGAAACACGCGCGTTTCCAATGAAACTACCGCGTGTAATAGCGGTTAATTTTGCGATTCATCAAACGCGGCGCGTTAACTAATTACATCCCCCGAAATAAATGTAGGCGCTTGATATGAATTATGGTTCGACACGGTTGCCGGGCAATTTAATTACTTCGCCTGTGCAGTTGATCCGTCCCCGGCGCCTAAGAGTAATGCCTCTCGTTAATAAATTCACGCCGCCGACACCCAAAATAACGCCGGCCCCTCGTCTTCGATACGCGCGCCCGCGATGACGGATGGGTTTGCGCGCGTTCGCGCAAAATTCGATTCCTCCAAGTGCTTAATGCACAAATTAGGAAATCGAGGAAACACCGCCGACCCCCGCCGACGAGGCTCAATCGCATAATTTATCTGGCGTAACGTGCACTCCTAATGGAACGCGTTTCGACGGTCCGCCGGAAGCGAGTCGCGCCGTAGTCGAGTGCCGCTGCGCGTTGCCGTTGGAAGTGCGGAAGAGGCATGTGCAAACGCCGGGTATAGATGGGTATTAACCCTTAAGTGATACAGTGGCGCTGAAGGGGGTGAAAGGAGGCCGGCCGATCGGCTGAGAGAGAACGCTCGACGATCCGGCGCGAGTTTCAACCCTCTTTCGATCCCGTTGAAAGGAGGAGGAAGAAGAGGGGGGAAAGAACGATAGGGAAAAGCCCGATCGTTCGACGCCGACCGCGATGTAATGAAACGCGTGGCCGACGTCTTGAGATCGCGAACGAACGAACGGACGGACGAGCCGCGCTCGGCGAACGGAGATTAATGGATTCTCAGGGCCGTGCTCGACCGACTAATCCCTTAATGTTACCGCACGCAGTGTCCGAAAAAATGCAGCGACCGAGATCTACCAACGCCGCCATCATCAGCAGCTCGCTCGAGCAGCCGTTGTTCGAGGATCAATTTTGCAAACAAGCCCCGGCGGCTCTCTCGTTCGGGGGCGACGAGCAAGCGAGGGAAAGCGAACGCGGGAGAGCAAGCCGTCTCTCCCTCTTCCGCCGGGATAAACGCAAGTACGACCCTACGTAAGACTCCCCGTCGCCTATCCGTTCCGTAACGTATGCGCCGAGTGGGTATGCAAAGAAGGCGCGCCCCCCCCCTCCGCGATCGGGGAGGATCGCGGCAATGGGTGGAAGAGGATCGACGCGGCGGAAGGAAAGCGCGCGAGCTGGATGGATAGATAGATAGGTAGATCGGTGGACAGAGAGAGAGTGAGAGAGGAGAAGTAAGTGGCGGTCGTCGGGGAGCGACGAGCGGTGTGATACAGGTGCCGAGGTGCGAGAAGCTCGCACGAGGCAAGGGGTAACGCTCGAGTCGAACGGAATATAGAGTAGCTGTAGCCGCGCGAGGGTACGTAGGTTCGAGGGCAGTCGTTTGCACGAGCGAGAGAGAGAAAGAGAAGGACGGAACTCGTGCTCACGGCCCTTTTCTCCGGGTACCGTCGTCCATCCCTGGATTCCTTTCTCCGACTAAACATCGCGACCATCGTCAATGCTCTCTTCGAACGGCGCCGATATCCCTTTAAAAATACTTCTCGACCGTGGAACGCTCGGCTGGCATTCGCGAGATTCGAGATCCGCAAAAGGGGTGAGGTGAGTGCTAAAAACAAGAGCTTCGGGGGGAGCTTGTTTTTTCAAATAATACGCGACGCCCCGTAAGAACACTCTTCGTGTCCATTTCCGTGTCTTAGAGATATTCGCGTAAATAGCTGCTTGTGCAGGCATCCCAACAGGTGCGAGGATGTAATCGGGATTACGCGAGAACCGGAATTATATATTTTACGCCGAGGACTCTCGCTCGTTTGCGAGAGGGTAAATTTAGAACGGTAATCTGAATGAAGCGGGTTCAAGTTCGCGCACCCGCTCTGCGCCGCGTCCGAGCGGAAACTCGCGACGCGTTTCGTAGTGGAAATGTATTCCTCTCTTTTTATATCGGCGCGCTTTAAACGTCAACTCGAGGAGTTTTGAAACGTCAACTGTCCGTTTGAGAGCGGGCGCAAGCCGAGGAACAGGCTGGAGAGCCATTCATACTTATTAACACGGGAGCATCCCGCACAGAAATTTCTCATGATTTTTCCTGATACGGTATAAATCCCGACTAGAATATTCCGAGTCGAATCAACATAGGTTGTGATGCCGGTATGATGCCGACTGGAAATCCCAATTAGGTCTCAAGAAATATTCTAAGCGCTGCACGGAGAAAACAAATCTCGCCAGAACGGCAGGTGTCTCTTCAATATAGTGACAGCAAGACGAAGTTTGTTTAGGTAGCAAAAAATTGGTTTCGACAGCGGAGAAATTTGTTAAGAGTATTGATTACTCTTCTGCTGGATATACGGGCGGCGAAAGAATTTAATTTATTGCCGTAGCAACGACGCTTTTGCCTTGCAACGGCAAAATTACTCTTTCCGTGTAACAAATCTTTTCGCTGTCGCAATATTAACAAACAATTCGCCGTTCCTGGCAAAACCTGTTTTCCCCGTATGAAAAGCACCGAATCTCCCAGCTGTGTATAATTTCTATATTCGCTCCGATTCCCCGGTATCCACTTTATCGAAATGTAATCCGTTGTCGTGTCGCGTCGTCGTCGCTCCTTCCGCGACTCACTCCCTTCAGATTTCGAGTGCAACGGAGGAGTGCAGCGGCACGCATCGATCCGATGATGAACGTACACCGCTCACTCAGCCGTTTTTCGGCCCGACCTATTTTTAGCAAACCGATATCGGTGTTTACGCGTCGCGGATGTTATCCCGCTGGTTGCTGCTTCATCGCCCGCGTTCCGCGTATTTCGTCAAGTGGCGGCGAAAATTTTACACGCGCACGCGCGAGGGGCAAATAACCCGCCTAGAAACTTTTTATTACGAATTTTCCAAATATAAAATAAATTCCGATGTAAATACTCAAAGCTGCCCAAAAAGAGCTTATCCCCCTGTAATACTAACCGGAAATCCTATTCTTATTCTAAATAGGGGTAGGTTGACTAAAATAGGATCTGCTTGTGTTTCCCCGCTTAGAGTCGTACGTTTGTAACATCACATTTCTATGCAGAACTTCCCAACGAGCATCCATAATTATTTTGGGAAATCGAACTGGATCCCAATCAGATGGCAAGAAATTTTCACGGGAAACTGATGCGACTAACGATAGCGGGGGATAACGGGGGCTCGCAGTTCCCCGAGCGAACGCTCGTTAATCCTCCAGGATGTGTGCTCGCGCAGTTACTTCTACTTCGCGGCAAATAGCGCCTCGAACACCTCCCCCGTTCGTAAAGGTAAACTCATCGCCGTCCTTTGAAATACGCTCCACGGCGATATTCCCTTAAAGACGTCTTTACGTCCATCCGAGCTCTTCCGCTTATTAGATCTCCGTGCTGTCGGTACGTATAACGTATAACACCTTTAGTTCCGCTGCTTGCTTCCGATAAACATCGCGATACACCTTTTGCATCGCTCGCGCTCCCCGTCGACGCCTTTTATTTAATGCCTCGCTTTTATAAATCCAAGGCAATCCTCCAAATGTATGGAACATAACGCGCCCTCGTTATTTTCCCTCACACTTTAATCACGCTATTTTTCATCGTACGGCATCGCGTCATATTCCTCTCATCCATTTTTATAGGATTACGAAAAGCAATGAAAATAATCGCTCCTTTGTACTCAAAATTGTTGATAGCTTAAAGCGGATAACGCTCTTTGTATAAAAAAAACATTACACATAATAGTTACAGAAATAATATAACAGCTATAGATTTATAAATAATCGGAGGTTTATAGATTTACATTTACTCGCCCGTTAAAAGATTTACGTTTAGACGTCCGTTAAAAACGGAAGCCTTCTGTATAATAAATGATCTGAACTCACTCCGGAAATATAGATGTTGCCCGTATTTCGATATCCTCCGTCTTCCGTCCTAGTTTCTCGACTCAGTATCCCGTCTTCTCCGTTGCGGCACTGACATTGACACTAACGCTGACACTTACACTCACGCAGATACGATTTAATCAAAAGGCAAGTGTTAAATAACGCGAAATGCCGACGACGCCGGATTCGGACGCCTGAAGAATTTAATAGTCGTTTATTTGAAACTTGTACGATGCAAGTTACGTTGTATCTCCAAATGAGACACGTAAAACGCTCGCGCGATACAGGAAGCCACGCCAGGGATAATCGTTACGGCGACAACGTAATCGTAGTCGTAACACGCCGATATATCCGTCCTCCAGCTTCCCAATCCGTGCATACGCGTTTATTGCATCGTTTCCTGACACTCGCCGATACGTAATTATCACCCGCACGTAACACTACAAGGAGAGAGAAAGAGAGAGAGAGAGAGAGAGAGAGCGCGGACGTCATTTCGCTATAACATTCCGACTTTGTACCCTCCACCCCTTATAGCGTTCCCTTCCTCCCTCTCCTCGAAAGTAACGACCGAAGGAGACGCCATTTGGTGCGGACGTTAAACTGATGTTAGATTTTCCGTTTTTCTGGGGAAGCACGCACGGACCTTCCTTCCCGTTACATTAGCGTCGCGCACAGTGTAAGTCGTTACCCCGATCGCGACCCGTTAATACCCGGGGTCCCGATTACGGCGCCGGCACGGGGAACGTTCATTGAAACGATGTATAAATTCCACAAGGCGGATTATGGAATTTCCAACACCCCCGTCCTGATTCGTCGGCGGTTGCGAAGGAAAACGTCGTCGAAGCTCAGGCGCGGCACACGCTAAATAATGTGCCGCCCGCAAACGGCTAACGCGAGCCGCCATTATGTAGCGCCGTCCTCGCGCCGCGCTACGCTACGTGGAAATGTTTAGCGCGCGACTCTCCTCCCAGTATGGCTGTTTACCTAAAGTTTGATGACACGTGTGTATCCGTGCTCATGGCGCCGTGCGGGTTAATACGGAGAATTAGACTCCCCTGATCCCGGCGAATTTCAAATGAATAAGTCGTCGGAGTCCTCTCACGAGAAGCCCGACTGTGCAGCTCGCGTTGAGATTCCTTCGGTGTTTCGTGATACCCGAGCCTCTAAATCTTGATGCTGCTTTGGGACGCTGCTTGAGGATAGTTCGCGCCTGTTTAGACAACCTACAGACTAGAAAAACCCTACATTGATGATACTGACATGTATTAACCTCATTTGAACCTTTAATTCTACAGATTTAATTTTAATATTACCTTGAACAACCTATTTTGGCACGAAAACAACGGAGGTGGAAATTTAAAGACGTAGTCAAAGTAGGGGTTGTATCATTAGAATCGAATCTATTTCGCTATTTAAGTTCCTTTACTATGTCGTAGAAATAAATATTTAACATTTCGGGGTCAAAATCTCAACTCGGGTATTATTAACTTTTCGTTGGATATAACCAATTTAATAAGTACAGCTTTTACATATTAAGTCATTTTATTGTGAAAAAATTATTTTATACACTATTTGTAAAAAAAACAAATGTATATGAAAAAAAAACGCTTTTAGAAACCTCTTTCCAAAATAATAACTGAGTCATTTCATTGTAAAAAATTTATTTTGTACATTCTGTAATCAAACTAATATATATATATATATAACACTTTTAGGAGGCTCTTTCCGAAATAATAATTACAAAACGAGCTTATCAGATACATTGCGCACATTAATTACATGCATTGCGCTCACAGAAAGTTAAATTTAATTTACGTCGGTGATTGTGTGCGAAAAACGACACCGTTTTAAGCACAAAATCCATCCGATATTTTGAGAGTTGTTGAAATATTGTCATTATGAAATCTTCTATCTTCGTAGCAGACGTTTAATTATTAACTAATACGGTGAAATTCGCGGTGGAAAATAACCGCTGTGATGCGGTCAGTTTACCAGCGATAAATAGACGAAGCAATTATTCTCGTTAATACGCGAATTGCGGGAAAATTCTGTAGCTTTATTCGATTATTTTTTAATTTTCCATCCACCACTCTCGGTATGATCTATTTACCTATTTAATCACCATATTCCTCCCAACTCAAACGTCACGAACTTCGCTGGTACGCGCGCGGAACGTTTCCTCCAAATTGTTAATTTTCATAAAATTCCACCGTATATATAATATATATAATCAATCGCGCCAGCGTCCATCATTAGTAATTTCCAAAATTAATTCTCAACGGCAAATCTAACCAGGGGATGAGGAGAAGAGGGGGAGGGGTAGGAGCAATGGTAGGGACAAATAAGCTCTGGGGATATCGTGTTGCATTATTATGCCCGAAAATGAAATTTTCTCGCTGCACGACTATCTCACGGCACAGTGTCTCGTCGTTAACACTAATCTCTGCCTCGTAAACCGACGCGTCTTCAGCTTCTTCCGTCCTGTTAGCAGACATCATCTCCGTATATCTCAGCCGGTCCCCCCACCGCCCTCTCCCCACACCCGGTCTCGGGCGCGCTACATAAATATTTGCCGCGCGCGTTAAGGGATGAAAATAATAAGTCGACATCTCTCCTCTCGTGCGGAGAGGGAGATCCTTCACTTGAGTTTAGCAGCGCTCATAAAGCGGGCGAAGCCGCTTTAAGCGAGCGCCACTAAGTAACGCGCGCTGCCGGGCGCGACCCTCGGATATCGAGCGGCACTCATTGTCTCAATTACGTGGAACCCGAACGAGAGCGTGCTCGTTGAACCACGAGGGCCACTCGCCTCGCCTCGTATGCGCCTTCTTCCGGTTTCTTTGTCGGCATACTGCTCACGCTTACGTTATCCGATCACGTGTCTAGTGGCTGGATTTTTGAGGAAACAGTGAGCTAAGGAAAACAAGTAAGCGAAATTGGATAGCGCCAACAACACGATAGACTTAACGTGTACATTATTCTTATTCAAAAATAAATACTTCATGAGATATTTCAAATTTTGTGCTGAAAAATATCAGAATTAGAAATGAAGTATTTCGAAAGATATTCACCTCTCGATAATCTTATTCTAGTATTCTTACATGCAGAACGGAACAGAGGAATCGAGATGTGTTAGAAAAAAATATGATTCCGTTTAAAAAAATGAAGTTGATCGTAAGATGGCCTTAAAACGCCATCTAAGGGTAATTCAAGGCAACGATGTTATTTCCTCCCCGAAATCAAAAGACTTTTGTTTGAAACATTATTTGATGCATATTTTTTGACTTATTTTCTAACGACATTTCATATATAAGTAATTTCTTTCACGACAAGCTACATATTTAAATTATATATTTTCTCATTTGAAACATATTTTTTTCTCAATATAAAAATATATACTTTGGCATAAATAAATATTTATTTATTAGTACTCACTGAATATAAATATTGATTATCTTTTAAATATTTTTTGTCAGTATATAAAAAACCTCAAAAGTGACGATAATGATGCTATCAGCGATAAATCCTATTTTACTCTAATTCCGAGAGTAATTGTACGTCCATAGAAATTTTTGCTCAACTAATTGGGGCGTGTGTGTGCGTGTGTATGTAAGGAACTTCGGATAATTTTGCCCGGGTCCACGAAGTGGCGAGTTCCGTGTACGTATATTACTTGCTTCCTGTAATTTAGCCGGAACAATTCAGGCCGATGACAATTTGACGACAATTGCGCGTGACACTCGGGAATTATGTTTCATATCGAGTGTCTGTTTCAAACTCTTCGTGACACGAGGCACTTTCGGCCGCGAGAAATTACATGTGCGCCACGCAACGCCGTGACCGTGTCAAATTGTGAATTTAAATAGGTGGCAGCTGGGGAGAAAGGGGAGGGGGGGTGCGCCAAACCGGTCATTAAATGCAAAACGCTGGGGTCTCGGATACAGGTTGCGGAATTTCCTTAATGAAAAGTTGACGGTAACGTGATTATGTAATTGACGCGCTGAAAATGATCTGCGCGACTGCCCAGAATTCCTGAAATATTATCTCCGCGCGTTTAATTTTCGCTGAAATTTTGTCCCAACCGAAACGACGAGGCATTAATGCTTAACTTCGCAAGGCAGACATCCGCAATATTCTCATCAACAACATTTCCAGCCCAACAGATCGGGAGAGTTCGTCGATCGCATTTAGATTACAATAGCGAATCCCGTCAAACGGGAAGATTTTGTCAAACGGGTTTCCGCATCTCAAGTTTCGACAGTAACGGCGTTTACGTAAGCACGCGCACGTCGATGCGACGAGTATACTCGCAAGGTAATGTCCGCAAAGCGGAAACTCGAACGTGTCCTGCGAATAACGATGCTCTCTTTGAGAAACGCCGCGCGAAATAAAGGAAAACAACAACGTGCTTCTGCAGCTGACAAACAGTTCTACCGGAAACTATATGCCCCTCGAAAACATTTCGAAAGAGTGGATTGCACAACTTCGATTACAGTACCGTCTCATACCAGACAGACGCCTGTAATTTTTCACGATAGATAATCAATCACCAATTTTCACGTGTAATATCAAATCCTTCGAAGTACGATCGTTTGAGGAATGATTGTGAGAATTGGAGAAAATTGATACGTCGTTATAAACAGAGAAAAGAAAGAATTTATCGTCGATCGGATAACGGATGGGATTAGTTTCCTATACGACCTTCCAGCGATTAAATCATTCTCTAATATTTCCTATCTCGTTTCGCGATTTTGCTATACTCAGAGAAAAAATATTTAAAAAAATTAAAAATATTTATTCGGCGTGAGAGAAGCATCAGGATCGACGTATCACTTTGCTTTTGTGCTTTAAAGCCCAGTTAAAGCCCAGTAAAAGTTTAAAGCCCGGTAAAAGATGCAAACCGGCAGCACTTCTCTATGAAAATATATGACAGTTTTGTGAGAATTATTATATATTCCCTTGCAAATGACTAATTCTCAAGCTGTTTGAAGATTAACGTTTTCAGAAACCACGCCTGAAAACCGACGCACCGACGTGAAAAAATCGATCGAGATCTTCGCCTCGGATCGCTGGGGGAAAAATTCTCCCGCCGTTCGGACGGCGCCGTTCTATTATTCCCGAAATGCCGGTCACGGCGGGAGGATCTTCGCTTTGCTGTTTTCGGCCTGCCCCCGCCTAAGCCGCCCAATTTACGGTGCAAACATTAAGGTCGTCATAAAGTACCGGCAGTCTTAAGACACCATAAATCGCGCCGCCCTTCTGCGCGCCACCGCCGCCGTCATTGTCGTCGTCCTCTCGACCTCCCTTTCCCTCGACGCTCCTCCGCGTTCCTCCCGCTTTCGAGGGCGAATCTGCGAAAGCCCGCGCGGCACGGCAGGTGTATTTCACTTTCGTGGCTGTACTTCCCTCTCTCGAGCACGCGTGCCAAAGCAGCTTACCGGGGAATTTCGTTGCCGTCTTTTGCCCGCCGGAGAGGGAAGATTGCGGGCTGAAGTTGCGCGCCGCGGAACAAAAGCGCCACCGGCGGCTCTTAAATATTAAATTCCCCCGGCGGAGGCGGAGGAATGAAAAAATTAACTAATAATGCGGCCGAATACGGAAGGCGCCCGCGTTTCACACGCGCTGAGGCGGCCGGCTCGCTCGTTTATTGTGAAAGTTCACGGGGAGAGTTCACGGCTCTGGCGGCGCTCTCGATTTCAATTAAAGCGAATTATGCGCCGACCGGTGTCGACGGGTCCGTGGATTCGTAAATCCTGGAAGCGGAACGATCATTAAAAGAAGGGAACGCCGATTCGCGCGCACTCGAGGCTGCGGAGAGGATGTGTCAATTTTCGAGATAAATATCCCACGGGCTGAACGCGTCTCTGTTTTCGCGGAGCGTTGCATAAACAGCGCGAACTGAACACGCGGAGGTGGTTCGCGCGGATTACGCGATCAAGAAGAAATGGACGGTCCGGAGACGAGAGCTCTCTACGCCGGCTCTTCATATGCGACAAGATGCTCGTGATCAAAATCTATCGGCTTCCATTCGCCAGCCGCGTATCCGATCGATATGTATCTGTGCGAGCGTCGCCTAAAACGAAATCAATCTTCGAGAAGGGCGGGGAGGCAGGAAAAAGGGAGAGGGGGAGAGAGATGGGGGAGGGTAAGCGGATTAAAAGAAGCTGGAAATCTACCCGGTTATAATAAGGACGAACGTTAACGGCTGAGAGATTGAGCGGGATAGCCCCGTCGCGGTAATTTCAGGCGCAAATAAATCGATACGCGCCCCTCCCCTCGCCCGCCCGCCCGCGTTGCCATTATTAATGACTTTAGTCTGCTAGTCGCTGCGGTGATAACGGGATATTAGGTGGACCTCGCTCGTGTAAAATTATAGAACAGTTTGGCAAACACGGGCTCTCTCTCTCTCTCTCGCGCGCGCGCGCATAAACGGCGTCATTATCATTTTAGCGTAATTAGCGTTAGGTAATTACCGAGCATATTCATCACGGAGCGTCTGGATATCATCCCGGATAGTATTTACATCGTCACGCGGCCACGTAATCACAGTCATCGCGTCCGCGCGCGCTTTCACATATACACGCGCGAGAAACTGCAATAACCCCGCTCGATGCGGATGACTTCGCCGTGTTTCCCTCCCCTCCCCTCCTCACAAAATCACGGTGATTACATTGTGTCTGCCGGCGCTTCTGGTAAGTTCGGGGTCGATAATCGCGTATTGGCTCGTTTACGGTTATCGCGTTAATTCTTCCAAGTTCCGGGCGCGGTAATGAGCGGTATAAACCGGTCGAGCCGAATATTCGGCTGTAATTAACCCTTGGAATGCTTCTGAGCTAAAACAATTGGTGAAAACTGGGGTGCACTGGGGTTGCCGTGAGACAGCCGGTGAGAGAATTAAATCTGTTGAGGAATCCATAAGCGTAGTGGACCGAGAATGAAATCGTATTTATTAACACTTGTCACCGTCGTTAAGAAGACGGGCGTGAAAGGATAAAAAAGCGCATGGGATGTAAAGTGAATCAAAGTTTTAGAATAGAACCACCAGTGGCTTTTCGTCCTGAACGATCGCCGGGTAAAATGAGTGTCGGTCTACGATAGGTATTTAAGCCTTAGGAAATCGACCGGTCACAATGGATTATTCTTCTGTAATTCGGCTGCGATCGGTCAATTTCTTAAAGCGTAAATACCTACCGTAGGCCGACACTAAGACGACGCATCAAGTAAATCAAAGGGTCGGAGAGGAAGACGGAGGGGGAACAGAAGAGAACAAAGGTGTGAAACATCGTCTTTCGTCGCTTCCTCGCATCCTCCAATAATGAACGCGCGCGATCTTTCTTCGCCGTGCACGCCGACTTATTCGCGTTCCCGATGAGACTCGGCACGCGAAATTGGATGCGCGCGATGAGACACGTCGCGTTCTCGCCCTCGGCGGAATATCCGCGGGCGGAAACGCTGGGAAACGCGCCACTTAAATTGCACACGGTGTGTCACTTCGGCGCAGCGACGCTGCCTTTCCGCGACGTAAGGCGGCTTGTAAGAACCATCGTCGGGCATTATTAACACCACCCACCCCACCCACCGCATCTGTCTCTCGCGCGAACTGCCTTTTATACGTATTCGTCGCGTCTCCCGCGCGCGGGTACCTGTTTTGTGCGCCGAAACGGGGCGGTTTAGGCGGCGGCGTTCCGACGATGTCACGCGAAAACGCACACGTGTGTGCACGCGCACGAGCGGCCGCGATAATGGCGGCAGCCGCCGGGGGATGCAACTGCCGCAGTTTCTGAATCCCCGTCTCCGTGAACTCGTTTTGCCCCCTATTGTCTATCCGACGCGCCGCGCGAACGTCGAGTAATTGCGTGCGAGCGACGTCGCAGATTCCACCTCCGACATGTGAGATTCTTCGATTTCAAGTAAACACGTCATTACGAGGCCGACGAGGTTCGAGATCGCGCGAGGTAAAACCGGTCTTTCGTAAAATCGCGAATTTGATAACGCATAATGTCGGTTTACCGCGCCATTAACCCTCTCGAGCGCCACCGACGTGGACTTACAGCCCGCATGAAAACTTTCCCAGATTTTCCCGTACACAGCGGAGATTCCTGCCAGAATATCGTCCCAAAATAGATCACGATACCAATTGGTTATAATTCGATAAAAAAGTATCTTATTTATCACGATGGGATCTCGATAAATTTTCTATACGGGCTCCCGTGTATTATATTTCACTCAACAATTACACGGGGAAAAAATATCGTGGTAAAAATTACCACGGAACTTCGTAACGCCGGACGCCGTAGCGGAATTAAGGCTGAAATTATGATGTAATCTTTAATGATACATTTCATCGTACACATCGCGCTAAAGATTACAACACGCGTAATAATTTCAGTCATAATTCTGATACGCCGCGGCGTTGCGAGATTTTGCCGTGACTTTTACCGCGATACTTTCATCGTGTACCGAAATAAATGATGATACACGATTCGGGTGACCGGTATGTATCAAGCAACTCTTCCTCAAGATTTGACCAAGGATATTACCCGTAGATACGATCAATGTGACACGATGTGAAGCGACAGACGCCTAATGGCGGCAGTTTCGCGCCCGCAACTCAGCCGCAGCGGGAGAATCGAAGGCACCGCCGTGGTCGACACGTTTGCGTCCGTTCGTTGCGTGGAAGCGGAATAAGTCTGATTATTACCGGAAGCAGAATTGCTAAAAGAAAAGAAAAACAAACAACAGAAAATATCACTGTATCCCCAACGGGGAGGGAAAAAAACAGGGAGAAAATTAAACGATTATTTTAACGGCTATTCGATTTGGGAGTTACAGATTGGAAGAGCGGCGCGCGCATGATCGCGCGGCCGTGTATGCACGTTATTCAATTATCGTCGCTTAAATAGCGAATTGAACACATTCGAAAATGCCCGAGCGGCGGGAATGTTTAACCTCGTTTAACCGCGTTCCCGATGAAACCGGGGCTTTCGGAGGAGCTGTTTTTGATTACCCCGGCGCGCCGCCGCTACGTGAGTCGTAAATGTCGATTATTGTGAATTATCGGGCCTCGCATAGATGCAAGTTGGAAGTTCCCAACTCGTAAGTCACTGGGTCGTATCCCCCGCGCCCGAGAGAGGAGCGTGCTGGTGCGCGGTATGTATATGGAAAGTATACTTCCCCGCGGCTCGTTCGCTCACCCGTTCGCTCGGGCCTGGTATATCTAGAAATTATATCCCATAATGCAGAGCTGCAGGACCCGAAGAAATTTACCGCCGCAACGTACCGCGGTAACAAATGTACGAGTGTTAAAAATGTGGAAGCTAAATTTCATAAGAAAACGCTGGGAAAAATACGCGCACAGGTGTTCCATTACAACATGCTGGATACGAAACCGGGTACGGAAAAGAAGGGGGGGGGACGCGGAATGTTGTATAAAGTTTGGAGTGTGCGCGAGAAAAATATTCCCGTCCGATAAATTTGGGAATTTTACGGACGCCGACAAGTGATATGTTCGCGTTTTAATATTAATGTCGACGCTACATAATGTCGTAATGTTGTCCGAGAGAGAAAGAATCGGCCACGCGTGTAATTCGGGCTGTCATGCCGCGGTCGTCTACGGATTACGGTGTTACCTACGTTTTTTCGATAATGCCGCGACAGTATAAGTTTCTCCCGTATAAAACTGGATGATAATAATTGTAACGCAAATGGCCGCTTCGCGGTGAGCGGCGGGTAATACGCGGTAAAACGCGGTTAATGATAATGGTAAATCGTTTCCTCGAAATTACATCGGGGCGCGCACAAGTGCACCGCAACGTATAATATACAAACGTAAAACTTAATACGTCGATCCGCTTCATAAAGCGCTACATCACGGCGGTCTACCGCCGTGTATTTGCGTAACAGAAAGGTGATTCGTACGTAACGCGGTTAAATCTGGACGCGCCGAGTGACGATCGTTGAGGTTTACCTCGTGCGCGGATCACGTGGACCGAGAATCAACGTTCCGGCGATCGCCAGGAAGAGCTACTTGTCTCTGCGATTCTCGTTTCACGCCTTTTTGATTAACCGGAGAAACACTGGAGGAAATAAAAAGGAATATGAGAAAGAGACGCAATTAGACAGCCCCGTGGTGATCGAAGACTCAAGATGACTCTTCGTGCTCTCATGAGAGAGAGAGAGAATTTTTTTCCACATATACACATTTTACTGTGTACACACGGTAAAAAATTTTCCATTGAAAACACAGTCCATTTTGTGTTACTTGAATTAATAGGGAATGTATAAAAAAAATACAAATATATGATATTAAATTAACACATTCACCTTGTCAACGTATTCGTGTATTTTTTAACATATTCTCCCTTCACCCCTCCTCCCTCCCTCCCGCCATTCGGACTTATTGAATATACGTTAATCGCGCCGGCCGTGACAAATTCTAACACGACGGTGGATCCGATCGCGCAATTGTGCACGTCAAATACACTCCGCCGAGAAACTTCCGCGACGCCGTATCGATTATATTACCCCCGACGTTGTCTCGGCCGCACTCGCAATGCAAGCGCCTTCGGCGTTATTAACGCCGTCACAGCTTCGGTCGTGCTCGCAACTCGCAACAACCCCTTTCCATTTAAGATTCTCATTCCGGGCACGATAACGCTCAGGTAACCGAGACGACGACGACGATGCCGCTGCCGACGACGAGGACGGCGACGACGATGACGACGGCACCCTCGCAAGGAACGTCGTGGGGTCGTGGTTTAATTATCTTTGCCTCCACGGGTCGACGGGGCGCCGACTTACCGGCCTGCAGTACCTACCTATCTACCTACCTACCTACCCTACGACGACGTGACATCGTTCCTAATTCTCAACCCCCGCCGATTACATTATTAATACCAACGCCAGAGCAAGCCGGCGCGCCGGTCGTGGCGTGAAGTTTTTGCCGAAGATTGCCGAGGACGGGCATACATATGGATGCGAGGACGTGCCCAGCCAGAGTAGCCGAATTAGTAGTGTTATTAGCGATCACGGGGGTGATCACGGAGAAATAAAAGGTAGGACGCGATCGCGTTCCATTCGTTCGTTTCGCCTGGAGAATCCGAAACGCGAGTTACCGCCGCATACACGTATTTGTCCCGCGTAGAAATTTTCCTTGATTTCTCCGCAGCATAGATTCCGGTTGGAATAGCCAAAGGTGTTCCAGAACAGGTGATCCTACTATGACATCAACTGGGTATCCATAGACGTAAGCAAACGAGCGTGGATTTGATAAGAATTTCGGGGGGTGCTAACTTCGCAGACCGGTTTTACTCAGCTGGTAATCGAGCCGTGACTGCGTCACAGATGTCCGTAAATATTCTCGGGTATCTTTCGACGGTATCGGCGAATATTCGGAGATCCGAACGTCGAGGTATCCTAGGTGTATCCGAGAATAATCACTGGATATCTACGCCACGGCGGCAGCATAATCTCGCATGCATATGTATGCGCGCATTGGTTACGTAACACTGTCTATTGGTATAGTCGTAATAGTAACGAAGCCGGCGTTCCTCAGTCACACAGAAAAGTATCATTTCACCGGTGAGAGAAGCCAATTACTCACTTCACTTCTCTTAAGTGATGGTTATCTTCAACGAAGAATATTTCCTAATAGTCTTAAAATATGCTCAAGCCACGAAGCTTAAAAAAGCTCATTATCAGCTCGGAAGAAAAATTTATTCTCTTTTCAAGAATATTGCGAAATTTTCTCGAAGATCAAAGTTAACTTCGGCTAACTCAAATGAATAATCCGATTTTGGTTTTAATTTAACATTGAACGCACTTGTGATGTATTTGCGGACTTGCGTGAACTTATAAAATACTTGAAACAGGTAACATTCACCCGTATGAAGTATATACTTTTCCGTGTACGTTCGTGTAGCGCAGGTAAGTTCCGTCGATCTTTCAGTGGACAGATATGGCGAAGGTGCGGCGCAACGGAGACTCAGAAAGGTCGACGCGGAGCGTAAGACGACAGTTTGTACGTAAATTCGAATTGACCAACTCGGCCAGTCTTCACCCTCATCTTTTACCGTCATCTGAAGCTTACTAGTCGCATATACGCGGAAACTATTCAAGATATCCGAGTCCGTCCTTTGCGAGGAAACGTTTCGCGAAAACGCTTCGCCCCGCTCCAGCAAGCGCGGCCTTTTCTATAAACGATAATAATAAGCGAGATTCGGAGTAGCCGCCGGGCGTAACCGCCGCACACGCTCAACTGATTTGATTTCCACAATTTCCGGGGGGAGCCAACGGATTGTCATGCGAAACGCGAATGAAGCCGTAATTTAGCGCCAGCGCGTGCGTTTGACCGAGAGAGAGAGAGAGAGAGAGAGCAGTCGGCCCATCGGCGAGAGGAAGAGAGTACGGCGGATAGAGCGCGTTCATCGCGAGATAGAGAGAAAGAGCGGGTTGACAGCGCGAGGGACGCGGTGAGTGGGGAAAGCGGTAGAGCGGAAAATAATGCAGCGTGCGGAATTACAAATTACACGCTACAGGAGCGGTAGGTGGGTCCCCATCCCTCGCGGCGTGGCAGAGGGGCTCTGTTCGTTCCGTTGATTACACAAACAACATTCGTCGCGGCGCAGAGAGAGAGAGAAAGAGAGAGGGGGACAAAGTGAGGTTGATAGAACGAGAGAGACATTTATTAGAGGAACTCAGAGGGAGAGAGAGAGAGAGAGGTGATGTGGGAACCACGAGTATCAAACGCGGTCGTTACAAAGCCGGCTATTAATCTTTATTACAAACAATCCTCTGTGTTAATTCCGTGTAATTTCCCGCCAGTCATGTTCCAAACGTGGGTGCGCGCGCGAGCGGAGTGTCGCAGGCGCATTACTTTTGCATGCGACTCGTGCAGGACAGCGCAGTGTTTAATCGTGTCCTCTAAAGGGCGGCGCGCGAAAGTGCTAGAGTGATAGAGATGAGAAAAGACGGGCGGCCTTGCTCGCCGCGGCCACCTTAACGAGCGAGATCGTCGGTCAGAATTAATTGTTCGCGCGGTCGGCAAGATTTCAGATAGTTGGCTCGTGCATGAATTCTTTTAGGAATTTTCACAACACATTAATCGGAACACGATTTACACACGTGAAGAATTCGAAAAAAAATCGACCATATCGAAGCTGAGTTGATTGGAGTCAAAGTGAACATTATTTACACGTATCGGAGGTACGAAAGTGGCTTCCAATATCACGTTTTTAATGGTATCAAACTACTCTTATGGTTTTGATGAAAAACGGGAAGATAGTAAAACAAGATTTGTAGCAATATTATTTTAAAAAATTAGAAGATCGTTGACCTCCTAGCTTTCCAAAAATTGATACGTAAAGTAGGGAGGGTTCAATGGCTTTTCTGAATTTCGGTGCTAAAACTTTTCAGAAGACTAAGTGTTGCGATTGACTAAACAACGATAATAGCGACAATCTTTCTCTATGTTTTTATGTTATTAAAAATCTTGTAATCTGTATAGCTTTGTTTTTAATAACTGAAAAATCAACATATAGTGCTAGAGTATCAGAGTGAAGCATCCGTACTGGAGCAGATTCGAAAGCAGCCTGGGGCATTATATTATATACAATAAATATGATTGTGCACACTTAGAAATGTATATACATTTAAAGCTATTTAATAATAAATGAAAGGTTATTTATAGCATATTCTTGATGGTCAGAATTTTGTTTTTTAATTACATTATTCAGTGCTCGTCAAAATATTGGGTCTATGCACAATTCCGTAGCGAAATTCCGACAGATGTCCTTCGCAGTTGTTTTTCCGCTCGTACATGTGTCAAACATATGAATTAGGTTATTTAGGTTTATTCAGTCCCGATGGAGAATATTAAAAGAAAATATCGAGACGCTGGAAAATTTTCTGGCAAATTTTTCTTTTTGTTAACCGTGATATTTTTTTCTAAATTTAATGAAGATATAAATTAAATAGTCTTAAAGATCTATAATCAATATGTAAAAATACAAAAAATATAGAAAAACACTGGAAAGTATAATATATATATACCTAATACGGACAGTCCCAGCCAAAAATATTATACATCAAAGCGCGGAAAGAATGATTTCTTGATGAGTTTGTAAACATTATATAGATCCGATTGATATTCTCTTGCTACAGTGTCAAAGCAGCGGATCATAAATCATGTTTATAAAACTGTAGCACCAATTTTCCGAGCTTCTTCGTGTTGAATTATCCATTACCTCTCCAACGGTATTGTCACGGCCCGACTACCTGAACGCGGAGGGAAGATCCGACGCGATGAGCGCGTAAGAGAGAAAACATGTTTCTTTTCTTTTCATTTTCCTTTTTATCGCCTCGTCCTTTCGGCGCAGTTAACACGCCAAGTAGTTGCTCCGGTGCTCATTTTTCTCTTTCCTTTTTCACGCGAGCTTTACATCCGTCAGGAGTTTCCCACTTTTAACGCGTAATCCGTTTGGTACCGTTGCTACTTGATTATCACACGCGCGCGAGTCAGGCGTGTCGGTTTACGCGTGGAGTAGCGCGATCGGTGAAAAGCCCGGGGAATACATTTTCGCGGGGAGCAGATTCTTTGCCCCCCGCTGGCCTCTTCTCGATTCCCCCCGCGGCGATGAAAAGCAACGCGTGCTATTTTGCGTAAGTGGCGCGTGAATTTGCAACAAGCTGTACGCGAGTAACGCGTGCCGTGGCCGTAAACAATGATATCATGCAAATATTATACAGAACGAGACCCGTGGCAGCGCGGATTTATTGGAAAACCCGATACTCGCGAAGTCCCGGTCTCTCGAGAATTCGCGATGGGCACACACACACACACACACACACACACATTTACAGAAAGCAAAATAATTCTAGATCTCCGTGGGCCTCACGTGAAGCACGTTTTGCCACTCATAAACCAATTGCGGGAAAGCTATGGCAGAAAGGAGCTGGTCGGCTGTATATCTTAATTCGAACTTCATCGTGTAATCGATATTCACGCAGAAATCCGCGAAATGCACGTTTATAGAATAGTCGCACGTTGATAACAAAGCTAATACTTGGTTGATCTGCATCAACCATTAGCCGAGAAACTGTTACCCACTCGGGGATTATTACCGACAAACAATCGAATGCCCACTGGCATGTCCAGTCCATAACGTTTGAAAGAGATTTTTTCCGGCGATGCGTCAGCGACTCGATTTACCCGAATGAGATAAATGAGAAAGAATAATCGACTGTGACTAGTCAATGTTCTTACCGCCTAATTCTTACTGCTTTTCCTGTGCGCCGTAGTTCTAATTACCAATGCGTTACATGCAATGCGTCGGTCGTTGTCGCGGGACCACACGTGGCCTGTAAAAAAACTTCTATTTGAATGTCCGTATCTTAGCGAAAAATTGACGAATGTGAAGCAAACCCCATTTTTTTCAGCATGCACTTTCCAGTATGCACTCAGACTCATCTCATATGCTCTCATGTCATGACATTTGTTCAGATATATGATTGCGACACGCGTTACACACGATATATTAATGCACAGAGACGTCGGAATATATTTACGCGCGGAAAATAGAGAGTATCGGAAGTTTTTATCACATAAGAGATGCAAGATTTCGCGTGCGCTGCATTCGAAGAGTTTCGTGCAGAGATCTCCCGATAATGCAATTTTTCCCAAATGATACTCGCGTGACTTCGCGACTTGGACCAATATTGCACAAGCAAGCGGAATCAAGTACTATTACGAGGAATTCATATATAATTTATTCTAGGCTGTTGTGGGCGAAAGTTCGGTCAAGAATTGGCTGCCAAACACCATGCCGGTATTGAAAATTCGGCATCTAATAATGGCTCGACCGTAAAATCCCATGCGAAGAAAGTTGTATGCAAATATTCAAGAGAGAAACTTATCGGTATGTTAATCACGTGTAATCATGTAAAACAGCAATAATACAGCGCATTATTAACCAAACGCGTATTGTGCTGTTGACGATCGCAGAGCTAACTGATCCGATAAACTCTTAATTGATTAAGTTTATCATAATGAGAATTCCCTCAAAGACGAATCAATATGGCGGGGAACGCGTCAAAGGAGGGATTAATGAGCATCGGGAAGATCTCTTGGATCATTAACCTAACGAAGTTTGGGACGGTAAACCCAGCCGAGGGGGATTGTTAACATGGATATTCCGTTGATCGTATAAACATAATGTTACCTTTGGCGATCCAATTTGAGGATGATACAAAATTACAGTGTGACGAAGCACAAGAGCATTAAAGATAAAAATGTAATTTGCAACGGAGGATGTGCATCGGCATACGCGACAATAACATATTAACTACTTCTCTCGAAGCGGAACTTTCTCCAAGTTTTCCTAAACACAGCACAGATTACGATCAAAATACTCAGATCCGCCCCGAAATTGGCAATTTCATCGTGATACCAATTCAGAATTCCCTTTGTATCCTAACATGAACTTTTCGTCTGGAATCAAAACATAAATAATGCAAGAACCCGCGCTTTTTTTTCAGCGAATAAAATCGCTACATTTTTCTGAATCAAATAGTGAATTCCATTTTTATGCCAACTGTTATATTCAATTGAATAAAAAGTGGGAATATATAAAAATGAAAAAAAAAAAATATTTAAAACCGCGTTGAAAATGTATTTATATATTTTATATAATCATACTTGAAAAGTGTAAATAATGAAAGTGTTTCACATGTTTTGCTCAATTTTGATATAAAATAAAAGCTAAAAATATCTTTGGGAAAACGGGCGGGTTCGCTCTCGCCGCCGGCGAGGGTAATGAAGGACGGTGGGGATCTTATCTGCCGATAAGAAACAGCTCTCGCGTCGTCCCGCACATATCTCTTTTTCGGTGGCGATTCCCCGAAGGCCGTCGCTTGACATCCGAGAAGGAAGCGAATGAGGCTTTAAGCGCACCCAGACGCGCGTCCCGTTGTCTCTAACAGCCTGTATTAAACGTTTACCGAGAGGAGCAGCATTCAGGCAACTCATGTTAGCCCAGCGAGTGCAAGCTGCCGGTCCCGGCTTAATTAGTGCCGAATTTCAACGGACGCTCGCTCTTCCGTTCCCTGAACTAATCTTTCCCGCAAAAACTAATGCCCAGGCAGGAAGTAACTGCTGACGAGGTACCGGCTCAGTACCGGTTTTTAGTAAACGGTATTAGTTGCCATTACCGGTTCGATACTGGTGGAATACTGGACGATGAATGAGCAACAGGCGAAAACTCGAAAGACAGCGCTACAATTCTGCCGATTCCCAAGTATTGCGGAAGTACCAAAAGATCTCGTCAATCTCCAATACTGGCCGGACGTATGTGATTCCTACACAAATACTTGCTTAAACAATCGCCAATTGAGGGTGGGGGGACGTTCCTCGCGTCGACGACCCGAACGAGTCAGCTGCCGGTTTTATCGACGTAATCGTTAACGCCTGATCCGCCGCGCGCATCCCCCGAGTTTGCGAACCGCTGCTCCGCAAACACCTGCCGTGTCGCCTGTAATGTTCTTCCCGGCTGCAGTCTCACTTGGACGACGACACCGGGAGTCCGGGTGTTATAACCCGGGGACGTTTTTTGCGCGGACACGTCCCGGTACTGGCATCGATTTCGCATCTACCGGGTGTCTCGTGAGAAGAAGACTCCGCGCACGAAAGAGAGAAAGACGGAAAGGGAGTGAAAGCTCTCGCAGGGTGGAAAGGGACCCCCCATTATCGCGGCGTCGTCCCACTTTTGTCCCACGGTTTTACACCGGCGCGCTCTGTACGCGCGGAAACGACTCGCCTCCTCTCCTAATACCGCGGAATCACCACGCCGCACAGCCGTTCACGTGCCCCGGCCTCCCATAGTCGTTTTCTAATCCGCAGAATTCCGGGAGTTCCGCCTGTTCCTCCGTACTTCCCGCCGAGGCACGAACGGCGCTGTAATTTTACCGCAAACACCCCCCCCCCCCCCCCCCCCCCNCCCCCGTCCGCCCCCGCCACTTCCCGCCGCTCAGGCAGGCATCTTAAAAATCTCTCTCTCGGCACAGCTTTCTCGGGAGTTCTTCCGGTCGCGCGCGCGCGCCGCGGGAAATTATTAGATGGCTCGCTAGCGATATAATCGAGAGGCTGTGTTACGTTTATCTCTCGTCTGTGCTTCGTTCCGCCGCAGCCGCCGCCGGAAGGTACCGAAATTCCGCGGCCGTAAAAGCGTAACACGGCGCAGTAAAGGTTTAATACGAGCCGCTTAGAAAAACTTCATTTTTTCGGGGGAAACAGCGGCGGCCGCGCGTTGCGCTCTTCACGGTGGCTTAAATCCGTTAAATCTCAACGAGTCATTAATTTCACGGCAGATTATTTCGCTATGCCGCATTAGCGTCTTCCGCGAGAGTTCGCGTGAGATTTAGCGCGATGGCACGGGGATTATTGCTAGTCCGGCGTGTGTATTCGATTAAAGTGGCTTGTCTTTGTTATTAATTGCGTCTGTCGCGGTAACGCCGGCATAGAAATTTTCCCAAATCTTCCTCAAGGATTCGACTCAGATTCCGATTAGAGCACCCAAAGTTGTGCCGAAGTAAGTTTTCTCAATGCTGAAAATATTTCGTACATTTTGTTCAATCGTAGTGTAAAACGGAGATCGACGAAGTCCTTGAGGAAACGTTGAAATAACCAAATCAAGATCTGTTTTCATGTTTCGCATTTCAAATACTATGTTGGAAACATTACATTTCTAACCGAAATCTGCGCAGATTTTCCTACCGGAATGCATCATTACTTTGGGAAATCGGCCAACGTGTCAACTGAACCCTATTATATCCTCGGGAAATTTTCTATGACGGCAAAATTAGCAACGGGCGGTGATGCTGATCGAAAAACTCGTCTCGACTGAGAATTATCGGCCGCGGAAAAATTAATCGAACAACGCCCGCTGTTGCTCTCGCTNTTTTTCCCCCCCCCCCCCCCGCCTATCCTTTTTCGTTCGGTGCTTTCTGTCGTTTTATATCGTTTTAATGTTTCGCGTTGTGCATATGCGCACATATGTATGCGTTTTTTTCCCACGTATGCGTCGTAATTCAGCGAATTGCATTATTAGCGATTTCCGTCGACGCGACGTTGTCGCCGTTGCGCGAGGATTCCGGCTTTCCTCTGCCGAATTTCACGTTCGCCGCGGTAATTACCCGGGGAATGGAATCGCTGCATTGTGCATTTATCGAATTTTAACGATAACTCGGCCGTTCGTTCCGCCCGTCGGCATAAAAGCCGGTGCGCGAAAATTGCACGACCGTGCGCGGCAAAAGATGCCGCTCGGCCGGGTAAAAACAACATTATTCGCCGATGTGCGATTGATCGCGCGCCACCGATGTAAAGCAAATCACTCGGCGTTACACGCGGCGCTTTATTCGAACAATGCGCACGTATTTTCATAGCGCGCCGTCGTAATTTTCGGACGTTCCGCTCGCAACTTGTCTCGATTCAGCGCGATTAATTTGATTACGACGAAGATAAACACGCCCGCAGAGGCGGCCGCCCGCTCGCTCGATGCGCGCTGGACTACAAATTGCATTCCTCTCCTCTATTTATGAATATCGATCGGGACGTTTCACTTTCGACAGCGGCGTGCTGACGCTCCCTTTCGCTCNCCCCCCCCCTCTCTCTCTCTCTGTCTTGCGAGGCTTGCGAAATTAAAACCGTTCGCAAAAATCGCACGTTACGCGAGACTTTAACTTCTGTTCTTCTCAGTGATATTCCGACGATGGGAAGCACGCGGGTAAGCTCGATAGCCGAGCGAATCGATCACATCGGATGTCATCGTGCGAAAACGAGGGAAAGAGAGCGGCGTGACGCTTTTCTCCCCCCC
>NW_014555972.1:2644165-2685277 GCF_001313825.1 Dinoponera quadriceps | reverse complement strand
CCCCCACCCCTCTCTGATAACAAATCGGCAAATCGCCTAATCGCCGCGAATTATTTACGAACGTTCTCGCGCGCGTTTCAAATCCGATTAGAAGCTAGACGGTCGATTCGGTTTGATTTGGTTTGATTTTCACGGCGATCGGGGAAATCGATCGCAGCGGGGTAGACACCCTCCTCCTCCTCCTCGTCGCAGGAAACAGCGACGTATAAAGCATCGGGTAATACGGCTCTTTCGGGTACGGTATTCGGCATCCGGGCGGAGCTCGCTCGCTCATTCGTTCGCTACCATTCTTTCTCGCTTTCTCAACGCCGAGCTATATCTACACACGCCGAAAATAATCCAGTGCTAAGTTCGCTCGATTCGCAAAGACTGCGCACCGTTTGTTTCAGGATTTGCCATTCCGCTTGACTCCCTTCGAACACACCTCCCAGCCCGACGCGCGTCCTTCCGTCGTATCCGCGACTATCCCTATCTCTTTCCGACTATCGCGCCGCGAGGAGCAGCCAGTTTCTGGAGAGAACTCCGCGGGGTAGTTCGCGAGACTTTAGCAACGAACGAGAGAGAGAGAGAAAGAGAGAGGGGGACACAGAGACAAAGGGAAACGGCGGGAAATCCGGGAGGGGAAACGACGGAAAAGCGGCGGAAGGGGAGGCGACGGTAGGCGAGGCTCTGACGTTTCTCTACCGGATGAACGGCGAAACATTGTGTTGTCTCGCGAAAGGCCCTTCTGCCGCGTGGAGATAAGAAAGAATCCGTTGTTTATCTTCGCCATTGCCGTTGACGGTACAGCGGCGGCAGCCATCGTCATGGCGGCGCGAGAGACGCGCATCTCGACGTGAGTAAAAATGAAGAGTGTTCGCGCGGGGGTAAGTCTCGGAATAGGCGGGGCGAGGGAGGAAGGGGGAGAGGAAAAGGGAAAATGGCGGCAAGCGGGGAGGGGGGTATGATTAACATGAGTCCCTTTCGAGCAACAGGGTCACAACGAGGCGACGGTAAATATTCGTCGAATGTATCCCTTTGAACTAATTTGAGAGCGGCAAAGACCGCTCGCAGTAATTTCTAATCGAAAGAGTGCGCGAACTTTCCGCCGGGACAGCGAACTTTCATTTTAATGATAGATTCTTTGAGTAATTTGGCCCCGGGTTTTTCCTCTCGGAACTAAACTCGCGCGGCAAACTGCGACGCGATCGAGCGGCACCGTATCGCCCGCCCGCTCCCCCCCCTCCCCCCTCTCACGCTGATCTTACTTCGTCGGAAGTTTTATTCGAAGTCCAATTTGCGAGCAAATTTAATATGGAATATTGAAGTGTCGAATGACGGGACATTCCGTGAAAATTCCCCCGAGAAACGCCACGCTGCGCAATCAGCGTCACGTGATGTGCGGTACCATTTTCCGGTAGATTGGAATACTTTTACTATCGGAGGAAAAGTACTGATATGCTGTTTTCTTTCCTTCCCAAAGCTCCGTTAAAAGGATAGAATTAAAATTTATATTTACGCGTGAACGTGGGTGAACATCGAAGGAGAGAATAGAAAGAAATCATGAGCGAGGAATATACATCGTTCAGCGTTTAGCTCCAGAATAAACGTCGCGAGCGAGCGCGTTGCGTTCTTCGGCGAGTGAGATCAACGAGTGAAAAATGTAAATTAACGCAGTTTAAAAGTCCGCGTGTCATTTTACGAGATGAACTTTCAACGAGGGCATCGGCCGGAAAGCAGATTTCTCCGCATTATACGCGCGGGTCGCATGCAAAATATTCGGGGAAATGAACAAATCGTCATGAGCGTTATCGCGGCCTATAGAGCCAGGCCAAAAATCCGCTTCACCGCGCGTCGCTTTTTGCAAGGGTGCGGTGGACGATTCGGCAAACGAGCATAAAAATGGCCGTGCGTGCCACTCGTTGATCCGTTCCAATTCGCGGACGAGCGCTGATGCCGCAAAAAAACGAGATGCAGATACCATCTGGCGTCGAGTCATCGCCACGATTATTATCGTACCTTCGCGCAGAATCGCGCCAAAATATCGCGCCCATTTGCAAATCACCTCGCTGATACGATATTTTCCATCGTGCTTTTTTAATGCAATCGGATTTTTCGATCGAGCCGCCGCCGAGGCCACGCCGGGTAAGCTTCTTATGAATGTGGAACGTGACGCGGGAATTATACGGGACGGAAGGATAATGAAGGATAAAGCAGGGGTCCTGATGCTAAAATAAAGCGAGGAATTGCTCTTTTGCCGGAGAGGAGATACGATTCTCTCTTAAACCGCCGGAAATAACACACTTGGATGATCTAAATTATTATTAGAGCGCGAATTAGTTTTCCATTGATCTGCAAGAAACAGTCATTTTTAAGCGTAATCGAGTATACGTGAGTCTTTTTTTATTCTATTCTCTCTCTATTTCTTTTTGCTTCCTTATAAGCGAACGACTCGATCATGAAAATCAAGTAAAATTAATTAAAAACTTTGCACAAGCCTACATGACATTAACGATAGAAAAGAGAAAAAGTTTACTTTTGCCGTAGGCAACATAATCTCCTCTCTCTCTCTCTCTCCATCCTCATCTCCTTACAAACACACAATCTGACCGTGAAAAACCAGGTGAAATTAATTAACGCCGCATAAATCAACGTGGGTGAATACAGTTTAACTTGGCATCCCCTCGGGCGCCGCGGCCCGGGGGAGTTGACCCTGCCGAAGTTACGAGAGGGGAGGGGGCGATATGGTTCTTTTAGAGACCCTAACTCTCAGCCGCCGCCGCGGCGGCGTTAACGTCGGCGTTAACGTCAACGTTAACGCGTCTACGCGTCCCGCACGACGGCGAAACGCGGAAGTATTACGACGCGCGTAACCGTGCATGCACACACGCTAGCGATTACACGTGCGCAACTCCTCACGGCCAATTAAGTGTACTTCCGCGCGCAGTCGATGCCGCGGCGTATACATACAACACCGTTCGCTCGCTCGCTAACGGGCGTTAATTCGAGGCGCGTCGTCGAGGAGGCGACGACGACGACGGAGGCGTACACTACGTGCATACACGCGGCAACAATAATCGCGTAGTTGGAATTTTGCACTCGCGCGTGCGCGCTTCTCCGCCCGCCTGCCTGCTCGCTTGCGTGCGTGCGTGCGCCGGTTTACCTGACTTCGAGCTGCAGGTAATGAGCCGATTAAACGTACAAGTGCTCACCTCCGCAAACATTTCCCTCCCCTCTCATCCTCGACAGCGAGTTCCGGCCGCGCTCGCGCGCGCCTTTGTAACGGATTACAACGCGATTCGTGCGCGGCGCGCCTTCAATGGGAAACGGCTTTAATAACGGTTGCACTGAGTCCCGCTCGGAGCGGAAGCAATATTGTTATTCCCGTCTAACTGCATTCCTTCCTGCCTCCCGCGGGACCGTCGGATTCTTCTCGAACCGGCCTGCAAGGCGCGCGAGGGATACAACTTCGAATCCGGACGTCGGCCTTCACGGGGAAACGTAATTCCGAGGGACGGCGAATTTGATGCCGCTCGTAAACGAAAGCACGCGAGTTGTTTCTTCAGTGCCGCCCGATACTTTGTCAGGTGTTGATTTTTCACGTCGTTTCGCGAAGAAAAGTTTCTACGAATCTGTAGAGAGGAGGTAGTAGGTTCGACTTTTTATTTTCCCAGTTTATGTACATTTCCTTGTAAACGACCCCAAAAATCGACGGCCGAAACACTTGACGACGCTCGAGGAAGACCCTGCGTATTTATTTGTCAGCCAAGATGGCGTGAAATTTACTGTCTCTCCCTGAGTTACTTTTCCCCGTTTTCTACGGGGACAAATACGAGCGCTTTTGCAAGTTTCGGACGGACCGCTTCGGAGATCTCGATGCACGTCGAGCAAAAGTAACGGATTCTCAAATGCTCATTTTTGCGTTCGCCTTTCCGTGCACTGTGCCTGGGTGGTCGGAGCTTAACGAGAATCTCGATCTTCCCACAGAGAATCCTGCTTCTCGCGGCGAGTTCGGAAGTGTTCGAGCTTTTTTACGCTCGCGGAACACGCAGTGTGTAATATGTACACTGTTTACCGGTGGTGAAAACCCGACGCGACACACGCGAGAGAATACTCACTCCGGGTTAAATCCCGAGCTTGCGAGCGTGTCGCCTTTTCATCGTCGCGAAGCAGCCTTTCGTGCGCTCGTCTCAAACGAAATGAATCTCTTCTCATCCCGACATGTACCTTCGCACGCGCGTAGTTCCTGCCTCCATGTGGACGATTAATAAGGTAAGCGCGTAATCAAAATTAACGAAATTGGTTTGCGTCGAAAGAGCGTTTCGAGTCAGTTTCGCGGCAATTTCGGAGACTCAAGTCGGAACAGCAAAATGCAATTCTCATAACGGAGAGCAACCGTCCGAGGACCATCCATCGGATGTTATCATACTCGGTGACACTCGAATTGCCCCATTAATTAAAACCGAAAGCTATTTTCTTCGGCGTAATCGCCGGCTCAAGAGCGGGTAGACTTTAGCTTTCTTACGGGCCGAAGTAAGTGACGGTAATGCGCGGCCAATTCATCATACGACCGAGTTTAATGAGTTCAAGGTAATTGGCTCGTGACAATACTATTAGAAAAGTAACGGTCGAGACAACACGAAGAAACTGGGCGGTGCTAAATATTTACAAACCAGATCTACGATGCACAGCTTAGACACTGCGGCAAAAGAATACCAATGAAATTTGCGTTATACTTAGAAAGACTCGCAGAGGCATCATCGTTTGTCGCGTTTCGACTGAAAGAAAGATTCGGTAACGACGACCAAGATTTGGTTAAATAATTCCAACTATTTCGAAGAGATTCCTGAGAAAAGAGGTTCGCCGGCCGCTACCCTCGACGCAACCACCTCGATTAATGCGTCAGCTATCGGGGGATATTTCAGTCGCGTCGCTCGTAGCGCACCTCGTCCTTCACTTTCTCCGTCTTCGCTTTTCTATTAACGTCGTCAGTAAAAATAACCGATTAATCGCGGCGACACGTGCGCGCGTTCGCTCGCGAAGGTTCAACCTCTCCTCGCTCGCTCTCGCTCGCAACATCCGGTGGGTGTGTATTCGCCCCGTCCTCTCTCTCTCTCTCTCTCCGCAGGGCGATATTTACTGCGTCGTGTCGCCATTACGAAGCGCCCTTATTCACCTACGGGCGTCGCGCGCGTCCGTTCGCCATCGGCCGGTGATATACTACCCCCTTTAACCATCCCTCCGCGGGCGGGGGGTGCGTTGGTACGTCGCTCTCGTTTTTAACGGTTTTCCGATCTTTACAGCGCGCCACGGTATCAGTCGCGTATTGTAGTTCGTTTCTATGGTAAGGCCCTATCAAGACCAAGAGGAGCCTAGCCGTAAATTATCTCTCTCGCTCCCCTCCCCCTGTTCCTCCTCCTCCTACGTTCCCTCGCTCGCCTCTCTCGGCCGCCCCGCGCGGCCGCCTGCAGCCTTTCTACCGCGATAAAGCGCATCGATCCTGCGCCGTTCTGTCCCGCAGGATAAATGCGCGAACCCCCTGCATTCCCGAATCCCGCGCTGCGCGAACGATGTGCATCGGCCTGCCGGGCTCGCATATATACGTACGCACACACGTACACGACGCACGTGGGCGTACGTTCACGCGCCTACCCGAAGAGAGTGCCGCCGCGTAACACAGGTGCACACGCCCGGTGCGCACTCACGTACGAACGAGATAGACCGATATCCCGGTTGCAGCGGAATTGCAAGAATTTCCAGCAGACCGACCGACAGGCCGACAGACCGGTCGGCAGAGCGACGCATCGTCCGCGCATGGCGCTCCGATGGGGTTCGACGCTTCGGTCTCTCGACCTCTTTGTTCGATCCCTCCTGCCATTCAGCGGGGAGGACGCGCGTCCGCCCGCTCGTCATTTTTATCCTCCCGGCAGCCGGCCATTCGGCTCCGTGACTGATGCAAATTCCGGATTTATAATGTTCCACCCTCTTCGCGTGCGCTCTTTCTCTCTCTCTCTCTCTCTTTCTTTTCCTCCTCTGTCTCCTCCCCTACTCTTCTCTCTCCTGTGCCTACATTTCTTTCTCCCCCTATGTCGTTCACCCTCGTTACGGGTGGGATCCGCTTGATGCGTATTCGGGAATCTCTATCCTCCGATCGCGGGCGTAGCCGCGATCTGAGTAGCGTTTCATTGGAATTAAACGGCGATTTCGAGAGCGATGGATCCGAGCGGGAGATTCGAATATCGTTACAAGTAATACTTGAATCCCGTGAATCGAAGTCGAGCCCCCGGTGTCGTTTCAGCGATTGCCCGTATTGAACATTCAGTGAAAAAGAATCACCACGGGATCGTTATACACCTTTAGTCGGGGACGCTCCCGCCGACCGGAGAGCGAAAGAGGAAGAAGAGAACGACAAAGTGTAATTAACACTTAGACCGGTGCGTCATTCATACATGGACGATGCGTAAGTTTCCGCAAGAGCCGTATATGGGTGACGGTTTCAATCATTGAAATAGGAAAGATTTTACGAACTATTTATAGACTAGAATAGTAGATACAACGCGTGCTATTTAGCTAATTATTTTTACATGGAAAAATCTCAATTCGTGTAATTAAATAAGCGTCAGACTAAAATTTTCTCTCTCTCTCTCTCTCTCCGTCAGACTGAAAACCTATTTCTCTCTTCCTCGTCTTCTGTAATATTTTAATATTTCCTTCTTTTAACACGCAAACTAACGAACTGTCAAAATTCACGTAATGATTTGACAGTTGTGAACGCGTGAAGCAAACTGCGAGACGCGATAACGCGACAGCCAATCAGCATTGCGGAAAAGCGACAGTAATGATTTCGATAATTTCGGATATCGAGTGAACGCGCCTTTTTAAAAAAGGATACTGAATGGAAACAATAAAATATTATTTGTATACAATATAAAATGCACGGCTCATTTCATTCGCTACGAAGCGTCTGAAGATGAACTCGAGACGGTCTTAAATGTAAGATCTGGCTATGAATACCTGCCTAAGTGTCAACGCTAGATCAGAGGAAAAAGGGCGACGCCGTTCTCTCTTTCCGTCGAGTCACTCGCATTTTCCGCCCATCGTCATTTTCGTCTCTCCGTGAAACCGTGGAAGAAGTTGCGGCCTTTTTGCATCGAGAGACTCCGTCTGTTTTCGAATCCGCTTCACTACGCTTTAATCTCGTCTCTAATCCGAGTCCGGTCCTTTCCGAACGCCTATCACAGCACGTTCGTCACGAATCTGTCCTGGGAGAAGCGTCGTCAGTCGCAGCTGACAACACGAACGGAAGCGCGCGACCGGGGAATTTCTACGTGTGAAAGGTTTATTCTGTTTAAATTAAAGTGCGTGTGTGCGCGTGAGCGGACGGGTGATTCGAGCAAACGGAGGGGTCGGTCACGCGACGCGTTAGAATTGTCGACGGACATTTTTATCGACTCCTCTCCGTTCTTCCCTTCCTTCTCTCGTCGAAATGAAAACTCGCAAAACTAGCGAACGCAGGATCACGCGCGTTTAAAAGTCGACCGCCGCCCACGCCTCTTTTAATCAATGCAATTCCGATGCGTTATCAATAATTTGGAGTGCACCGTTCGCGGATGCAGCGAGCCGCGAGGGAGGCGCGTGCGAAGTTCGAAACAATTTGGAAGGAACCCTCCGGCGGAGGGGCGGGGGGAGTCGGATAAATTCCATCGGAACTTTTATTTCGCCATTCGTTGCGATCATCGATATATATATATATATATATATGTGTGTGTGTGTGTGTGTGTGTGTGTGTAACGCTGCACGGAACATGCAGTACAATTTCTTTGATCTCCTGTGTTGACGGATCTAGAAAGAGAGAGGTAAACGTATGCAATAGGTGACTGAATTCCGGCGGGTTTGGTAGGAGGGGGCGTCGTTCATTTCGTCATATAGTAGACGTGCTAGTTGAACGTTTCACATTCGACGCAGACCGGACGTAATCCGAAATGAATGAGGGATATTGGAAGCGTTTCCAAGCGATGTTTTTGTGTTCGCATCCAAAAGACCACGCACATGTCACATAAAGAGGCTGCTAACTGTATTGGACGATCAAAGGCATTCGTCCAGAAGCGAATGACGCGCGTTCAGAACCAGTCGCAATGCCGATGCTCATTCGGGGAAACACGAGCCACGACATCGCGCGAAGATATGCGCTTCATTGAGCTGTTCCAAATGAATCCACAGTTAACTTAGTGACAAGTGGAAGAACTCCTGGCAAAATAAGAACGCGAAGGTTAGTCTGATGACCAATGCCGTTTGCAAAAGTCAAGACTTGCATCGTGAGGTACACGAGATAAATACCTTCGCTTGGCCAAAAACTCATTTCAAAAACAAATATCACGGGCCTTGTCACAAATGGCATCACGGCCTTGGACTGACCGGCACAGTCTCTTGGCGCGAAACCGATAGAAAATGTTTGAGTGTTTAGGGAAAGAAAGCTTTAAGGAAAACGTATTGGGTCTACGCATAATTCCGCAGCGAAAATCGAGTAAATTTCAAGCGCAAAATATTGAGCAAAAAAAGCGATTTTAATCAACGAAATATGTTCCATTCTATTCGATGACTTTCTGCCATCTCTCCACGGGCTTCATTATCCCTCTTTCATAGAAGTCAAGATGGTATATCATGTGTATGTATATTGACGAAATAGACCATTGAATATGCTTCAAAATGGAATTTACTTTTCTTTCATTCGCATAAACCCCTGTTTGCAGATGTGGTATGTACGCTCTTGTGGAACAGACTGTACCAATTATGATTCCTCCTTGTTTATCGTGCAAAAAAATGTGAATGTGTGAGATACAAATGTATCAATTCATGCGTAAGTAAATTTATGTGCCTTACAGCCCCGATCTACATAAGCCGCTACCACCCGCACACACTTTCGTTTCTTTCTATGCTGTCATATTTCAATTACATGTTCCGTTTAGTATTATATATGTCGATGGTCGCACGGATCGCGCGTGGACATCGGGAAGCGGCTTTGATAAAATCTTCCGCGCCGGCGGGCCCATTTCAATCATATTAACTGGTTTCGCGTTCGGCGGTTTTACGTAACAATAATCATAAATTATTGTCTCACTACAGTCGTATTTGTTTTGTAAATTACGTCTAGAGGACGGATTTATATCGCGCAAAGCGCGAATGTACAGTGGACGGTAGTTTCGATGGAATATAAATTTTTCGCGACTCCCCTGTCTGAACGGTGTCCGGAATTGCGTTTGGCACGATCGCATATCCGGGCCGCGAAGTACGCGTAATAAATGTACAAAAGCGATATTGCATAGATTAATAGACGTCCCTCAAATTCCCGACACGTCATGCCGAACTTTTCAATGCCTATAGGCCGATAATCGATAGCGGAATAAAACGATTAACCCACCAGGGAAGAATTGGCGCCTCTAATAATGGATTAATTGCAGTCGATAATAATTACATGCAGACAGAAAATACAACTCTGCTGTGGTGCGGTTCGAATTTTCTGTTGCCCGGGAAACAGACGGAAATCCGGTTGTGAGAAGAAAAATTGTGGGAAAAAACTGGAGGGAAAAAACAGCGAAGAAAAGGAATATTTATTCGACGGTACCAACAACATACTTATACTAATATACATATTTCTATAAAAACGTTTTCAAATAAGAAAATATACATATTTTCTTAAATTCGTAGCTTTTCATAAAAAAAGGACACGCATTAATTATTTAAATCCTATTTAAATAAAAGAATATAGATTTAAATGAATATGTTATTAACACTTATTAAACAAAGACTGTTTTGAAATATTTCGTCTTTCAATGTGGGAGCAAGGAAATTCCCGTGGAAGGTTTCTGCTCAGTCAATTATTCTCAATTATCTCGACCGTGTTGAATGCAGCTGAATGTTCACTGTAAACTTTCTCATTCGCAACTTTCCCGGCGACAGAAACATCATTTCTTATCACTGAGTATTCATTTCTCGTCACCGAGTTTTCATCCGGTCCCTGTTCAGTTGCGGGAACTGAGATTCTTTTCTCGTGTGTGTTACATTATATAAAGTCAAAGTACACAAATTCGAACGTTTGTCAGGCATCGATCAACGACTCGATTGATCATTCGTCGGTTTCGCCATAATAAAGACAGCACACACGCTCGAAGCGACGAAGTTTCGCACGTTTCCCTCACAGCTGGCGCAATTTTTCTTTCATCGTCGTAGCCGTGTTTTCTCTCCACCCTTTCTCTCTCTCTCTCTCTCTCCCTGCCTTTTCACTCTCTCCCTCCTTCTCTCTCTCTCTCTCTCTCTATCTCTGGAGCACGTCCATTATTTACGCACGCTCTGAGAAACCGCGCATCGTAGTAGTCCGAATGCACCGCACCGGCTGAAATAGTAATGCCGCGCTTTACATTTTATGCGACCGAAGGCGCGCCTCCGACGAATACCGCGGTATTATTCACCGGCGGAAACGGAACAAGCTAAGCCTCGACCGCCAACTTTTCTTATTCCGAACTCGTCCTCGATGCAGCTGCATCGGCGCTACATCTACGTGCGAAGGTACCATTCCGGCGTTCGTTCGCGGGATTAGGTAGCTGGCATACAAGAGTGACAGAGATGGTGAGAGACACGTTCATTCTAGTCTAGAAATTATACGTCTGTAGGAATGACGGAAGATACGAGAAAGTAAAAAAGACGCGAGTGGATTAAACGCGAGTAGAAGGGAGTGCGCGCGGCTGCGTGAAATTCATAATAGATCTGACGGAATAATACAAACGGATTGGAACGGGGGAATTTTTGCGCATTAAAAGCGCGGGAGATCGCCGAAATGGAGCACAATATAAATAAAGCACCGTCGAGAAATAGGATTAATACACCAGCGTGTGAAACACGAGACATAACGGGAAATTTAATTGTCAGCTAATATTTCACGTAGCGCCGGGCGAATTACGCGAGAGAGAGAGAGAGGGAGAGAAACGCGCGTTTTAAAGTTTCGCGGTGCGCTTAATTCCGTAATGCCTAACGGCGGTGTATTCGGGATTTCCGCATCTGCATACCGAAACGGGAGGTATGAAAGCTTTGAAAGCCTCTAATTTACATCCCTGTGCTGAGAGAGAGAGAGAGAGAGAGAGAGAGAGAAAGAGAGAGAGAAAGAAAGAGCGAAAGAGAAAGAGAAAAAGAGAATGAGGGAAGGAGGTTCTTTCTGCCGTGACAGCTAACAATAAGAATTTCTAATAATACGAAAATATCAAATGTGAAGAGAGAAGTATACGCCGAGAAACATAATCGAGAGATCGGGAACGCAGGATCGATCGGTGCCGAATGCAAAAGAGAGACGGTCTGCAAATAACGAGCGCGATGGCAGAAACGCGCGCAACGGTTTGGCGCGCGTGTGCATTAACCGCGATACTCTCGGCCGGTGATTTGCAAGAGACGAGATGCCAAAGTAAGGCGGTAGAAACGCGCACGGGAGGGTGTCTTCCAACTTTGTTGCGTTTCTCGGCTCTCTCTCTCCTCTCTCTCTCTCTCTTCTTCTTTCGCCGCGCGGCACTGCGTGTTCGTCCGCTCCCGTTCTCCTTTCTCTCGTTTGCTTCCGACTCCGTTCCCTGCGGCGCCGCCGCCGGTAAAAAACTAGTCGAATAAATATGTCCCGTATTCTTTGCGCGCCCATTGTGGCCGAGGCGTCGCGGTAAAATACGGGGCCTTTATTATCCTATGAGTTTCAGGCGCGCCGCGCTCGGAATAAACTCACGAGACACGGTAAACTCCGCGCTCGAGAATCTCGCCGTCGAAATAAAACGGTCGGAATCTTCGGCGGAGAGAAAGAGAGAGAGTGAGATACATTTATTTAATATAAAGTATTAGTAGCTTTCTCTCTCTCTCCCTCTCTCTTGTCGCGCCGATGTTTTCCACTTTCGGCCGGACGCCGTAAGAATAGCGAAGCGTCATATACTGAATGTCACCTAAAGTCTCGAGGGCGTGAAACAAGGTCAAAGCTCAAAATCAGCCAGGCGGGCCGGCGATTGACGTTAAACGTTGCCACGGAAAGGAGAGCAGCACGAGGCAGAACAAGCGCGCGCGCGAGAGAGATGGAGAAAGAGAGAGAGGGGGAGAGAGAGAGAGAGAGAGAGAGAGCAGATAAAATCACCACACAGACCGAATAATTGAGCGCAAGTCTCAAAAGATCCAGAATTGTAGGTCGACCGAGAACAGTAGGGTTGCCGACATCATGGGTGGTGAGCGAGCGAGCGAACATTTTGCTGGGTCACGCCGGAGGGACGAGGAAAGAGGCGGGAGCGAGAGAGAGCGAAAGCGAACGAGAGGGAGAGAGAGAGAGAGAGATAGAAAGTAAAGGGAAACGAGAAAGGGAGCAGCAGCGAGTAAAAAGGACAGAGAGGGAGTCAGCCGGGGGGTGCTCCCGTTAATAACCGGACTCGACTTGATTATGGTCGCCACCGTTGGGCGCATCGGCCGCTTTAGCCTCGGCGGTCGCATCGAACGAGGTGGCCGCTAATGGGCCGGATATGGATGAAAAATTATCTCGGCTTAATGCGCGCGCGCGAGAACGCAAGCACACGGCCCGTTTTTCGTTATTACGAGCGAGCTTTAAGGCTCCGCCGGGAGCCGATGTGATACCTCCGCCCTTTGCTTCCTCACGGATATCACTCACTCACTCACTCACTTACTCAATCACTCACTCACTCACTCACTCACTCACTCTCTCTCTCACTCCCTTTTCTCCATTTCTCTCGTTTCCGTCCCTGCATTCTTTCACTCGTTCTTCTTCGTGTGCCTCCTCTCTCTCTCTCTCTCTCTCTATCCGCCAGTTTCTCCGAGACCGCCCGAATTCGTCCCATAATTAAGCGTTTGATTATCGGACTAATCGCAGCGGGCGTTTCCAAGCGGAACGGTCGGCACAGTTGATTTCCGACGCCCGGATCGGAATAATTTAATTTATGGCGCACCTAAATGTTTATTAACGCCGACGTCGGCGCGGCCGATAACGCGAAGGGGATGATTGATTAACCTCGCGGCGAATCGGTGATCGCGGATGCTCCTTGCGCGCTCCGAGGAGGTCACGCGATGCTTCCCGACATTATCGCGACTGGAACGGCCCGTGAAACTTATTATATTATTTCGGACGGACACACGGGGCGCTTTCTCAATAGAATTACTGCGTTGTCCCTGGTGTTACGTGTTCCTCTTACGTCAAGGAGGTGTGCTTCCTCCTCGCCGACTTAGCCGAGGCTGAATCGACGTCGTGGTGCGATCGGAAGAAGTAATAAAGTGCTTAAAAGCGCGCGACTGGAGAGACTTTTCCCCATACTCGACGTCACAGTTTCTGGAGAATTATACGACTCACGTAGATTAAGGTATATTGCAGTTGGTAATATAAAGACGTTCTACGTGGAAGTTCGTTTTTTTATTCTTCGTTTCTTTTTATTTCCTCTTACACGGTTTGCGCAAAGTACCTCGCATTTTCCTTCACCTACCGATTTACGGCAAAAGTGACGTTAATAGCACGAGAGAGAGAGAGAGAGAGAGAGAGAAAATACAGAAAAAAAATTAATCTTCAAAAACCTCATATAAGCAAGAATATTATAATCTTCTTGGAAGATTTTTAGTCTCGATCTGATCGGATTTGTATTGATGCAAGTTTTACTTGAACTCAACTCCGGAGTAAAAAATCTCCTAAGAAGAATTATAATATTTTTGCTTATAAATACATAATCTGAATTTAAGATTACCTTTTCTCTGAGTAGCTGCGCACTAATAAGAGAGAAACCTCGGTGGATCGTGACGAGACGTTCGACAGCGTCGGACGAATTGAAGCGTTCATGACGGCGCGTCAAAATCGGAGAAAAGAGTCACGAACGCGCCGAGTTAATCGGACTGCTTGTTTCGCGAAGAATAAACGCTCCCGCGAGCCTACGAAAGTAGTTCCCGCGAACTATCGAACTCGGAAGAGTGTTCCGGATCAGTTCTCGTGATCCCACGGGAGCCACGTGCGGAACGCGGGGTTAAGATTACATCTGAATAACACCTCTGATCCTCTAGTTAGTTACACGAAACTTGTACCTTGTGCGCGCGCGCTCGCGAAAGTTCCGCAGTGGCGAATATAACGCAGCGATTGACAACTCTTAATAAATATCGCACGGACGCGTCACGGAGGCTCTTTTGCGCGCGACGCTCGGGAATCCGCAAACGGGAGCTCTACGCAGGCTGAGAAACAATCGTGATTATTTTGCACAGCGCTTCCGATAACCGTAAACGAATCATTCGGGCGTGAACGCGCGGCGGGAGCGCAACTGGGTTTTTCAAACATCGATTGTGTAAATAACGTCGACTTGTTGTTAATTCATCGTACGAGTTATCACGGCCGGTGCGTATCGTCTTCTAATAACAACAGGGTTTCCAATTACGCGCTATCCAAGTGCAGAACAAATACAGAAAAGCGAAACAGCGAACGGAGATGGAGAGAGAGAGAGAGAGAGAGAGAGAGAAAGTTACACATCGCGGAAAATATAAATTATTGTATAATCGGCCTCGAATATAACCCGATTTTACGCACACCGAGAAAAGAAAACACCGCCGTGTTGGAAATTAAAATAACAGCTAATTGGTCAAGCATATTTTCCTTTTAATTTAACCGTTTGGATTCTTCTCGGCTCTTATACGGAAAAAAAAGTTTGGTTGATTTTACCAGACAAACAGTGAATAAAGTAAACGTGTTTTTTGGTTGAAGGAAACGGAATTTCCAAATTTCGGTTGTAATCAGGATATCAGCTTATAATCAGAAATTCTGTTTCCTCCAACGAAACCGCGGTTGGCTTATTCACTATCCGGTAAAATCGACCAAACTTTTTTTCCGTGTAAGGAAGTTGGTCCGAGTGGTATGAGTAGTTTGATAGCGATAATTAAAAAAAAATATATATTAGAAGCTGTTTTTGTATTTGCGATACATGTAAATAGTGCAAACTTTGGCTTCAATTATATCAGCTTCGGGCAAAATAATCTCTTTCTAATTTCTAAAATTTCCCGTCGATCGTGTTTCGACTGATATGCCGTGAAAATGTCGAAAGGATTCGCGAGACAGCGAATTTACGAACTATCTTAACGCGTCGAAAGCGTCGCTTACTTTCTCCCTCGATATTAAGCGATACAGCGATGTTTATTCGGCGCTAAATTAACCCTCCTGGAGTGCACTCAAGCCTAACTTACAGTCAATGGCGAGCCTACCAGCGTTCCGAAGCTCGGCGCGATCGAGTTCTGGCCACGATGTTCGAGAGATTACGGGATACTCAATTAGGGGATTCAGTGTCATAGAATTCGAGAGCCCCGGATTAAGGGCTCTTATCGTGCGAGTAACTTTGGATTATACGGCGCGCGGCGCGGCAATTCCGCGACCCGCGCATTTCGGCCCGCTATCTGCGAGATAACGGCTCGCGAACTGCTCCGAAAGATGCTGCAACGTCGTTCGGCTACGTCGAGATCGCCCGCCGTTGCGGAAGCGACAAACCGTAAAAGCGCGCGTCAACCCCTTTTACAATTTGATCGAGTTCGACGCGCCCTTTTCACGATCGTCGCTCGACCAGCGATATTTCCGCAGAATATCTTTATCCGAAGACGATTCCTTACTGAACTGCCCAGGATAATAAAGGTGTGATGATAATAAAACCAACTGATGATGATAGAGATTGATAATAATTAACAATGAACATTAATAAGTAATAAATTACGCGCGCATTGCTACTGCGACTTTTCGGATTAAAATCCGAAGAAATACAGTTGAGATAAAAAAACGACTGTAATTACAATGGGAATTCTCTCGGCGTGAATTTTCCCTCTCGTCGAGCGAGACTCCTCTGCGAGTAATTTCAAGAGTACACGGGATGAAGAGTGTCCCGCATAAATAGTCGATACGTGAGTTCTGGCGCAACGTCGGTAACAGCAAGTCGCCGGTAATTTAATCCGGCGGCGCGAAAATTCGCTATTTCACGACCCTTTCGCGACGCCCGGTTCAGCGCGGGACAATTTCGGACGGATCACCTGGCGCGAGTCATAAACGAGTTTCCGTAGTGGCGAGATATCGGGACACCTGTTCAAGGTGCGTGCGACTAGCGCGCGCGGTTATTACAGCATCGGCGGTCTCTCGCGAGAATTCCGCCGCTCTCTCGGAACGCGGCGCGCAAATCCCGCACACGCAGTCTTATTGATCCGCGGAGGAGAGGCGGAATAACGAACGATACGGCGCACAGTTTGTTGCGATTACTTCGGCTCCTGGCTATTTGTTTTCCATAGCGGCGGTATCGAGCCCGGCAGCGGGAAACAATTTCGCGCGGCGCGGGACTGACGTGGCTGAAATATCGCGAGGAATGTCATCCAACGTATATCACGCGCCGTGGGTATGAGTAATACCCACCGGGGGCGAACTCAAGTTCTTACGAGAACGACATTCATCGCCCTTCGGAAACGTGCCGGACGCCGGGAGAATTTCTCATCCTCGCCCTCTCATCGCCCCTCCGACGCGCGCGACGCGCCCGCCGGCATAATTAGCGACCGGCTCGATCACCGGGCGACACGGAAGGATATTTCTTAAGAATTTCCGCAAATTTGGACAAGCTTAGCGAGATATTTTCCGATACAACGGAACTTCGCGACGTTACCACGCGTAGACACTTCCCCGGCTTTTTCCCCCGACTTACAGCGTAGATTCTGATTAGAATCCGAGCCAAGGTTGTCCCAAAATAAGTTGTCCCGCTATGACTCCGATCGGGAATCCCGTTCTTATCCCAAATATGGGATAAAGCCTCTCTTTTGCAATGCTGCTGCTGCCGAGTAGAATCCGTTCATATTTCCCACTTAGAATCGCACGTTTGAAACATTGCACATCTGATCAGAACCTGCGTGAAAGTCCCGACTAGAATCAATCATCATTTTGGTAAGAGAGAGGAGACGCGTGAAGGAAATTCCTCGAGATCTCCGACGATTCCAACGTGCTTTGGAGAAAGAAGAAAACAAAACGAGAATCTCTCATTCGGCCGGGGGTTGTCGCTCCCCCTCCGGCGGAGATACACCGCGCGTCTCGGTCGGTCGTAAGCATCAATTAAAGTTAAACGGGCTTTAATCGATTCTGCGTCTCTGTCTTCTGCTAGACACCCCGACGACGGCAGGGAATCAGTTAGATTCTGGTTAGCGTTAATTAGCGTCTACGGGAACTGCCCCGTTAGGGATGTTACAACGTCTTCCGGCCCGGTTGAATGAAGTCGAGCGGCAAATCGCGCAGTGTGTCCGGATGAATTGATCCGGCCTCTCGCATCTGTCCGGCGCTACACTCCGGCGATAAGCCTCGATAAGCTATCAACAACTTTGCGCATCGGCCTGACCTCGAGCTGCCCTCAAATCGCCGAATCCCTTTTCCCATATCACTACGCGAGCGAGGTATCGCCGAACTTTCGCGCGTTGTTCCATAATCCAGCGAATCTCTCTCGTCACGCGACCGCGCACCAAGCTGTGTCACCAGCTGCTTTCCCGGCCGGGTCTTAGAGCGACCGCCGAGTCAGGGAAAGCCCTAAATCGGAAGCTTCGGATCTGCCGAGAGCATTGAAAACAGCATAATCTCGCTGAGTGCGACCCCCCAACGATGCGGTTCTGCCGCTCCCATCCTCGCGAGCATAGAGAGACACGGGGGTTGACCGACCATCGGAGTCGTGGACGTCGCTTCCGATGGAACGGTCGTTCCATCGGCAAGGAGCATCGCGGAAGAGGAGGCGCGTTAATCCGTTAATCACGGCCGAAAATGGTCGAGACCGAAATGGTCCCACTCACCGGTCATCGTAGACGAAACCCGCTTGCAGGGTGTTGCAGTAGAGTGCCGTCGCGACGAGGGCGCAGGCTACGGCGAGGATATCCATGTCACATCGTGCCGAGGAGGCTGGCGGCGACAGCGACGTCGACGGCGGCGGCCTCTTAACTTGTTGCACGGGCCTTCCTCCTGCACCGCTGCCACCAGCAGCAGCACCACCTCCTCCACGTCCTCCTCCTCTCCCGCCGCCCCTGCGCCTCCGCCTGACGCCGGTTCTTCGCGCGGCGGCCGAGACGTCCGCCGGACGATCGAACGACCGCCGATCTGACGCCGCCTGCCCGGATGGTTTCCGCGCGGGATGAATGTCGGTGACGCGTTCCGAAGGTGGCCGATCTCGCCCGGCGCGACCGCCAGGTGCGACGACGCTTCACTTCGCCGGGGACGCGGTGGACATGTCGGCCGGAGGGGACCGTTCCGGGAGGAGCGCTCGGGGAGGCTCGATCTCACCGGGTCTCGCGACGATAATCCTCGGGGAAGCGCGGCGAAGTCAGCGGCGTTCCCGTTCTTATCACTATTCACTGACGCACATTACCGCGATATCCGGAGCGAGAGAGAGAGAGAGAGAGAGAGAGAGGGAAAGCACACTCGGTAGCTCTCTCGACCTCTCGCGCGAACGAGCGCGTCCTCGGCTGACGGGGGAGAGGCGTCGTCGAGCCGTCGCCTCTTCCTCGCTCGCAGAATCGAGGGAATCCTTCGGCGAGTCGCCCGGACGAGAGCCGGAGGACGCGGATCCACGGAGCGGGCGGGACCGCCGCTTCCTCGCGGTCCTCCGCACCGGCGGACGATGCTGCTCGAACGGAGGCCGGATCGCCACGACCGCGGCTGCCGTTGTTGACGACGCACCGACTCGCACCGACTGCTACGGCGACGACGATCAGAGGTTCCCGGCGCGATCGGCACCACGCATGTTCCGGATGCGGAACGCCAACTGTCGCGCGCCCCCGAGGACGAGAGCTTTATACGCGGGAGACGGGCATCGATCGGACAGGCGCTTGCGCTCGCCCGTTCTCCTAGTCCTCCTTCTCCACCTCATCCTCTACCTCCTCGCTCCCCCCGATGCTCACCTCCGCCACCTCCTCCTCCTCCACCACCATCTCTTCCCGCTCTTCGTCCTCCTCGTTCTTCTTCTATCGCGCTACGCATCCGCGACCGCTCGCAACGACCACGACCGCGGCCAACGGACCGGATTAACCGCAACCCCGGGGACAATGCTGACCGATGGACGTCCTTTTGGAAAATGACGGGCCGCGGTGCACGTGGCGCGCGCCGATGGAGCGAGAGAGAGAGAGGACTTGAGACATTTTCCGCCGGACGGACGGACCGTGAGGGAATTGTGTCCGTCGGATTCGGTCGGAATCGTCGACGGGGAAAACGGAGCTCGCGGTCGGGGAAACGTTTGGCTCGGGAATCGCTACCGGGGCGCGGCGATTAAGCCGCCGCGAGAGGAACTTATTTCGCCGTTCCCCGGTGTCACGCGGGGGGGAGACGCGTTTATTCGGGCCGCTGTTTCGAAATATAATCGGTGCTTCCAGTTGTGGAATCGAGAACGACACGGGTATATCCGTTCACGAAGAGAGGGAGAGAGAGGGTCTTCCGCTCGAGCCGCTTCGCGAAAACGCGAGGCGCAGAAACGTTGTCTCTCGCTAATTTCGAAAGTGGGACGAGTCGAGTGCCGCGGAGCCAGTCGATGTAAATAATGGAAGGTGCGCGTGCAAATGTGCGCTCGATCTCTCGTCGCCTTGACGACGCTTTCTAAATTTGTCTCGTATCGAGATGAGAAAACCCGCGGTTTTAAAAACGACTCCGTTAAAGTTACAGCCATTTCCGGCCGCAATTATATATCTTCTCCGAGTTTCGACCTGATAAATACTAACAGCAACTTCAGTCGAAATTTCACCTCTCGTGAGACCCCGTTTTTTCCACAACGTGATGAAGGAATTAAGATCACGCTTTGGAACTACAGTTAACGTCTGAAATTTCCGTCATCGAACTTTTCAATAAAAAAATAGGCCGCTTTAAGTATTCATACGAACTGAATATAATCGAAATATCGGGAATATTTATACACCGAGAGAGATCCCAATAAAATTACGTTGTACTTACTAGAGAAACGTTTATCTTAACGACTCGAATTCCTTCACCGATGCGATTATAGTTGCAAATACCAAAAGTGTTTTCTTCTCGGCGCGTACACAGGAGGAGGTGGGCCCCGGCCGCCGGCGAAATTTCCACCCGCATCCGTGATCCTCAGCCGCCGATGCAAGATTCATTCGCCGGGCTGCGCGTGCACGGTGTGTTCACGCGCAAATACGCGATATTTCGCAGACGACGTGGGGCTCGCGCGGATCCCGAGCCGGCCCAGCTTAGGGGGGTTGCTGTCGTCGTAGTGCGCGCGCGCTCCTAGTAGCTTAATCCGTCGCCGTACGCGTAACGTCGGCGATTCGTCACTACGGGTACGCGTAATTAATTGTCGGAACCGACGCCGTGAAACCCGTGCATTTATCACGCGTATTATAGTATACGCAGGAGCTTGTTATTGTGCTAACGCTGGACTTAGACGTCCCCCCTCCCCCCCCGGCCGCCATTGTATCACAAACAAGAGGTTGCGCGCGCCACCCGTAAACGCCTCAATTATTCCGAGCGCGTAACAAAAGTAATTCACGCTCCGATGAACCGCGATTAAAGATCCAGCGGAAACTGTGGCTTACTCCTAATGCGGTAATTAAGCATTTAAACGCTTAACTCACTCCTGACGCGCAACTGCGCGATGCCGGCCGGCGCGCTGTGTATAAACGAGAAGGAACGGCAGCAAACCGGGCTGAGGCCGCGAGCGAGGCTGTGATAACATATGAACGTGATATCAGCGTTTCTCTAATTAACCTTGCTAATTTACGATGTGCATATATATATATATATATATATATATATATGTACATCTATCGTTAAACTTCTGTCCTAATAACGCACTCCCGAGTAGCCGGGTACGTTTTCTTGCTCGCTCACGAGTCCCGTTCGCAGCATTCAATTATATTCTCAATTAAATAGCGACACAATTCCCGACGAAACGGGATCCTCCTGGTCCGAGTGACGGTCCGAATTAAGAATAGTAATTCATCAGGCTCAATAAAGCCGAATGTCCGCCCGGCTAGCGATCCATCTACGAGTAACGACGCCATAGAAATACAAATTAACCGCGCTCGTAACACTCTGCAATTACCCGGCCCGGTGCTTAACTTCCCGGCCATATGGGTCTGACGAACGAAGGGTCGCTCGCGGGGTGCGGGGGTGGCATCGTGTTCCCCCTCCTCCCCCGAGGTTGACAGTAAACAATACCGTTCACGAAGAAGGGAGTTCGCGAAGCCGTTTGCGTAGGGTCTCCGTCTCGAAGAACAAGGGATCCTATAGCCTGCGGTCGTAGGACACGTCGGTGATCCTTTGTCCTTTCCTAGATAGAACACGTGCGACGTCCGGTGTCGACCTTCTCCCCGTTGCTATTAGGATTATTATATCGAGGCCAAGTTGCGATACTTTGTATCAATATCGGTTTCGGCCCCAAGTCGGAATTCCAGCTCTACGTTAAATCTTTATTATCTTTAATTCTGCTAAAGAAATGGACGGAAATTCAGACAAATTCGTATCGTAGCGAATCAATACGGAACGTATCGCCAACCTGGAAGCTAAATTAGGCATTTCTCTATACCGTGATAGCCCAAAAATATCACGTCCCTTATTATTGTTCGCATGTTTTACTCTCACACGCTACAGGATGTCGCAAAATAGTGTTCCCACGCTTTGATTGTTTATAAAGCGTTTATTAATATCGTACAATTTGCTTTCAATGTTTATAACGAACTACGTAAAGTGTGGTAACACTTTTTGCGACGTCCTGTATATTGTGCTTCGATCTTATTCGGTGTTGATTAACGATATTGATAAAAAAAAGAGAAGGTGTCGCTCGCGGAACGTCATTCGGGGGCCAAGGCGAAGCATTCGAGCATCAAAGTATCGATACTCAGCAGATATCATGTATCCCCCGATTGCCAGGCGGATGGAACGGTAACCTGTTATTTGTCTTGCCGGCAGATTAAGATAATGGGCTAACGCGAAGCCGTCAGGCCGCACCATGCCATAACCAGCCGTCGGTCCGGGAAGGGCGAACAGGGAAGGACGAGGGGTCGGAGGGCACCAGATACGATGACCGGTGACCACGCGATCCCGCCGGACGCGAGCCGCGGGGGGGGGGGGGGGGNNNGGGGGGGGGGGGGGGAGGGACGCGATGTGAAAATTATCGTGCGAACCAATCGTCGAGCATGCGCCGGCGATCAGTTAATTCCGCGACACGAGGACGCGTGCACCGCGTGTGTGCGAGAAGTCGACGGTTTGTTCCCCCTTTCCCCTCCTTTCCTTTCCTTCGCAATTGCACAGAGCGAAATTTAAACGGAACAAAGAAATGAATTGTTAAGAAAATTTCCACACGGAGAGAGAATATTTAATTCTCTTTCCGTGCAAATTTTGCTTTTGATTTTATCCGTATTTCCTGCGCGGAGGGGATGAAAGATTGAGTTAACGCGTCTTGATTGAAACAGGAACGAGAAGCTCTGATTCTTATAATCGAGTTTCGGCTCGTGGGAACCGGAAATTTCATTTCCCTCAAACGAAAACGCGTTGAGTCCGTTCATCGGCACATTAATTCAATCACTTTTCTCCGCGTAAACTCCGTTATTATTAATGTCAATGATCCTCTAAGCCGCTATATTTGTGGAAAATTCAATGCTCATATGACAATCAAGATTTGACGTAATCTCTTTAACCGTTAATCTCTTGCGTCTGGTTCTTGGGATTTTCCAAACTCAGCATTGAACGTACATTCGTGCCCTGTGTACGTGCGAACTCGCAGTTTGCTCGTAATCATTTCTGCGCACGGTGACGTATGCCCGCGATTATCCTTTCGTACCGCGTTGCGCGTGAAACGCACGAGAAAGAGAGAGGGAGAGAATGAGGAAGAGAGAAAGAAAGAGAGGTTGGCGTTTCCGTTCTGCCAGTTTATCGCGTTGTAATAACGCAGGTTCTCAGCCGGGTTTCCTAGGAATATTTCGTGACCCGATCCGATTCGCGTCCCAAAGAAATTTCTTCGACTATTAACACCGCTCGACAACAAATTGTTCGTTGTATCTCGGGCGTGTTATTTCAACGAAGGAGACACGAAATGCCGCTCCGAAAAAAAGAGATATTTTCATACCGACTCGCACGCTACGCGCGCAAAATTCCGATCCCGATTTGCTATTTGGCCACGTTTTCGTAATTTATGTTGCATCATTCCGATACATTATTAGCTTAAATAATATTAGTTTAGATAATTAATTTGATAATGTTAATTCAACATCAAACAGCACGTATGATACGTTCGCGGTTCTCTACGTTCCCCGACATAGTTGGGCCAACGAGCGTTGTTTAACGACGGTAAATCAATCGTGGCGGAGTATCAATAAGAGCCAAGAAACGAAATATATCGAAATTTATAAGCGTAACAGCAATATATTTCACGTTACGCTCTTTATATATAATTCGAGATCCCGACGTCGGCGCTTTTTCCAACGGGAAGATAATCGCGGTGAGAGGTGAAAGAGTATAGTGCGAATTACGATGCGATCCGGCGATTTGTGGGAAAACGAATCGGAGAAAACGCATTTTACAACAAAGGATTAAGGGCCCAACTTATCGCACCTGGGGATACATTTAAGGGAAATTAAAGCGAACGATAAAACGCGCGACGTCTGCCAGCCGCATTTTTGCTCACGAGAGAATTCGCACTCAGGCCACGTGAGCGCAGTCAGAAAGTCGTTAATTCGTGGACACAGCGTATCGCGCCCGGCATACGTTCCATGCACGCGAGCCCGAGCTATTGTCTCCGAAAATACGTGCCGAGATAGAGTTGCAGTGAATTTAAATCCAAACGTGGCGGGCCGACACCGTGCGAGATGTTACGCGAGATGTTACGCGAGATGAGACGTCGCGTTACAATTAGATTACATTGTAACGAATGCGCAATGGGCGATACTTTTACATCTCGATCCCTCGCCGAGTCCTTCGCAGTTCTGACATATACGAAGTTCCCCGAGTTTTCACTCACCTACACATTGTCGATTAGTACACGGCCTTTTTCCCTTGACGAACCGTTGTCTTTTGAAATAACGAACAAATGAAAATCTTTAAGGATTCTCGCGACAGATAAAATTGTAAAATGACGAATCGAGACAAGGGGTTGTTGGGCCCGTGGAAATTTTCCCTAAGGGGATGCCGAAGACGCTTGATAAGAATCGATAAAAGTGTTATGTTAAATAAACATTAAGGGGGTATTTTACTTTGTTGTGTTATGAAATTGGTTTTTTTCTTTTTACTTTCACATATTTCGATATTCTGAAGCCTTGAGAAGGCTTGCTTATGAAGTTTTAAATGGAAATTCGAAGAATTATCGAAGTTAGGTAGACTGAAGCGGCACCGCAGGTAGAAAACCGCAGATAGAACTTTAGATCAATATAATCACCCTATACTTTTCACTGCACCGTTATAAAGTATAAGTGTTGGTAAACATTTATAAAAAAAGTTCATCTCGATAGCTTTGATTGTTTTCCTACAACACCTTTTTGACCAATCGTCACATTAGTGGTCCGACGAGGTAGAAAAGCTTCTTTAACACGATTACGCTATTCTTTTTGCATTTCTCTCTTGTACATACAAATGTTATGCAAATATAAGTGCGATATAAATGTGAATGCGATGAATGCGCGATACTCTGTTTTACCGTATCTAACGGAAAATCTAACCAAATTACGTAAAAATTTTTCTGCAAACTTTTCGTGCCGTTTCATACCTCTAAATTTAATCGAAAAGGTATAAAAATATTGTTTGAAATTTCTCTGATTGGCGCATTGACACATTCAATGTGTACAAACTACCGGATTTCAGATAAATATTTGCGCTAACTGACGGCTAGAGATGTCAATTTTGAAATTTTTAATCTTTTTTGTCGCGCATTGAGCAACGCTCCAATTCGTTTTCACGCGCGTATTTTCACCATGTAAAAGCACTTGTAATTCTGTACAGCCAATAAGACGTAAACCTTTTCGTAATAAATAACCCAATTTAAATTACCTAAAACAAAAATCTCGCAACTTGCGCATATCGAGTATGCGTTTGTTCCGGTGAGAAAAATTCTTCTGTATCTTTTACAATTGCACATAAAAGCCTAAAAAGACACGAAAAGTTTGCAGAAATAAATCTATCTTTTAATCTATCTCGATTAGATTCTCCGTTAGATATGGTAAAAAAGAGCAATGCGTATTAATCCCATTCACTTTTCGCACTAACATTTACGTAATATTCGCATGTACAAGAAATACAAACAGAATAGCGTGATCGCGTCAATATTTATGCGACCTAACATTTCGAGGATACCCAGTTATTAAGATGAACTGATTAAGTTCATCAACGGCTACAGCATCCTTTCGAGAAGAGAACGCGTTCGCCAGTGAAGTCGTATCGACGCATAAGAAAGCGCAAAAATTCGAGACGCCGGAAAAGCACATGGGCGATTTCTCAGGAATATTAAACAAACGGTGGAGAATCGCGGCGCGATTGATAAGCTAACAACCATGGCACGCGAGTCGGTCGCGTAAAGTTTTGCATTTTCGACACAAACGTCGGTTGGAGCAACGTGAAACGCCAATCAAATCCGTGCGTTTGACGTCCCTCGTTGAAGCTATAATACCCTTGTAACAGCAAGCCCTTCTCCCTGCGACCGAATACGTTTTAATCATCGAATTGGCCCGGCAAACGAAAAAGATTGGTTCGTAACCGGCGCGAAGGGCGCCGATTGCCGGCCTCCATTCGCCGGTATTTTCGCCATAGGGAAACGAACATAGCGAAAATGCTTCGCGGCTCGTTCATCGCCATCGAGACTACCGCGTTATCCGAGAGCAGAGATTTACCCGATACCGACGGCGCGAACAAAATTCCGCGCGCCGTCATCCGAGCGCGCGACGTCGGCCCACCGCGGCGCCGAGTTCCACGCTGCGCGTGGCTGCGCGTAGCTGCAGTTGTAACTACGCCGCCTTTTTCCCAACACGAGTCCATAATAACCGGAACGGCGCGCTCGGTAATACGACCGTTTGCCAGCCACCGTGCGTATTAAGAGTTACGTATATACACAATTTTCAGAAGCGTGCGCGCGACAGCGGGAAAATGTTCCGGTTTCAAAATAACGCGCGCGTTCCCCCGTTTTTCGCGAGCGCGTCGAAAGATCCAACGGCCGCTTTTTCCCATTTTCGGCCGCTTTTTCAGCGAGTTGCTTCTCGTTTTCATTCGGAGAATTGATTATCCCGACGAGAGACGCGAAATACGCCGGAAAAAGCTATCGTATAATGTATCAAAAGCGTATCCCGGAGCTTAATTACAGTCCCCGGCCGTATTATTAGGCGCAGCTTAATTTTTTACATTTCAGTGGCCTCCGGAGCTTCCAGATTTATAATACAGCTCGTCCGTCGGTCGGTCGAATTATGTTAAGGGACCGTTATTCTATAAAAAGTCTGTTTTATGAGGCCACTCCACTGGTTACAATGGCCTTGAACGAGTGCGAACCCGCGCTAATTGCATTATTATATTCAACCCCCGGAACATGTCTAATAATTCTGCGCTCCGTATATTTTTCCGGGAATTTTTCGTTATTCGGGTGTTCGCGGGTTTTGTAAAGCTTAGCCGCGCCCGCTTGAAATCAATGCGATTTACGATTAATATCAGCATACACTACATCACATGACACTCCGCGAGTGTCGGGAATTCAACACTCGCTATTTCGAGTTGAAACCCAACGACGTCGAACGAGGCTCGCCGACGAGACTGCCGCATCCCGAACTGCGTCGTTCCCCGTCCGGCAACTCCGTAACGTCCAGCCCCCGTTCCGCGTCTTCCCGCGTTGAATACTTTAGCCCACCGCACTCTCGCGACGCGATTAATATTTACAGCTTAGCGACACGGTTTTACGGGCGTCTCGACGACATCGATGAAAAGCTACTTCGAAGCGAAACAACACCGTCAATAACACCGTCCAACATCAACCTGCAACGCGAGTGTAGTCATTTCCTACCGTTATGAAAACGTCATCAAAATCGTCCTTTCTTCGGCGCCATTTTTCTCAACAGTGCGACGCGACAGTTGAATTCAAACAACGGATTCAGTAGGCAAAAATACATCGGGAATGATCACTCGTCAAGTTTTGCCGGACGGTGTAATTAACGAGGAAGGAGCCGCGAGAATCACACTTGACAAAGTTTCGCGACGAACTGACTCGCCATTCGGGCGAAAGACTCGGGCGAGTCGCGCGAGCGAAAGGCCGCGAAATCAATCTCAACTCGCGAACGGATTAATCGCCGCGGGATTCTCACGCGCCGACACAGCTCGGCGATACCTCAGCCGCGGGGATTACCACGCGATATCTCCGCGAAGACAGCTCCGCGCAATACCTTCGCGAAGACAGACCCGCCGCAATATTTTTGCGAAGGCTATTTTCGCGATGACTCGCCGGACTCGAGGAAGGTTATTTCTCCGAAGGAGACGTGAGATCGCGACACGACCGCGTAGATACGAGGAAATGAAGAAGGATAGGAGGGGTGTGTCTGTAAAATCTATCGGCGCGTACGCGAAATGTAATTACAACTGTCCGAAGTTTTTTTTTTTCATCCGTCTGACGAATGCGATGCGAAAATGTACGAAAATTTCTCGGTTTTACGTTCCCCCGGTTATTTCCCGGCGAACAAATAACTCGTATACTCGTATTGCGTAACATTGCGCATGTGTGCACGGAACTCGGAAAATTAAAGATCACGACGAAGTAAACGCGAACAAAATAACTGCCGGGAATGTACGCACAATTGCTCGTACAGTCTCGCGATAGACCGCTCGCTGAAATTCGCGATATTTTGACGGATTTCATTTAACGAGATTCGCATCTGCTCGCGAGACGTAAGCGTGGGGCAAATACACGCGTGTACGAGGAGGGTCTAGGAAACGCGTACGACCGCAACGATCCGCGAAATCTAAATCAACGGCGAGTGATGGCGAAGCTTCGCGCCCAGTGACGCGTTCCGCCGCGGATTGTTGCGGATCGCCCGAATCAAGGGACAACGAATAGCGAATGAATGCAGTTCTGTTTGACAGCTTCAACGGAATAAAAGAAGAAATTCTGAAATTATCGCGTTGAAATATAAATACGTTCGTCAGAAATTAGCATCGAGCATGTGTCATAATTTCCAAAAGACGCGAAGATCATATTTTAATAGAAGTTTGTTAGATTTCAATAGAAAAGTGTTGCTCTAGTTTGCTCTCGTCCGCATAAATTTGAATTCTACACCTTCAATGGGGGGCCCTTCGAGCCCGAAAAGAAAATGGTGTATCGGTTTTCCGGTGCTTTCTCGTAATATTAGAAACTTATACATCACACGTTGTTTCAATAACTCAAATATTAGTTTCGATGATATCGCTATTGAATCAAGAAAAATGTATCGCGATTAAAAACGCTGTTGGATATTCCGTTGACTCTGCACGACTTTTTTTTCCCCGTCACCACCTCTCGGCTTTTTATATATCTATTTTTCTCACTCACTCACCGTAACGCCACGCGATTCAGGACCAATTTGTCGCATTTCGCTACCAGGAATCTGGAAGGAAAAGACAGTTTCACCGTTTATATCGAAAGGTTCGGCTTGACAAATAACTGCATGCAAATGAGTCGGTTTACCCCTTTGTGATCGTAACTCACGCGACTTTTATTCGTACATATCTCAAACTGTATCTCAACTTCCGACCGCAAAGGGCGAAATGGAGGAACATACGGGGGGAATCTATAAATGTACCTTCGAGCCGACCCTGTTCAGCCCGAACCGGATCCTCCGGTACGGCAGCCGCGCTCACCGGAACTACATCTGCCTCGAGGTGCGGCCGCAAGCTCTCTACCAGATCCGAAACTGGAAAATAATTCTCCTAGTTAGTTACAGCGGTAGAACAGAGGAGGGTTTCTCGATCGCGATGAATTGAGAATAAGGTGGTATTCGCTACAGAGACATGCTCCGAAATCCGCGGGAAAGAAATATTTATAATACAAGTATTACGGTAAAGTGACTTCGTCACCGATGTAAACTACTATGAGCGGGTAAACTTGTCAGAGTCAGCTGTGAACATTTTTCCGAGTCCGCAGTTTCGGTTCTATTTCAACTCGATTTCAATTCCGCCAAGCACCCTGTCGTGCTCGAAGGACTGCCGGAGAATTTCAGGATTGATGTTGAATCAAAATATCGATTCGGGTTAGCGCGTACACGGCGTTACGTAAAAGAGCGAGGAACGAGAACCGGCCGGCTTGTAAAACCAGAGAGACGTCAGTCGAGCCGCGGAAATCAATAACGGACAACCACGATCGATACGCGTACTTGCGGATCCTAAGCGCGCGAAATTCACATTCGTCTCTAGTCAACCGCGATTTCGCCGATAACTCGGCAACTGTCGCGCCCGGATCTCCGGTATTAGAATGCTCGATTCTAATCGAGCCGGCCGGCGCTGTTAAAGTATCGCGTACGGTTTCGGGACTTTCCGCGTCCAGCGGCCTGCATTTTCCGTTCCGTGCAGTTTTGGAAACGTTGCAGCTATCTCCGGAAACGTCGCGCCGTTGCCCCCCCCCCCTNTTGCCCCCCCCCCCTCCTCCCCTCAGACGCGAACAACGGCCGATGTTTCATGACACGCGACACTCGCGGGTTAACAATCGGTATCGGGAGCAGATTCAACGCGTTAGTGTCCGCGCGTTTTTGTTATTGACGCGGTGGCGAGAGCGAGCGTTTCGCAAGAATGATTTGTGGCGCGTAGCTCGGCGGCGTTCGCGTCGAATCGATGAGCGAACGCGGCGCCGCGGTTTAGCGACGCGCGTTTTGAGAATGCGCGCCGGCGAAACAGGCGGTTCCTCGGCGGTTTCCAAACGCGACCGTTTCCGAAACTTTTCTAAATTCGCGCCGGCGAACAGAACTCGTGGAAGGAACGAGCGGAAAGGAGCCCCCCCCCCCCTTTGGGAACCGCTTTCCACACTTAATCGTTCGGTTATTTTATACAGTACGTTAAAGCATCGAGTGCGCGCGCGACGTCGCGGATTCGCAAGGATAACAGCGTTTCCGGCCGGATAATTCATCGCGACTTTCCGCACATTCATCGGCACGAGGGTCGTCGAACCGTACACCGAACGAACGTTCCTTCAGTCATTCTTCCGGCGCGAGGCGGTCTTACGAGGCGTCGATCGTGACTCGCCGTCGTCGGGGACTTCCGAACGAGCGAGCACTCCGAGTCGGTGCAAATCGCCGCAAACGAGACGACTCCACCACTTTCACCTCACGTTTCCAATTTGCGTTCGCGCGTTTCGTGCCCGCGCGCTTCACCCTGACGGATGGACGCACGGAGGACGGCGATATGTCGGCCGTAGCAGCACGTGCAGGACGTTTGATTCGGCGGCGCGAATTTCGCCGTCGGGATCTCCCCCTTTCCGTGTGTACGAAGGAAAATGGAAACATGTGTACCTGTTAAGTCACTCGTTTTTAACTCCGCTTGTTAAACACGTTGACCGAGCCGAAATCTTGTCCCCGTGTTAAATCCTTCATTTTATTTTATTTATCCCATTAATTTTACCCTTAATTTTAAACGACACAGTAGGAGCTAAGTACGCGGAACAGGTTCGATTTCAATTCTAAGAGTATATTTTACTTCTATTTCTTGACTCCGATGATACGTTGTATTTCCATTTCCGCTGTTTCACCGTTAAAACGGGATATTAATATAATAATAAAATATATAGCGTTAAATTAGCTTACTGGCTCTATTTGAATAGGTGCAAATTATCCTTGATTCGTAAATTTAACTATGACCCAGACATATCAATAAATTAATGTATCTCCGTTTCAATTTTTATCTGCGACAGTAGCGCTTTTAGTACTTTCACTCCATCATTTATTCTTGGATAGTGAAATAGCGTCAACAACAATCGAGGATCTCGGCTATTAACAGCGATTGTTTCATCCCTTAGGTCACTTTAATCCCCATGCGAGCACGTACAAAGCTTTCTGTGCTATTCGTCGTTTAACGTTTTATTCGCGCTGTGCGAGTTACTTTTATCAAATAATCCACAATTAATATAAACAACAGATATTACGGTCTTGCTTAAAGTTTGAAACTGCAGTCCCTTAGGCATTTTAGAAGAACTGTAAACAAGATACAGCACAATAAATAAGAACTAATAACTACTATAAACAGACATATTTGGCGGCAATGTTATTGCTTGAAAGTTACCAACAACACGCAGCAGTGAGCAAACAAAAATGAAACCGTACAAAATAAAGGTATGAAATGTTTCCTTCGGATTAGCGCGGTGAAACCTTTACGTCGTCGCGGAGCGACGATAATTACAACCGGTGGTCTAAAGCATCCCTGTTACATGAAATGCTCACGTTTCCTGACGCCGTAATTAGTTGGGTGGAAACGTAAAGGGGAATATTTAGACCTACGTTTTGCACGCTATTGAGGTCCGTCGCCTTTTGGCCAACCTGCGAGGACCAACAGGTAGCGTCCTTTGCATACCGCGGTAGTACGCGACCTTCGATGCTTCACGAGAAATTAGACAGCGCACGAGACCGCGAGGAATGGGTGCTCGCAACTGGAAGTGACAACTTTCCGCGGGAACGGACGAAACTCCGGAGATAGTTGGGCAATTATTCGCTCGTCCTAAGGCGAGACGAATTTGTGCCCTCGGCGGCGCCGCCGAGCGCGGACCGTGAGAATTTGACGCAGTTCGACCATAGTTTCAACCGGTCGTCGTTGTAACAGCGGTGACATCGGAGTTTTCGAATTACAGCAGCAACGGAGGAGGGCATTGTAAAATCCGTTATGTAACCGCTTCCGTCGGTGGCGCGCGGTATCGCGACAAAAAAATGTTAATCAAGTTAAAAGAACGCCGTACGAGCCTGGGTGTGTGAAAGTGGGAAGTTATAATATAGGTGGGAAATTGTAATACCCACGGTTGGCGATGTTATTGCTTGAAAGTGGCAAATAATACGCAGCAGCGAGCGGACGAAACAAGACCCCAGAAATAAAAATACACGCGTATGTAACTTTTTCTTTAGGTTACATAGCGCGACGTAAAACACCTTCGTGTCGTTGCGCGGTGCGGCGATAATAATCATAATAGTACCCACGGTGACAGAATTCCGCTGCAAACGAATTAATTAGTCACTGTTGTCGCGCTAATGCGACCATTACAATGGATAGATCGATCAACCCGCCTCTCTCTCTCTCTCTCTCTCTCTCTAGCTCTCTCTTCCTCTCTTCGAGTAAAAAAGAAATTAAAAAAAACAAAAAAAAACACGAGACACGCACGCACGCACTGCATATCGTTTATGCTGAAACTGTCAGCGCTCGGACAAGAAATCTCGGCGTGAGGTTATTTTTTGAGGTTCTTCTAAAATTGACATTCGCCGATGGAAAATTCATTCGCAGGTGCTACCGCGTGTCAAAAAGCGCGACAGCTGAAGGCGTACGCGCGCGTAACCTTGCGAACGGCTGATACTCGATAGTTGAAAATTAATTCATGAGAGAGGCGCTAACGTCGATACGTTTGACGGTTCTCGAGTGCCGTCGCTCCGACAAAGATATGATGTACCAAATGGCTTAAAAGGATACTAAATAATTCATCGCTCTGCTCTTTCGCCAGCGTGCGTGTGTGTGTGTGTGTGTGTGTGTGTGTGTGTGCTCCTTCGCAATCTCGACTTCGTAATATTTTATCTCCGTCCTCGTTAAACCTATCAGCACGTGTGTGCGAATAATCGAGCAAGTGTGTGGATTTTCTGAACGCTTCAAATTCATCTCTGCCGGACTCATTCATTTTATAAAGCGTCAGGTAATCTGGGAAACCGCGTGGCATAAATAATGATTGTATTATTAATATTTCATAATATAATATTATTGTACGTTATAATTATTAATTATAATATGTAATCTCGTTTTCGCACATATACTGAAGAGAGAGAGAGAGAGAGAGAGAGAGAGAGAAAGAAAGAGAGGGAGAGAGGGACGTGCGCTGCGCATCATAATATAATAACAATATATAATCATAGTTATGCGCCGCGAACGTGTCGCTATTTCACGGGTTTTCGATAGCGTTTGCGCGAAGCGCGAGGTGAGAAACACCTTACTCGCAATTTTCACACCGCTCAACGGCATGAGGGTGCGAGAGAATAATGCGTCTCAAAATTAATTCGGTTATCGCCCAGCGCACCAGGCGCGCATCGCGCGCTACGCCGGCCGGCGATATCTCGTCCTCATTACGGTTTAAAGGGTTAATTAATTTCCCGCTGAAATTTAATTAATCGAACGACCGAAATTTATTTGTCGTTCGGCCGCGGCCACCAAACACCCGCCGTTATTGGATCGGTCGGTTAGTTCGGCGACCTAAACGCCTTATTAGATTTAGAGCAACGCCATACTCGAAATTGCGGGCCCCGTAATTGCTTCGTCCGCGGCGAACGGCGAACGCGATGACGTTTACAGCAATTAAAATATCACGTTGGCCGCGGCGCTCGCCAGAAAACTCGCCCGGATAATAAGGAGACAATAGCNGGGGGGGGGGGGGGGGGGGGGGGAGAGGACGATTCCGGGCGCGCGAAGCGACGACGATTCCCCTAACGAGCGGAAGAATGTTCCAAAGCTCCGTTTCGTTAGTCGGTCGGTCGAAAATTCCGCACAAGGCAATGAGTCCTCCTTTCGCTCTCCCTCCTCCCTCCCTCTCCCTCTCTCTCTCTCTGTTTTTCTCTCTAGTCCCGGTAACTTTCGCGGCTTCACAACAGCTGGCACGCCGAAACTCCGACGGAAAAGTGGGATTTGGAACAGCAGAAACGGTGGGCACGCTGTTGCGGATTGGCGGGAAAAGTGGCGGAACAGAGAGGAGAGAGAGAGAGAGAGAGAGAGAGAAAGCGAGGTAGATTGGGGTAAAGTAGAGCGGAATTGATCCCACGTTGTGGGATTGAGTCCTCTCGAGACACCGCGAGCACGATACGCGATTAGACACGTCCGATAAGGTGGCGGCGGCGATCAAAGCCACGGAGGTGTGAATCTCGCGAGGAAGTCGGAAGGAAGCGGGGGAGGGAGGGGGTAGATTTTTCATGAATTTTATAATTCGCCCTGGTCTTTTTCTTGGCGGAAGGTATGCCTTTGTAGTCGCGGCAGCGTCGTTATGCAGCGAGCGGCGAAATTGCATGCAAATGGGTAGTTGTATTCGCAACGGGAGGGATTTTTTCTATTTTTCTCTCCTCTCTATGTCGGAGGGCCGAAAGATCCTCTCCGTTCCCGATGACTCGCGCGCGCTTCTTCTCACCCTCGACCGTGGATGGCTATAATTGGCTGCACGCGGCCGTCTTGCGCGGAGACGGAAGCTGTTTCGGATCCGTTTCGAGTGAAAATCGTTTCGGGCGTAATTCTGACGGTGTAACCGGTCGCTCGTGTAAATTACAGCTCGAGCCGGCCCCGCTGTAGGTAGGTAACGGAATATCACGGTTCAGCTCTCCTCATTAAGCGAGTTAATAAATTTCATGTACTCCCGCATCGCCGGGTGAACGGTGTCAAGTGTAGAAGGAATGCGGGTTTAATTCACGGGAATTCAGATTACATTACGTAATAAATTCGGACGGGGACGGGGGGCTATACGATATCGACGGACGGATAATGGGAGTGCTGACGCTCGCGTCGTCTGATGAATTCGAGAAAATCACGCGTGAGAATCTGGATATCGGCGTGAGAAGGCGAGACGCCTCGTGTAGTCCGGTTGTTTTATGAGCGTAATTTAACACCGTCCGAGCGGGAGGTTGCGATAATCCACTTAAGTCGACTTTTTCCGGTATTCGCCGGAAATACAACGCAATCCGCAACAGCTGAACTGCAATATGAGAGTTACGAATGGGAAACTTACCGCGGGAGCGGCATAACGCGTGGGAAAATAAGAATGTAAAAGCGGGCCGTAAGAACGCGAATAATTATGAGAGAGCGACGGGAGCATTAAGAAGATATATAATGGGGTACGAAATGAGGTATCCCCGTCGACACTTTCTCCCATCGTGTACCGCAGATACACACGCGCACACGCGATGAGCAGTTAGATTCGTCGAGGAAGAACGATGAATGCGCGCGCGCGCGCGATGTAGGGAAGACTGCGGCTTATCATCACACCCTTTTTACACGTTGATTAAGAAAATTTCACAACTCCCTTAAGTCAGATACAAGCTTTGCGACCACCAACTCCCCATTTCTAGCTCAGATCTCCTCCACATATTGAATCACTCTCGCGATCCCGGCGGGACGGTCAATCGGCGAAACGAGGAATTATACAGGCGAAAATTGTAAATTACCTCAGCGGTTAAATAGCGCGTTATTAGGCGCTTGGAAATGCGTACGGAACGGAGAGACTCCGGAGAAAGGAGTGAAGGGACATTAACGAAGGTGCGGAAAGCCGGTGAGAGAAAGAAAGAGAGGGCTGCTTCAAGGGAAATGAGGAACGGAGAGATGAGGGGATAACGACGAACATAGCGCGAGTGTAAGGAAAAGAGTGAGGGAGGGAGGAAGAGAGAGAGAGAGAGAGAAAGATGGATAGACCGAGAAAGTGTAGGAGAGAAAAGCCCGGGGCAATGGCGCGACTTGTTGAGCACTATCTGTCGGCCGTGTCTCCACCCTTTCATCCTCTCCGCTCTCTCTGTGTGTGTGCAGCCCGTAAAAACCCGTATCTTCCACTCTGACGTACTTGCACAGGGCGCCGCGTCACCGTAGCAGCAGTCAACCAAGATGCTGCGATAAAATGCTGCAGGACCGGAATAGTTGAGCGGCGCAAAAAGGGATAAGCGCGTTCACCCGCGCGAAACTCGGTCGGGAACTCGGGCGTTTTGCCTTTTTTCCCCCCGGCGACAGCGGCGCGCGAGCACCGTCGTCGTCATCGTCAACGTCGCGCCGTCATTGTTGCAACGAATCGAAGCCTCGGAGGCGGAAGTCGACGCGCGTTATCGCGAAGATTCGGTAACACCGCGCGAGCGGGGGTGGATCGCCGACGTGAACTATGCGCGAGCAAGGTCAAGGGTTGCTCGATAACGCGGGTTCCCTCTCGCACCGGTGGATGGGTCGATTATTAATCGGCCCCGTGAAAAATACGCTTCATTGGTCAACGGCGCGCCGCGCACCGGCCAGGTGGGTCGCGACGCCTGCGTTACTTGGGCAGCCCGGGAAATGTTAACAGGCCGCGTTTTGCGTTCGCCGATAAAACGCCAACAATTTTTCATACCGATATTCCTCAAAGGGATGACGACTATCCGCGATCCCGGGGAAAATGTCAATATAGCTGCGACTCGACGGCGATATTTGTGTTTGTTAAAGTTAAAGAGTCGTTAAATAAACCAGCTTTTTTTGTTCGGAAATATCATTAAATAGATTTACAATTCGGGTGTATGTGTGTGTGTGTGTGTGTGTAACGCCGGTCGTCGAAAAACGTCGGTTGGATTACGCACATGTCCGACAGTCAGATCAAATTGGATCAAAAACGCGGGCCGCTGCATTATGTAACGCCCAGCAAAAAATATATATATATATATCCATATGCCGACGCACAAATTTCGTAAAAAAAACAAAAAAGAATAATAACACCAGAAACACGTCCGATGAAACACGAGTCACGTAATACGCGCGCGCGTATTTCTCCTTTTTTATTTTTTTATTTTCCCGAATGCTAATATAAAACGGAAAGCTATGGAAAAACATTGCCGGCGTACGTATTTATATATATATATATATATTTCGCCTTTCATTTTTCATCGTGCGTACAGGCACGCACGCACGCAATTCCACGATTCGGACGAGACTCTTCCCCGTCGTATACCTTCGTATATTCTCCGCGGCTCCACACAGCCGGTGTAACAAATAGAACGGCACGATCTCGGCGCGATTCGTCACCGCGCGTCTTAACGTCTCTCCTTCCATTGTCCGCGGCTTTGTTTCTCATTCCTTTCCCGGGCGAATGAGTGTTCCCGACACGGATAGACCAGCCGGCCGGAGATAATCCGAGTGAAATGTGCTCCGAGCTATTTTCAGTTCCAGTGGCGCTTTGATAGCAGCTGCTCGGAATATGGATAAGGGGCAGAATTGGCCGACGTGCCCGCCTGCCTTAACTACTGACCACCACCAACCCCCCNCCCCCCCCCGTTTCATCCCTGGCCGCCAACCCACCGCGTAATGTTACGCGGGCCGGAAACGGTTGTTACGCCGCTTAAGTATCGCGGCTGTGTTTGCGCATCGCGCGTCCGCCACCAGCTCGAGCGCCCGCATGCCATTAGCGCGGCGAGTGCGGGAGCCGGGAAATAACATCAATCTCGCGATACATTTTTATCATTGTTGTTAACGGCACACAGGCGATGCTGCACTTCTTATCCGAGTTATCTTTACCAAGGGTGCCCGCCAACAGGAGACGCAGGCGACACGGTGCACGGTGGTTCGAAGGTAAAAGTTTCGCCCCGGAACTCCGGATCTTGATAAAAACGATTTTCTCTATGACGGAAAATGTCCTTTCAAAGGAGAAAAGTTCACGGTTTCCGAGCGATCCGACATGTATCTCTCGCTTACTTTCTGGATAAATATAAAATAATTCCATTTTCTTACGAATAATTTCTGCAAATGGAACGTCACTTCTGGTTTTACGATATTCCTGGTTACGAAGGGATTTTGCGTCATTTTAATGAGTATTTTGATTTTCCGATTCTGTCCAAATGTCTCGTACAGAATCTCACAGGTCAGGTTACATGGATCTAAAGAAGGTCGATTATGTTTTAGAAAGGTGCGAAATGACGAAGAATAGGAGGTGGGGAACGAGAGGGACGAATATGGACGATTGTTATGCACACCTTTTTTTCAGAAACCGAATGAGAAATGCCAACTCTGAACTACTGACAAAAGCTTAACATATTTACCGTCTATCGCATTATTGTGCGCAACGCGTGTACATTTTTACAAGTTTTATCTAATATCTCATTGTCCGACATCCGGTATTCGCGACGTCGTAATACCTGAGCAGAAGTTATTCGCCAATACCTCGATTGGCACGATAAGCAAAAAAGCACGGCGAGACGCAACACGAATTTCCGACGCGCCGTAAAAAGCGATTTTGTTCGAGGGAATCGGATGAGCTGGATTACCAACCGTCGCCTCGTTCGTGTTGCTGGCGGCTCTCTAACGCCGGGATGAACAATTTATAAACTATTCAGAGACAGCCGTGATATCCGCGAGATAAAGCGCTGCGTAGTCGACCGCAACATCCATGGTAATATATTATTGCTTAGACAACGCGGATACTTCCCGCAACATGCCGGCCGCTTGATGGCTTATACAGGACGAATGAATCGTCACGGTTAACTTCGCGTTTATCAAGAAGGAACGACCAATCGGCCACCGTGCGATCGTGCGACGATCAAAAGCTAACGTCGGTATCGTCTCTTTCGTCTAAAAGGTATTATAATAATATTAAACATTGAAAATAAAAATATTAAGTAAAAATAAAAGTAAAATATGTAATGAACGATACATATGTTATTATCGATATGACATTTACAGTGCCGCGTCAAAGTTCCATTGCGTCATTGATCTCGCTTCAGTAAGAAAGGTAAGTAAAACTACGAATCTTAAAGCGACGCCGATATTTCTCGCGTAACCCCAAAACGGAAATCTACTTCCACCGATATAAAAAAAAAGAAACCGAGTCACAATTTTGATATTCTTGAGGATACGCTGAGAGAAGAAGGTGCTCGGGGAAACTAAAATTTCGATTTGAGTGTGGCCGACGAATTGACTTTCGACTCTGCGCTCTATCGTGTAATTATTCGCGAAACTGTGAATAGTTGTTCGAATATATAAAAAAAATCCCATCTCACGCGTAATCGTCAAGATTAGATGACAGATAGCGTTGTAATGACGGACAGTCCCGCCGTCGGCGAACAAAGGGCGCCGGAGATGGACGACGAGTTAAGGGCCAGCGGGGAAAGCGTAGGGCAAGGTCCAGCTGCGTGCGCGAGCATTCTCCCTTTTACTCGCGGTGATTCGATACAGCCGCGCATTAAAGTCGTTTCTTACGAGCAACGCCGATAATGGTCAACCGTGCGGCTGTCTAAAGCGTGTGTGTGCGCGCTACACGCTCTAGATAGTATGTAGCTCTCTCAGCCACTCAGACCGACGGCACTTGAGGTCTCGTCGAGTTACCCGTGAGTGGTGGATGTCATTTCAATCCGCTATTCGATTACGCGAGGCTCGCCTTACCTTGCCCCGTCGCGCGAGTTCTCTCTCGTTAACTAGTTGCTCTTTCCGGAGCGAGAGACACGCCGACTTGCACCTCGCGCGCGTCGCAGACGAATATAAGTCCTTCCCCCCCCNTCCCCCCCCCCCTCCCCCCGTAAAGACGCAGATGAAATACGGTGATGCGGTTTTCTCGGCAACGGAAGAGAACTACCGGCCGTGCGGAGCGCGATATTTATCGGTAAAAAGTGCACGTGTTAACTAGAATCCTAGATACCGCGCAAAGAAGACACGCCGGCACTTTCGATTTATCGGATTCAGTAAACCTTCTCTATTTACATCCAGGACTCCACTGGCAAGGACGGCACGCGGACAGGCCCGGAGCGGAAAACCCGCGCGAATACCTAACGATTTCAACGAGAAGGGGAGCCGTTTGAGTCGCTCCGAATGAGATTAATTAACTTTCTGCAAATCGGCTGAAGCCGCGCAAGCCCCGCGCAATCGTCAAAGAGAGACGAGTGTAACCGCGAGCAACGTCGGCGCTCTCCCATTGTTACTTGCCGACTCGGGACTTACGAACAGCTTGCTTCCGTATTCGCCGGCTTCCCTTTGTTTATCCGTTTACGTATTTACTTAAACGGGGAAGGGGAGGGGGGGNGGGGAAGGGGAGGGGGGGGAGGGGAGCGTGCATAAACAGTTGCGCAAACCTGCTGGGCGCGTGGGCACCTCAAGTACGTCGGCCCCGGAAGGGTGCGTCATCGAAAATTCCCTAATATCAAGCTTAATTAGCGGATGTTTCCCTTTCCGTCGAAACTCCGCGCGCGTCCGCGCACGTGACTGACGTCAAGGGTACCCCCGTAACCACATCCGCATTCGGCGGCCCGCTTCGCGCTCCTTCCACTCTCTCGCCTCCTCGCAGCCCCCCTCCCGCATCGATCCCACCCTCTTTGCCTGTCGGTCCGTCTGAACCCGGCAAGCCCCGCCGACGAGTACGTGTCAGGGACTATGGGATCCTTCGACCCATTAGTGTCCATGCATACTGATCCAGGGATCGAGTGCCACCGTACAGAGCCACTCGGCACAAATGAGCCTGTCGTGTCCGGATAATACGAAGCGCAATATTCGTCCTGTCGCGATAGATCATGCCGCGCACGCCCTCACGCACGCCGCCGTTGCACCCTTGCGCCAGCCGACCGCGCTGATTTTCCGTGATATCCTCTGTCCCGGGACAAGAGAGAAAGAGACGGAGAATGAGAGAGAGAGAGAGAGAAAGAGAGAGAGAGACACCTTCTATCCCCCTCTTCTCCTCCCGTGTTCGACACAGCCAGGCCCCCCGTTCGGCGGAATTATATATTTAACCAAGTTCCAAGACGGGAGCCGCGCGTGCGAAACGTCATACGGCAATGGAAAGTCCTTTGTTCATTAACGCGGCTTTTCCACGGTAACGCTGGGGAATACCGTTAATCGATACGGGGCGAAACCGCGGATTTACCTACACACACCCGTCTAAACCCGCGCGCGTCCCGCGAATCCATTAAAACTTCGCGGACTGTTTCCGAACGCCGCATCAAACGAAGGCATCGCGGCCGGTTATCGGAATAGAATAATGCTCGTTTATAGTTTAGAAATATTTTTTTCCCGCGCGCAACATAAGTGTTCTCTGATCGCCGTATAATGACGGCGTGCCGTTTCCGCGTGAGGAAAAAAAAGGGGTTGAAAACGCGTAGGCGCACCCGTGAAAGTTAAAAATCAAATCCGACGAGAGTGTACTCTGCAAATGGGTTTTTAGTATTTCACGATCAATCGCAAAGTGATGTATCGTTAATTTTCGGACGGAGTAAAAACGACCGCGCGGAGAGAGAGAGAGAGAGAGAAAGAGA
>NW_014555972.1:2629801-2644132 GCF_001313825.1 Dinoponera quadriceps | reverse complement strand
GGGGGGGGGGGGGGGGAATTTTACGAAATATTACAGCGATATTCGGCCTCGGCGCTGCGCCTTCCTTCTGATTTTAATCCGAAAATGGTAGTAACAATATGCATGTAAAATTGTCATTACTGACGCTACGGCAGGCTTATTAGAATTATAGGTTTATTAGAAAAATGATTCCCCTGACTACAATGCTCACACTTGTGCGATCATAGTTACTAACACTTTTTTTTCTCATTGTATTCTAACCGATGATGAAAGTATTCCCGCTCGGAATCGCAAGAACACGTATCGTCTGAAATCATCTGTGTTGGCTCGGAAGCCTCGGAGTGAGAAATATCGGCCGACAGAAGCCGTCGTTTCCGTCTATTTTTATTAGTAACGACAATTACAGTTGCAAAGACCGCAAATTCCTCCGTCGGTGCGCACGTGTGTGCTGGAGAAAATAAGAAAAAACGCACTTAGCTCCGTCGCAAATTTCTCTCCGACCTCGCGCGTAGATCCGCGCGCGCTCTCTCCTACCTCGCGTCCCCGCGGCGAACGGGAAAGAAAATGAGCGCCGTAACTGCACGGCCGATCATAAAGGCCGGGGTTCATCCGCGTAGATTGTATCAGCGGGGATTTAGCTCGCGAGAGCCGCGCGATACGTATGTACGTACACGTCGGGCTATCCGCGCGCATTCTTCGGCCTTGCTTGCTCGCGCGCGCTTCGCCGTAAGCCTGGGGAGCAGAGTGCGCTTTAAGTAACGTTCGGTCCGTGCTGCTTCATGACCGTGCACGTCGCAAGATCGGATCGCGCGCGGCCGGTTTCGTCCCCGCCGTCCCGGAATGCGATTCTACGACCGTTTACGACTAACGTATCCGACGCACGTACGGCGTACGTGACGCGTATCCTCGCCGTATCCCCCTTCGTCCAGTACCGGCCTTAGGGGTGATCGAAACGGGTGGTCGCCCAGGGCGCCGTAGACTGGACAATCAACGTTAATGAAAGAATGTCCGACTCGGCCGACAGATGGTTTAATCGATGGGCCGCTCAAAGGAAAGTATCGGGTATCGAAAGACTCGATTTACACTCGAGATGGTAAAAGTAAGTAAATAAAAGCTTCCAAAATGTGTACCGGCGCGAGTATTTGTGTCGAGTGGGTTGCTGCCTTACTCGACATTGCAAGGGTTCAATTATTTTTTTGTTTTTTCTACAAGAAGCCGTGATGAGAAGAACTCCAAAACTGCTCGTACCAGTTTTGAAGTATTTTGTAATATTCTCACCGGGTGATCGTATTGCGCTTCGTTTAGGGTGCCGATACATTCGACGCCGGGGATGGTTCGTCCCCCAGCTTCTCCGAATCGACTACAACGTGCACGAGTCATTTGCTACGTTCGACGAGATACGAGGACGTCGAAGCTCAGAAAGTGGCAAGAGAGAGAGAGAGAGAGGGGGAGCGACATCTCAGCCAGCCGGTGCGTGAAAAATCGCGACCTTTTATAGGGATACGCAGATTCCACCCGGACGTTTCGTCATTCCTGCGAGATGGCACGGCGGCATATGGCCGACGTTCGGGGGAAATTGAGTATGCTGTCGTCGCGGTCGTCGTCGCTCTCGCGTATCGAGGCTCTCTCATAATGGTGGCTTCCTCCACCTTGAGCACATAACATAAAAAGTATTGCAGGAGCGCGGAATTTTATTTTGAGGCTCAGCTGTCAAATTGCGTCGGACGATGCCCCATAAAATTCACGGAAATACCGGGGTCGACTCTCCAAATTAAAATAAAGAAATAACGATAGACGATGCTCGGCGTATTATCTCAAAGCTACGCCCAGAATCTGTCAATATTTGTCGTAAATGAATAATAATAAATGAATAATTATGTAAGGGAAGATTTCTTTGATAATGGTTGAAATGAAGGGATGACTATGGGATAATAATGAAATTTTATTCCACGTTCAGAGACAAATACTATTTTAAAGATTAATTTTGAAAGTTCGATGTATGGAAGGTAAATAGTTAATAACGCGCGTTTAAGACGTTATAAAAGACAAGAAAAGTGCATAAAAGTCGCGCGTTGTTCTCGTCGGTACGAGAAATACGAAATGTAGCTGTTACATTAATAAACGCGAGGCGGATATCGTGTGCGTGCGTGTGTATGTGCTTATCCCGACGTAACTAGGAGGGAATTTTTATATTCCAGACCTTAGATAGAACAATTTCGCGAGGAAAGTTTGCGGATCGTTTATATACACGCGGGGCCATGAATAATGTCCTTTCAACGGGAGTTTAAATAACTGGCACGGCAGAATGTGTGGTTGTAATTTTGATCGAACAACACGAGAACAACAACGACTGCATAATTCAAAGGTTATCTGCTCTTGAAGCTTGGAGCTCGGAGCTCCCAGCTAATTCAATTTTGCGCCGGTGTACACGTAACTTTTCGGCGTGCACTAAAACGTGCCCGGGGCAACAATTTTCCCGCTGAATTCCTTCGCTATCGATAGGGCGGAAGACAGTGCAGGTACGTCGGGATTAACTGACAGAGACCGGCGTGACGGCATCGCCGTACACCCTTGTGCAACTTTGATTTACACATTTTCGAAAATCGTGAACGCCCAACCGATCGCACTGCTGAACACCCTCGAACGTACATTAACATCGTACGAAATATCGCGCGTATCTTCTTCCCCAAGCGCAAAAATCGCGACACCCTAAGCCCCCGGGGTTTCTCGCAACTTGAAGAAGCGGGGCCCGTCGAATTCGAGGATCTCGACGGCTTCTCACTCGAGACTCGCTCGGCTCGGCGAGCGAGCCACTAAGAATCGTCGTCCTCGCGCCTTAACGCGGCGCCGAGTTCGTTAAACCGATAATCCCCGGTCGGACCCGGGGGCGAGGATCGGCCGGGTAAAATCGCATGGCGAGTTAATACGCGTTTGTCCTTAAACACATAGCGGTTAGCGCGCGACCACGTTAGAAGGAACAGTTAATAATTCTCTAATCGGCCGTCCGCACACACACACACACACACCTATACGTGTGTGTAACGCGGCGACTCCGTAATTGCTCTATTATAACGCGGTGGCTTCGGAGGTAATTGGCCCCGATACCCCGGCTACACGGACTTTTGGCATGCGGTGAGGCATGGCGCCGCCGACGACGCCGCTGCCATCGTCGTCGTTTTCCTCGTCGTCCTGTAATAATCCGCCGTGACTCGCGCCGTACTCTCTCGGAATCGGAAGCGCGCTGTTCGATCCTCGCGCTGCTTCCGGAACAGCTCTCGGCAGAGCAAGATAGGGAGAGCCGGTCTATTCGTCATTCGGCGGGGCGGGACCGGCGGCGTCGCGACGCGTCGCTCGCGAGGGTGTTTCGTATTAACGACGCGCGCCCGGCCAGGAGCGATAGGGCGTAAGCCGTGAAATATTGAAATGGGATTTTTCCTGGGGGGGGGGGAAGGGGCTCGGCTTCTTCGCGTTGCGACGACGGCTGCGTCTTCTGCACGTGTGCGGAAAATGGGAATATAATGCGAATCGGATGAACTAGGAGCTCGCTGCTGGTCGCATGACGTGATTGGGATTGGCTCGTGACGTAAATGCGCCCGCGGCTGTGTCAGTTTCGCGGACGATCCCGCGATATTACCGTTCGAGGCCCCTCCGCCCGTTTTCTGAGCCGTTTCAACCGTAAGAGAAATCACGACGATTCTTTTCCAGCGTCCTCCTTCGTGACTTTCCGAAATTTCCGTCATCGCCGCACGTAGATGCAAGCGCGATTAAAATGATTCATCGGTTCCTTCTAGCTTGATAATAATCCGAAACACCGACGGGTGGAATCTCCAAGTGGAGCTGGCGAGGCGACATTGAGGCAGGGAAGATGGAGCAACAGGGGAGGGCGAAGAGGAACGAAAGCACTGGAGGTGAACGACTAATATAATGAATGTATCGTCGTCCACATTGACGTGGTGAATACGCAAATACGCGCGGTCGGGTAATTAATTTCCAATGACGTTCGGCCTGGTTGACATACCTTTGACCGCGTGACGTACGTCCTGAGCAAATTACACGCGTTCGACTATTACAAAGAACCTGGGTTTGAGGCCGGCATAATTAACGCTGACGCGCCCGTTACGAGAGAGACCGCGATTCCGGCGACGCGACCGTTGTGTGTATTTACGGCGAACGAATTTGGAAGTACGCGGCCGGATAAAACAAATATCGCGCGCGCACGTCGACTCGCGATACTAATATCGCACGCGAAATACCTCCGAGACTGAATTTGTGTTTGCACGTCGCCTGGATCGTCGAGGGTTGATTTCGGAATACGCGAATATAAACGCGATGTATCAATTAATTAATTCAACCGTCACCATCGCTCGTCCTCCGACGAGTATAAAAGTGTTTAAATGCAAAGAGCATTCGATTTTAGCGAATTCCGCGGAAATAGATATTAACGAATATGATAAATTTTCGCCGTGTGATTCGCGGGTACTTCCGGAACATTCGTGATTTTACGACGGAACGAAATCAAACACGTCCCACATGACTTTGCCACAGTAAGTTGTTTTAACTCTTTAGCTAATCGAAAACAACTCGAAGCGTGAAAATTGCGGTACGACTCTTGATCGAACGACGCGAGTAAGCTTTGTTCGTTTCTTGAAAAATCGAATTTAGAGATACCTACAAATAATTAAGTACGATATCCAGCCTTTGCGGGATGTGGAGAAGTGCTTAATTTGGTTTCCAACTTTGTGCCCTGTCCTTCGTGGATTTGTTTCCGACGTTTCATAAACATTTCAATTCACTTCTTCGGGAAACGATCTGAAGTTTCAGGTCATCCCTCTCCGTGAAGAAGTGAACTGGGACATTTACGAATCGTTGGAAACAAATTCATGAGAGATGTGGCGTTAATCCGAAAGCTATAAATTGAATAATTTTATACTGTCTTTATCATTTCGCTGAGATAAATTAACGCGAAATGGACCTCGTTTTTAGAGCCCAAAGTGGCGTAAATAAATTTTAATACAATTCTGAACATTTCGTGTAATGCCTGCGCATTAGTCGTTAATATCGCAGTAATTTCCCATTAAAATCTCAAGTGTACTTCGGGAGAAGAAATTAAATATAGAAATTAAAAATAGTACATCAACGTTTCAAAGGACGCGTATGAAAAGTGCCTACTTTCGCGACTTTCTGAATTTCGGGACGGTCAGTCGTTTCCTAACTTTGCGGGCGTGCCGACTTGCCGTCGGTATGCAGTTAAAATTTGACAGAATTCCTGAGAAAACGCTTTTACGGGTCAGCTGCCTTAAATGCACTTCGCTTTAAAATACCCTTGATTGCTCATGGATGATATATCCGGACGACAGGAGCGCTCAGTGGTAAATCTTCCGTTCGCTCCGCCCTGCTCCGAGGATGAAAAAGCTGAGGATTAAAAAATCCCTCCCGCCTATCTGCCAGTGGCGGGATCGGTATTTTTCGTGCGCCATTATCGCGGCTCGCGCGCGAATCCCCGCTTATCATCGCTACGCATCGCGTCACAGACGAGACGTCCTATCGGGCGGTATCAGGGCGATCATCAGAATTGCCAGCTCGCGTAATTCGCGTAATTGCGGTCCGCGGCCGCAGCGAGTGGCGCGGCGAATAATTCACGCGCGAATGGGTCAAGTTTTATCCCGACCAGGTCGACCGGGGGTGTCCCTGCCCGCCGTCCTTCGCCACCCCCACGTCGCCCTCTGTTCACGATAATAAACCAGGCTCGGATTAACATACCGTCCGACGCGGGCCTCGCTCTTCAGCAAATATAACGTCGAATGGTAACATAGAGCGCGTTTAATAAATTAAAAGCCTCGATGGGATCACCGTTAATAAATGAAAAGATAAATTATTAGCCACGCTTGTGTGCCGAGAGTATGTTTGCCGACTCTCGTCGAGTCCTCGGACGCCCAATTGCCGACTACATACTTGTGGATACTCGTCGTAACGCAATTCCTTATGATCGCTCGGGATCTTCGTCGCTTTTCTCAAGTTTGCGAACAAACGAAAATTACAGATCTCAGAGAGATTGCTTGACGACTTGTGCTATTGTCGAAGTATGTTTCTATTAAACCATCTATATAGGCGTAAAAAGCGCAAAGAACTACGATTTTTACCATTTCTTTTCCGTGATGTAGGACTTGAGGTCTAGAATTACAGACGTATTGGTGTCGCTTCGTCGAAATCGCGGGTGTTACTCTCGGGATTAAAGGTTCACGGGAGAAGTTGAGTGCGCCCAGTATCGTCAAAGTAGGTTTTCACCGGTCCACGAGCCACCTAAGTAGGCAAAAACCAGCCTTGAAAGCGTCGTCGAAGCAGAATTTCGAATCGGGCACTGTCTCGAGAGTCGACGGGGATTCATGGCGCGACGGTCGAGAGTTTGCACGCCCGGGAAAACTCACGGCCGAGACTATATTTCAAGAGGAGAGAACGCGAGGAAATTATCATTTCATCGTTTCGCGCCTTCGGGCAAGCGTGCCGTGGACAAGGCGGCGTTTTCGAAAAGACGGAGAGCCTCCGTTTCGAAATAAAGCGAGGCCGTTCCCGGGGACGCGCGTCGCTACTCGCTCGATTCGTGCCGGCACAGTCGAGCGGCCTGACGCGGCGACGACGGAGGTGGGCGCGGGAGTAAAACGCAAAGTTATTCCGCCGCCTTGCCAAATAGGCGATCTAAATGCGCTCAACCGACCAGAAGAGGTAATACGTTACCGGTTATTGCCGGCGGCAGCATCTTGCCGGGAGCAACCGTTCTCGCTCTCTCTCTCTCTCCCTCTCGAAATCGGCCGAAACGCGGGGCGTTTGGTAATGCACGCAGCCAGTCCTCGCGATCCTCGATATCGCGTCGATTTCCCCGGTAAGGGAAGGACGCGTGTGTAAAATGAACCGCGCGACTTTCGGTCGGCAGCAACCGGCGGCGAAGCGGGAAAGCGGAACGGCGGCGGGGAGAAATCTTCCGGTCGCGAAGAGCGATCTCGCTTCCCCCGCCGACGATAAATCGTCCGTGGGTGCTCGCGGAGAGCCGAATTGGCACCGATCTCGGAATTGTTAACCCGCCTCGGCATTAAATCCGCACCGTCGATGAGCACGCCGACGGGCGTATATCAGCGCGTTTCGACGCCCCGAGCCAGGGAGCTCGGGCGCGCACGTTCGAATTCGCACGACGGAACTCGTGCTTCTCATTTTACTTCCCCCCGATGCTCCCAGCTCAGCCAAGCTTGTACCGGTCTTATCGTATCGGCCGTATCGCGCCGTCGTACGCGTCCCTTATCGGCCGTTATCTCAATGCATACCGTGATTTATATAATCGAAAGTTACCTCGCGTATGTGAAATATCCCGATTCGAAATTTCAGCCGTAAGTTAGACCTTTAATTCGAGAACGTGGCAGAAGCTTGGAGCCGAAGGAATGAAATGCCAGGACGAGGGATGTTTATTTCATACGAATAAAATAATACGAATAGATTACTCCGATATTTCTTAGCGAATATTTACTTGACATACAACACTATTTTCTTTCAATGTGCAGCAAAAAAAAAATATATATATATATATATATTGTTTCAATGATATGCTTTATCCCGCTGAAAATATCCCGAGTCGAAATTTTGGCCCTATATTTAGAAACCTTTAATTCTACAATATATTTCCTACATTTTCTTGAAGTAAGTTCTAGGCTAGAGTGGCGGTATTTTCACTAGCTTGGAACGAGTTCTCATTCCAAACAAATAAAAACGTTCTCCAAGAGCGAAAACACTGTCAGAGCTCACTTCAAAAAATTTAGAGAGGAGTAGAGGGTAATGTAGAAAAATTGGTTAAATCTCAATTTTAGTAATATAATTTGCCCCTATTTTGATCCTAACGATATCTTAAATTTTTGTTCTCGCTTCGGCGTCAAAATATGTTGTTTAAGATAGCATTAAAATTACATCTGTTGAATGTTTCTAAAAAAAAGTAGATGGTCAACGATCTTGTAATTATTTTATATTTCCAGCAATCTCTTATCATTTTCTCCTCTGTCATTAAAACTATAAAAGTAGTTTGATTGTTAAAATGAAAAACGTGATATCGGAAGTCGTTTCTAGAGGTATCTGTGTAAATAATAATAATACATGTAGCGCTAATTTTTTTATTTCAATTATTTCAGCTCCAGTATAGTCAAATTTCGACGCCGAAGCGAGAACAGAAATTTCAGATATCGTCAGAATCAAAATAGGAGCAAATTATATGACTAAAATTGAGATCAATCTATTTTTCTACATTAGCTTCTACTTCTCTCTCAATTTTTGAAATGAGCTCTGGCAGTGTTTTCACTCTTGCAGAGCGTTTGTATTTTCTAATTTTAAATGCGCGTTGGTCGTGTTTTAATTAATATGCTATTAAAAGATTCCTAAGAACATAAATTTACGGCCCAGATATCTTGGGAGCATCGAAACGACATCAAATTTCAACGGTGGAAATATTATATACATGTAACGGACATGTAATTTGGAGAAATCAGATGAATGAATACGCTATTAACGGCGGGGGTGAGGCAACGGTACACCGCTGACTATCGATCGCCGCCGTGTTTTGATATTGTTTGCATTGTCGGGCAAGTTTGACGCTTCGAAAACGAGATTTTGATATCGGCCTTGTGTTCGGCAGCGAGTTCGCATGCTTTTCCATCACGTCGGAGGCAATCGCCTCGAATTGAAACGACGAAGAGTCATCGATTTTTTTCTTGCCGCTTCGACGGAGGCAAGCCGACGGGAGGGCGCGCGTGGGGCACGAAGTTCGCTCGTTCGCTCGATACGGGAAGTTTCGCCGATCGCCGGCGGAAGTCAAAAACGTCGCGTCGCGAAACTCGAACGGAATGGAAGCGTTTTCCGAACTTTCTGACAAAAACGATTAAGCGTTGTAAACAACACGGGTCGATGGCGGGCGCGCTGGTGGGCGCGACGCGACGATGCAACGCGGCGCGATGCGCCGCGATGATATTTCGAGTCGGGGGCTCCCGCTATTTGTCAGTAGATGGATGTTAATAGATACCGCGGCCCCGGCGAGAAATATCGAAACTTGGCGGAGAAAACTTACGAGAAGCGACCGTAAATTCTCAAATAAACGGAGAAAACTACGCCCGCGCGAAACTACGCCCGGCTGCCCGCCCGCCGTCTCCGCCGCGCCTCCGAGAATGTCAACGCGCGGAAAATTCCAACCGTTTCCCACTGATAACTGGCTCGAGGAGGAAGAAGAAGACGTCGCTGCGTAACTATTAATAAAAACTTCGCGATTGAGATAAACTTTGCGTTACACGACGAGGGTCGAGGAGGGGTGAACGGAGAGCGTTTATCTTCGTCCATTGTTTGCTGTCAGTAAGTTAAACGAATCGAATCGCCCGATAGAGGAAATGGAAAATGTCCCGTTAAAGTAATCGAGGACTGTGCGCTCGCCTAATGATCGTTAGCGCGTGGGCGGTGTGTTAGAAATTTATTCCTCCGATTGAAGCGCTATTTTCAATCGCGCGTACTAATATCTCGGAGAGATTAAGCCGAATAAATTATAAATTAAATTCCTGCCTTGTGCCCTCCTAAATCAATTGAGAGTGTCATCGATTGAACCATTAAAACAGTGTTAAAACAATATTTCGCCGATAATCAATGAATATCCGTTAATTTTTCATGAAACTACTTCCACTTAGTTCTCCCGTCTTATACTTTACTGATTGTGGCCGGTGAAAGGCATTCACTGCATGTCGCTGCTGTGCGTCTCGTAAGCAGAAATATATTTTTATATATGGAGCGTATAAAATAAATATACATAATTATACATATATATACATATATATAAGGTATCCCAGATCAACAGGAGCAAACTTCGTGAGGACGTAGAATAGATGGGAACAAAAAGTCCTGTGGCCATATTTCGATGACTCGATTGAGTATCAACAGAGTCCTTATATATTATTTAGTTATCAGAAATTTATTGGACGATCAATAACCATGTAGAAAATAAGAATATTCGCGAACCGACAATCTTTATTAATCTCTCATCGTTGATGCGATACCGACGACGATAAAACGGAGGGTGAGAAAGAAAGAGAGAGTCGTTACGTCAACGTTGCAAAATACTTTCCACGCCCGTTGTCACGTTGATAACGTAGTTTCAGGGCCGCATTGTGCCGAGATCAGCCACGATTTCTATCGGTCGCGCACATCTGTCGCTTGTAAGGGAAGTGTACGTGTAGTGACGATAGTTTCGCGTCGTACAATAGAAGCTACGGGCGCGCACGTAACACGGCGCTACAAAAACGTACAAGGTACACCGCCACCGCCGAGCAGGAGGGCGAATTGCATCACGGCAATGACAAAGACAGCGATAGGGTGTTTAATTAATTTTCTCGCAGAGTGCTCTCAGCGCCAAATCGGCCGGTTGAGAGTGCACTTGGATCCTCGGCGGCGCGTCGTGTTTTAAGACACCGCCCGCGATTTCGATCAATCGATCGGGGACGGGAAAGCCCTGGTGTTGGGGGGGAGGAGAAAAAAAAGAGGGAAAGGGAGAGGAAGAAACAAAGGAGGGAAAATACTCACAGCTCCGGTTAAAAGCGCGAAACATCGTTAATTCACACGGGTGGGAGAATAGAGAGAATGGAAACGAGAGAGAGAGAAATATCTGATCGAGGGAACGCTTCGCAAACATTTGTTCAAATTATCGCAATTCGAGAATACTACGAGGAAACAGCTTTTGGCGCGTCAACGATGGATGCGTTTTTAATTCGGGCCGATCAAGGCGTTCCCCCCAAACACACGACCGAAACAGAGTTTAAAAGCCGTGCGCGTCCGCGTATCAAACTTCAACAACGTTTGGCGATCAAACATGCGGTATCAATGGATACCATTAGCAGAAACAGAATACGAAAATAGTTTTTTTTTCGGGCTCGCGATAAAAACTCACGCGATATCTCCATCAACTTTTCACGAGCCATCCGAATATCCGAAAATATCTGAATTAATAATTCACTCTATCTTGCAAAGTTGTTGTTTTGTCAGAAAGAAAACAGGGCTTTTGACAACCGCTGTAGCCGGTCGTTAGCTCGCTCCTGCTTTCATAAATATCAGCTTGAGCAGAGAAAACAGTTTGGTTAAATGTTTGCCAGAAATGTACAAACTAAACATATATTTAAATATATAGAATCGGGGAAATATGCGAGGAGAAAGAGAGAGCGTATATTTTCCCGATTCTGTGCGTTTCACTTTTGGCTTGTCCAATGTCAAAATTTTGAAGTGTACTATTACATATATTAAATACGTGGAAATACATGGGCATACTTTAATTCGGCAATGCCTGCACCGTACCTTGGATCTTTCTCCTCTGTTGTCAAATGATTGGAAGCCAATTGTTACCGTGGACTTTTCCCTTCTTTTAATACGCGGCGCGCTCATTTCTCGACAAGATGCTCGGCAAGATGCAACATTACATAATGTGACCAATAACAATGTTGCGTCTCACATCGCAAACGCAATCGTTCACAAAAAACGCTCGTCTCGTTGACCGCTGATAAGGCGAAAATTTTTTAATCACTAATTAAAGAGCCAATTAAAGAAAACCTATATACATAAATTTACAACTGTTGGTGACTCGAGATCTTGCGTGGTTGTTTGCAAAATGGTAGACGTCTTTTAATCCCTTCCATCTGCGCACAAGCGGTGTTCCATGAATCACCGGGGACACCACGCATGCCGCACGTATGCTACGGGAAAATGTGGGAAAATTTCTATGCGGAATACAATTGTCGAAAGTGTGCTTAATTTCAGTGAGATTTCTCTCAGTCCGCTCGGACTACCGACATTTGCCGGACGTGTCGTGCATGTCCCCAGCATCCGAGGAATTTAATCTCACACGCGCAACAACCACCACCGCGAACGAACGTCTCCACGGAGTCGTCGCGGAAGGCCTAAGACGTCCGCGGCGGATCGCCGACTACAATACCGTCGGTTGCGTCTCGCGGACGACAATTCCGGCGGAATTCGGCCGAGTCGGACGGGGAAATCAGCGACGGGAAAGACGCGGCAGAGACAGGACATCGATCGCCGGGGCCTCGTCTTCGTCGGGCGGACGGCCGAGCGCGATTCGACGAGGCGTGCGGCGCGCGCGCACCGCTCGTATTCATATTCATATTTCAAAACTCGCACCCCACGGCCCATTGTGTCGCTGAATACGCTATGCAGAATGCGTCGTCTGGCGTATAACGTTGCGGCGCTGCGACCGCCTTCTGAATTAGTAATAGCGCGCTGACAACGGGCCGCGCGCGCGCGCGCGGTGACGCTCGGCGTCGCGGCCACACGTCAACTGCGGGCCGCGCACGGATGCCTACCGCGGCAGAGAAACGCAATTTGCTCTAGATATTAATTCGGGTAATGGATTGCTCGTTAACACAGGAGGGCCACGTCCGGCAATCCCTGAGCGTGGCCATGCGCGCGGACACGTGTACGCGCGTACCAAAGTGGCTCTCTCTCTCTCTCTCTCTCTCTCTTTGTGTGTATCTCATAAAAAGTTCATTCGTTTAACCCCCGGCTCCAAAAGGGAATCCTACGTACGGCGACGGCGCGCGCTGTAAATAAATAGCGGCGCAGGCAACCGGGCGCGGCCATTTGCCATAGCTGGTCGCTATTACAATTGTCCTCGTTAACTTTTGGATTGTTCTGCGCAATTCACCGCTCCTATATCCGGCATTGAAAAATACATCGCGCATTATGCGAGGTGAGTCGAAAAATTTCGGCCCCGTGTTAAACTGTTCAATTCTGCCTAAATTCCCTATTTAACACAGTTGGATAGCTAAAATAGCAAAATAGATTCAATTGAAATTCCAAAGTTCCATATATATATGTATAAAATATGTAATCAATAATATTCAGCAAAATTAACATCTTTGTTAATTAACACTAAAGTAAAAAATGTATTATCCTATCACATGTTGAATATTGCATTAACGCAAAATATTGAGATAACAAACGCAATATATTACATTAACGAAGCAATTGTGTTAAAAAGAAAACTCGAAATAACATTTCATTTACAAATGGTGTACAAGAAATGTCAAGTTACTAAACTGACAAATGTAACACGCGGAAACGTCACGAAAACGGTAGTATATCAGCTGCATATAATTTTTACATCGAAGTAATAATCCAAAGTGGGTTACACGTACGTAAGAGAAAATGTTAACATTCAGACGCAAGACTTTTCATTGTTCAAACATTACGCTCGACTCTCGGAAGTACAGCGATAACGGCTAACGCGATGAATATCTCGATGATTATTTCGTTTATCCCGAGCTTAGTCGAGAACGTTTGATAGCTCGTGATACCCCGAAGCTGCAGACACCGATCGCTGGTCGTTGTGAGAAGCGTAGTTCCGTTGATTATTTTCCGATCGATTCAAGAAGAGGTAATCGAAGCCGCGTAAAATCTTCGAGCAGCGCGCTACGCCGCGCTCGTTCCCGCGCGATCTAACGTTTTAACGGTCGAGCTATTGTTTAATGATTATCCTTACAACCTCCGCTAGCCTCAGATCTTTATTATCTCGGGGCGCGAGTACACGCGTTTCAAGCATACACACACACACACACACATATACACGAGCACACGTACGTACGGAAAGAAAAGATCCCTCGATCGTCGAGCGGGTGTAAACTCCGGGCGGAAGGGAATTCCCAGCGAATAAGCGCGGCGAGCAGAACGGCGCGCACTGCCGGAAAGTTCGCGTTACATAATTAAATCGGACGGACCGAAATCGTGTGCGAAACTTCAAGTGGTTACACGTACGTGTGTACCTTCTCTCCCGAGAAGCGTAGGTTAGAGGGCTAGAGAAAGAGAGAGAGAGAGAGAGAGATAAATAGAAAGAGAGAGCGAGAGAGAGTAGGGGAGTAGAGGGTGAAGAGAATATACGGCGGTGCTAACGAGGCTCCGAGGATCGAATCAAGACCGAATCTCCGCCGCTGATTGACCAGGGCGGAACCGGAGCGGTAGAAGGCTAATTAGCTACCGGGATCTCCGTACGTGACCCGACAACGGGATCCCGAGACACGGCGATTATGGTTGCCCTGAGCGTCTTAATTTCGACTCGACTGCTGCGCAGGAAGGAGGCATTATATCCACGAGAGACGATGAGGAGCAGGACGACGACGCCGGTCAAATTTCTCTTTGAGTGCGCCGCTCCGTTTCCCACTGACGCCGCTGCCATTTTCCTACCGAGAATTCGCGCTTAGAAATTCAGAACCGCCCGGCGGCTGGCCGAAATGATAATTAGGCTGAAACTTGGCGATGGCAATTAGCGCACCTCCCCCCCCCCCCCCC
>NW_014555972.1:2571941-2629761 GCF_001313825.1 Dinoponera quadriceps | reverse complement strand
CCCCCCCCCCCCCCCCCCACCAACCAACCTACCAACGACTTACGTAGATGAATATACAGGGTGTGCCGGAAGCCCCGGGATCTTAATTTTAATGACGGACTTAGAGCCGACTTTTCTCCGCCTAACATGCGACCGAGAAAATCAATAGTTTTTGAATTATGGCCGATTGAAACCGAAGGGCTTCCCGCTTGAACTTTGTCGTTCGTTTAAATTCGACGGACTGTACCACCGTTAGGAATTTTAATCGGAACTTCGGTTACTTCAGAGACATTTAACGTTGCATATTAAAGGTTTGTAACGCGAGCGATGAGTCGCCTCGAGATATTCTCCGAGGAAAAATTGGCTGCTTCAGGGTCGAAAGAATTCATCGAAACCAACGCATTTTCTTAGGCATACTGTCGGACAGCTAGACGCAATATTAATTCCCTTTCGGAAACTGTGTATATTCCGGTGAAAGGGAGCATGCAACGGAATACATGTAAAATACGCAACCGAGATGAAAATTCTAAAAGCAAATGAATAACGCCGGCATGTATTCTCGATGTTAATCGGTACGTTATCACGTACGTTTATATTCTAAAGCGGGGGGGGAGTATTAAAAACCGAACATTCGCGTGCAGAAATAATTACAGAGTGAAGACCGTGTCGCCATATTCACCGCGGAATCCGATCGGACCGCGCGTGGTTTATTAGTTTATCAACTATGCGCGAGTGAAACGTAGGCCAGGAATTTGTGTAACGAGTGACCGGGGCATTATTAAAAAATTTAATAACGTCTGACGTTGCACACGGGCTGATTAAAAATCGTTAGCACGTAGCAGCAAAAATCGGTTTCGGAGGGAGATCAAAGGGAGGGATGAACAAAAGGTACGGCCGTCCTTCTCCTCTTGCGATCCTAATAATGTTGGAAGATTTTTTTATATAGGACATACTGAAGGGTGAATCTGATAAAAAGTTCACCACGTTTTACTCGAAAACGGTTAGAGATAGGAGAAGACATCCATTATTAAAAGTGTAGAACATACAGGGAGACATACTTTGGTGACTTTAACTTCGTTGCATAGTAATTCTTGGTAATCCAAGGTAATTTCAAGATCAATTCCACTTGTTTTTCAATGAAGTCACATAGTTCTTCCAACATGAATCGATTTCTCCATTCATTCTGAATATAAACGTAATAATAAAGTATGAAAGTGACGTTATCGAAAAGTGAATATCTTATATTTTATATTACGTATTATAAAAGACATAAAAATGAAAAGTAAAATATCTCGAAAAGCATTCATTTTTCGATTACTTTACCCCGATACTTTTATACGCAGAATGACGGGAAAAATCGATTTAAGTTAAAGAGAAAAAGAAACTATCTGATCCCAAGAAAAAAAAATGAAGTTGACCTTAAAATATCCTTGAATTATTGATCACGCAAGGAAGTTAAGTGTCTACCAAAGTACGTCCCCCTATACTTTCGACAACGAGTGTCTTCCCCCGTCTTCGACCGTTTTCGAGGGAAAAACGCGATGAATCTTTCATCGGACTCACCCTTGCATATATAATTAATAATAAATGAGCGACGTGTCGCCCTTTCCGCCGCGAGGTATCGATTCGCGTTATCGCGAAGTCTCTCTGCGCGTAACGTACACCGGGACGGCCAATATTAATTATCACGACGAAGGAACTTCCACGAGGATTTCTCTCGCGCGTCCATTGCCCGCCGGGATTAACAAACGACAAAACCGGTGCGGCTGGCGGTGATGTTGCGCGCGATGTCGCGAGGACGGGGCAACGCTGAGCGCTTCAACATCTGATGTCGGTAACTTGACCATCGCTGGCGAGCCCGGGTCATCTGTCACTCATTCGTGAGAGAGCCCCGCGACACGTGCCAAATAATTACGCTAATTGAAATGCGAATACACCGCGTAATCGACCGTGGTAATTAGTGGAGTAATTCCACGGTATTATCTTACTTATGATCGCGCGGCAATCGCGCGAGCGTGTGCGATCCGCGCCGTTCGCTCGGGCGTAATGCAAAACGTGCTATCGGTTCGCGGCGCCGCGTTAGGCATCCTTCGTTTAATCCCAAGCCGGCGGCTAATTACAGGCAGCCTTACCGATTAAATTACAGGACGGCTATCTCGCGGCCACCGTCTCCCGCCACCGAAAGGGACGCCGATAATCTTTCCGCGCAAACCGGTGGAAGCCGAGCCTGTGCGCTGAATCCGGAATAATGGTAACGCCGGAGTTAAACGTACACGGGGAAGACAAATTTTGCTAGAACAGCAAATGTTTGTCGATATAGTGACAGCAAAAAGATTTGTTAAGAATATTAATAAGATTATTAGTAAAATCCATTTGGTTGACTCAGACAAAATGCTTGTTTAGATATAGGCAGCAACGAATGTTTTTTTTTGGCTGTAGAAGTCAAAATTTGGTTTTCTCCAGACCAAAGTTTTCGTTCTCCGAAACCTTTTTCATTTTCGTTCCAGAGAAACAGAAATGTTGATTCCCACCACCAAAACATTCGTTCGTCCATATCCAAACGAGCATTTCGTTTGAATCAACTAAATGGGTTTCTCAGTGCACAATATCGTTAAAATCGTTATAACTGATTATTATACTGAGAAAAATATCCGATGTTATCTGATCGGATAATCCAATTAAAAAGTAACAGCCGGATATGTCCGATCAAACGTAATGTCCGATCATTTCATGATTTCATCCGATAAAGTCGTACTTTTATTCGATGAAAATTACAACGGATGTACAAAGGGCGGCTAATCTTCCAATTAGGTTTCATCGGATAACTGGTAACTTCATCGGGATACTTCATCGGACAAAGGTATCCATCGCTTGATCGGACAATAAAAATAACAATCATCATTCGATCGGTTTATCGGATGGAAATTTTTCTCAGCGTACCGAATTATGAAATTACGAATATTGGTTAGGTTGTTTTAAAATTTTATAGAGCAACGAAACTCCGCATATACGCGGATTTTTCCAACCAACCTTTTGAAATCAAATCGTCGAAATCGTCTTTTTCACATTACATTAAATCACTCGACTTTGATAACCTGAAATACTGAGTCTTGAAGAATCTTCTGTCACAAGGGGGAGACACAAACGCCGATAATCTTTCTGCGCAAAACGTGGAAACGCGCCCCAGGCCTGAGGTGAATCAGAATAACGGTAATATCGGAGTAAATGCAATTATGAGATATTGCCCACAATGTATGGACTAGGTAGCGAACGATTACGAAAATGATTATGAAGCACAATAGCGGTTAAATCGTTATTACTAATTATTGCCCGATTCAGAAGTAATTATCGCAGAAATTAAGGAATTGCGAATGTTGATTATATCGTTCTGAAATTTTAAAAAGCTCGAACGAAAACTCCGCGTACATACGAAATTTTTCAACCACCGTTTCATACGAGATTGCATTTTCTCCGTTGCACTGCTGAATCAACTCTACCGCGTTATTAAACCGCTCGATTTTTGTTAAGCCAAAAATGAGAACCGAGATGTCTTGAGAGATATCCGAATGCCGCGCACGGCAGCCGAGAGAACGATATTTCACGATTCCTTTCAGAGTCGCCACGGAGAGCTTGAAACGCTTAATTAACCCATTTATCATCAGGGACTAGGGTGGCCGCGAAATAAGCCTGGCGGATAGAATCGCGCACGTGTGTGCGTGTCTACGTGCAGTGCACGCGTTGGATGCGCCCTCACGCATGCACGTACCGGACTCATGTGCGTTTGCACGGACAACTTGGAGCCGGTCGACGAAAGTGGTATAATTACTAGCAGAGTGTAGCTTGCAAATTTGACTGGATGCGTGCTACTCGTTGAATCCAATTCAACTGGCTGAAATATAACGCCCATCGATATTATTTCTTGTCGCACGTACTAACGTCGGTGTGTGTGTGTGTATGTACGTGTGTGTGTGCATATTCATGTATATATATAATATATCCGTGGAGACGCGCACAGGAGAGCAAAAGTGATACCTTATTACTCCCCTTGTCGACAAATTATTATAATAATTTTTACACAATTTTAACATAATTTAATTGGGAAATGTAGCAGCACTGCCCACTGCATAAATTATATTTATACAACCATCTTAATTTATCATCGAGATTATTCCCTGCCTCAACATGCTACCCCTGCATGAACATCATATATTCTGTTTGTTTGTACTTTAAATTGAAGCACAATAATAATTAAAATGTATTTGATCATTTTAAATGTCTATATTTATTGCACGATTTACGTAAACTATATATTTACTAACCAAACATGTTAAGAAATATTTTCAAACATATAGAGGTTGAGTTTCTGAAAATTATCATTTTATATTTAAAAATCCTACATCTCGGTTCATCATTATTTACATATAAAAGTGCAAAGTTTTGTTTACGCGTAAAACATGAATAAATTAAAATACGGGTCAAATTGAATGCCACGCGAGCATTTACGTCGTAAAAATCACGCGCCCATTTATGGGTTAAGAGCGGGTCAAAGTGGCATCGAAATTTCGATTCGTGCACGCGAGTTCCATCAATATTTCATTTCCGTTTCTCGCATCCGACTCTCTTTTACACACACACACACACACACACACACACACACACACACACACACACACACACACACGGGATGTATATCCGCGCTTTTACCTTCATTCGAACTTTTTGCGTCCGTGTTCTTAGCTTCGATTAAGTTTTGGGTTTAATCGGTCTTATCTCTGCCTGAATTGGAAATCAATTTGCAACTTCGCAGCGCGTATTTGCGGCGCCTCACGGAGAAATGATAAAGATAATGAAGCGGGTCCAGATATATACCGATGGAGCCGGGCGCGACGACGGATCAACGGTGGACAGTGTTTGACTGCAAGGAAATTAATGACCCGACCCGTATATACCCCATTCGGTAGTTCGAATCGACGATGGAGCAGAGCCCGGCTAATTACCTCCTCACTCCACAGAGAAAGAGATTGCTCGAACTGGTCGCACAACACGACGTTCATGTTCGCCGCTATTTCTCTCCCTCCTGGCCTCTCTGTATCTCTCTGATTTCGCGAAAGCTCCGTATTCGCGCACTCGCGTGTACGCATGAGTCCAGCCGAAAGTTCTCGGACGGTGAGGAGGGACGAGAATCCGATTTAATAAGGAAGTCTCCGTCTCTCCGCTTCGAAGAACGCGAAAGAGAAAAAGCGAGCGAGCTTTAATTCCGTTACCGGCACATCGATATTCGCGCGAAACCACAGCGCGGAATTATATATCGACGGAACAGTTGGGACACTTGGAAAATTTCAGCCTTACTTCCTACTCCCTCGTTACTCTTAATAAAGAGGATTGGATCGTTCTCCGGAGGAACTCTCGGGACAGCCGATGTATCGATAGTGGGAACGGAGGCAAGGAGTTCGTCGCGCGACTCACTTCCCAAATTCCACAGAACTTCTCCGCGAAAGCGATTCTTCTTGAGCGCGGCAAAAAGAATGGAGTTCCCCCCAACGTTCCCCCCCCCCGCCCCTCCCTTCATGATCAATCGGTTTGCCGCGACGCCGTGTGCACACGTACTCTCCGAATGTTTGCAAAATAGACGCGTCGTCCTCAGTATGCACAAGGGCCCGAGGGGGGAGCGAAGGGTAGGGGGAAAGGGAGGGAGAGGGAGAGAGAGAGAGAGAGAGAGACTCGGCCGACGCAATAATTCGATCGCCGCCGGGTTGAAAAAATACCACGTACGACGGGAGTGATCGACGTGCGCCGGGGTTTGCGCGCGCGCGGGTGGAAACTAACTCTCCCTCGATTTAACGAGATAATTTGATCGATCTCTCGTCGTGCACACCGGCGCATTTACGTTCCCACCGCCCGTGGGCATTCTACGTACAAGCAGTACCCTCCCGAGTCAGGGAATTTCGGCCCTATGTTAACTTTTAATTCTACAACGCGGTAGGAGCTAAGAATAGCGAAATATGTTCTATTGATGTGACTCCCACTTTGACCGCACGGTGATATCTTAAATTCTTCATTTTCTTGGTTTTCGGTGTCTAAAACGTGTTGTTTCGACGTAGCATTATAGTTAAATTAGTGTTACATAGAAAATATAATAAAAAATTAATATTAATTCAAGACTCGTATTCTCATGTATAAGCAAGAATGTATAATCTTATATAAAGATAAACGTAAAATTAACATGACACTCGACTTCTCTTTCTGTCCTATTTTTTTATGATTTTGTCAAGATAATTTTACGGCTATTTGTCGATTTTTGAAATAAAATAAGAGTTTTCTGAGTATTTTGTGCACGTCAATCACAATCAATCACAAGTATCATTTTATGGACATATCCTTTTATTTCGGGAAAAATTTTACGGACACACGTTTTCTCTCTTTTAACGTCACTATTCAAGACGGCTGCGGTGAAAGACTCCAGGAGCCTTAAAAAGGGTTCAAGAAAGTAGTTATCTAGTGTAATATCATCAAAATAGGTCGTTACTAGTCTATAGGACTATTCTTGAGAACGCCAGAGCAGCATCGAAATATCGACTCGGGCTGTATAGTCGTTTATACTCAGACTCGACACTGCCTGGTTAAGAAACGCGTCGTTTCCCCTGATTTAACGCTCGCAACGTAAAAGAATAGTGTTCAAACGCGATGCTCTAATGAAGAAAAACAGGGAGGCATCCTACGAGATATATGACAAGATATATGATATGATACGTTATCGAGTTTGTTATCGAGGTATCTCACATGTGTTTTCCGAGAAACATCGGAACAGCATGAATAACGCGTGCGTTATTCATTCCCCTCTTCCGGCGACGTGAATGACGATATTACTTCGTTATCGTTTCGAGATTCTTTCGATGGCGGGTCGGCCCGACACGCATTCATCGAGGGCTTTATGCGAACGATACTTTAGAAACCAGCCTAATGGACAACGCACGTTTACACGAGGGGTCTCTTCCGAATCTACACAATCGGACGCTGTCCGCAACATTCCGCGCTCCGCCGTTCAGGAAACGCAACCAATGGAACACGCACGCTCTATATTATCGTGATCGCCGTACGGTCGCGCGACCAATTCCGATCGGCCGACCCGACGTGACGGCCGCGAAATAATTTACGGATAATGAGGACGCTACGTGGTGGTCAGACTTCCCGCCCGCGCGATACCCAGTTAACCGACTGATTGCGAACGGCCGGACGCGGGACGTGATCGACCGCGAAACGTGTTCAAAAATTACCCGGAAGTGATGCGCCCGGACGTAACATACACATCTGGCCGCGTTGTTTACCTCGTTTTCACGAGCACGCACTCGTAATCCTCCGGCTGAGTCTAATGAGCGCGGCAGGAAGATAATTAATAATTTCCGAAGTATAGCACCGAGGTGCTGCGTAGAAAGCACGATGGACCTAATGGGCCGATTTGGGCCTGAAAGGTGTAACGCAAATTTTGCACGTTTAATCCTGCGTTTTTTGTGTCGCTGAATACAATGGTAATAATTTTATGGAAATCCGTGGGAAAATAAGTCACTTCTAATAGCAACTCGGTTAGTGACGATTTTGTTCCAATTATTTAATTACTTGTATTATTGCTTAGTTTCTTCTTACATATCTTTACATATTATCTTTAATCTTACCATCTTAACCACCATCTTAAACAGGCAAACGCGAGAAACAATGGGAAGATTGGTCACCGGTAACTTCAACTGTATTCTGTGAAATTATATTTCCCAGCAAAGGGATACATTTTATTCCCGATTTTTAAAAAAAAGGTTCTCCGACTTTTCGATATCTTCGTAATATCACGTAAACATAAGTGTAAACGGAAATTGTGAGTGAAAAAGGTGTTTCACTTTTCAGGAAAATTCGAAGGTAATGCAATAAGGGTAATAAGGGTGTGGAGAAAACATGTTGTCGAGCGATCCAACCAGGAGCTAAGCTATCCCAAAATGTGGAAAGTGACAATAGCAGCGTAAGATGCGAACGTTCCCCGCCTCTCTCAAGAGCGAGCCGGATGCTACGAAACGTTTATGCACACGCCTTATGTTCCATATATTCCCGTGAATATCCGGCCACTGGAATCTGATATGGCCCTAGATAAATGGTTATTATCGAAAAAGCGTGCATGCGTGGTACACGAGACTGCTTTATGCTTTTCACTCAGAAAAGGGTCTGACACATCGCGAATCGTAACCACAATATTTTAACGAGCTTCCTTTCAAAGCCCCCATGATATGGATTTAAGCAGTCGAAATGCTTATTTCACATTAATCTTGTGAATTGTATCGACCTCGAAGCATCACTGTGTGTAGAGGCAAGGAAGGAAATTTTAATTTTACATTCATTCCGTAAGCTCCGTTGAGTTTGAAAGACCAGTGAAACTAAGCTTCTATAATTATTAATGAAATAATATAAATGTTGGCCCAAAATTTGACTCGGATATCTATTCTCTGTAAGTCGGTTAGAAACGGAAACATCCTGCATGATAAATAACACAGGTCTGCATGATTTTGCGACTTGGGAAGGAAGATTTTCGTTTTGAAGTTTCGTGTAATTTTTTGTGCGCCGAATTCGAATTCGAATTCGCGGGTTGCGCGCAAAAACGCGTTTTAGGATGTTTTTAAGACTTGGCGTTTTTAAAACGTAGTCGATGAAACTGGTATTTTGGACTGGACTTCGAAAAATAGACTTCGAAAAGGAGTTAAATTAATGCTTGAACGTTGTACTTTGACGTGAAAATATAAAACCATTTATTGCGGGCACCATCGCGCCACAGGCGCGCTTTATTTTTAGGGGTTGGCGCCCGCTCGCAGGATAAAGTATGACGATTGCCCGCAGCAACTACTTCGAACAATGCCCGAGCCTGATGCACGATGTTTCAGGACAGTCGAATAGGTTCGAAGCTGTGTTACAGCGTCGCGAGAGAATCTTATTAGAAACTCCCGGTAGCTTGGTATCGATTCCGCATCAATTTGCATCCGCGACGATCCGGGAGAAACTGTTCGGCCGGTTGTTACCTGCTCTCCGCCAGTGTCACATCCGGGCGCAGGGGTGTCGCGGGAAGTGGCTGTCAATGCCATCCATTACTGTCATCACACCTTTATTACCCCCCTGCGGTCGAAAAGAGCTTTTACAGGGATAGTTCTAACACGGAAAACAGCTCTTTCCCTGAAAGGTCGTTAAGGCCTATCGGGGGGTCTCACTAACCATCCACATTTGTATGCGACAGGAAATGTACCTATTTAGATCCTCTGATCGAGTTCAGATTCCACGCGAGCTGCATGAAATAACCGTATCCAGAATCTGCGAATCTTTACGTTGAAGTGAACAAATTGTCTGCGAATATCGGTTCGAGTCAAAACATCTTCGATGAACGTCTGTTTTGCAGACACCGACATATCGTGCACGCTGGAAGAAAGAAAGCGCCACGTTCGAATAACATTAACTTCATCCAAATAAAATCAATCACTACAATACTCCTTAGTAAATATTTACTCGAGCGTAGCAATTTTTTGGTTTTCCAGCGCATGCATGCTTATCATCGAAATACCGTTACTTCTTAACGACCTCACTCACTTAAGCCGGACTCCTCGCACCTTTTCAAGCGTGCCACCTAAATGGTCACGATTCTATCTGAATTCCCCGACTCGGCGTAATACCGAAAGTTAAACCGTAGTTGGGCCATGGACATCTCCGTCGCGGGGGACGACGTGTATGCGCGCACGAGACGAGCATGAAAGATTTCTTCCTAGGAAAACTTCGCCGTCGACGAGATTTCCTCATACGCGCCATGGATGCGGCGCGAGTACGCGTATTATATATAGTATTCGCACGTTCGCGCGCGCATACGAAAATGATCTGGGTCGACGTTATCGGCCGCCTTTTCAGCCTCCGGGCGATGGCCGCGTTGAGACCGCGGTATGCGAGAAGTGAGTTGCGCTGAGTTATCGCGAGCGGTTGTCGCGAGCAAGCGGCGGCATACGCGTGCAGGCGAATCTCGGCTGACATTCGGCGTATCTCGGTAAAATATTGCATTCCACTGCCAATTGTCTACTTTTCGGTATACGTCTGCAATCTCGCTGGTCTCCCTGCATGGAGAAATTCGTAAAATTGAACGGAGGCCCGCGGCGGCTCGCATGCCAGCCCCGATTAGCCAATATTTTTGCGCCCGTATAAATGTTGCCGGTGACGTCGACCGCGGCCGCAAATGATTTCGCTCAGAACGGAACGCGCCTTGTATCTCCCCGTGTATCTCGCTCGCCTTATTTCGCGCGCTCAATCGCGGAATATTAATACAAATCGATCGATCATGAACGTTAATGCAATATTACGCGTTATAACGTTATTTATAATTATTATCGGTGTATTATTGTTATTATTATTATTACTATTATTATTATTGTATCTTTATCGCCGGAGCACATCGCGCCATAAATTATATCAAAAGCAAGTATTAATTATAACTTCTATATGGACGGTGCAACACACAATGGGGATAATGGGCACAAAAATACGATGCAATATCAATTATCGCTGGTGGCATCGATGTATTGTATAATTCTAAAGGACGCATTGACGCGTAGTTTTGAGTTAAACGACCGATATTCGGGCCTGCGACCTACGCTCTGTTGGGGGCTCATCCGATAATCCGAATCAACCTTGTAGGATTAACAGCACAAAAATGTAACAGTTACGAAAATTATCGTGACGTCTTAAGGAGTTTTTGAAATAGTTTGCAGAATAGTAAAAGACTTTTCGTTCGAAATAGTCTAATCTGCGAGTATATGACAGCTGTTGTTCCTAGCGATAGACATTAGTCACATGGAACCTTGAACTTGGAACTTTGAACCTGTTGATAGGCACAACAGCTGTCAGGTACTCACAGATAAGGCCATTCTGCACAAAACACTCCCTTGTGCGTACACTTTGAGCAATCATAAATTGTGAACTTCACACTGTATTTTCGCAACAAAGTGGTTGATAATTCTGAAATTTGTGTGTAATGTACATTAGCCTTCGACATCATCTTGTTAGTTCCTCGTGGAAATCGCTCTACATAATTTAGGACAAAAATTACAAATATAAACGAAAATTAGTCGAATCTCAAGGAACGTGTAAAAAGCGTCAAGTTTCAGCTGCGAATAGCTCGGCTCTCGAATTGTCAATCTCGGTTCTAATTGCACGGGCAATTAGATCATATCCCAATGTATACGCGGCCTCCAGCTTCCTATTGAATTCTTATCAAACTCATTTCACCTTATGGCCTCTCCGGAGGACGGCTATTGTGCGAACGTATCAACCGGCGCGGCGGTGGCGGCCGCGTATCCAAATATCCGGGACGCCGAACGGACCGTCGTTTCCCGTACGGGGATTACAGGTCGACTCGACCTGACTATTGTCGGCGGACAATAAGCGGACAGGACGCAATATAAGGAAGCGCACCGTCGACCTGTACATAGCGAGGAGCGTATTTATTGCCGACTATAGCGAGTCACGACCGGAGACGGCGAGACGGGGCACGACGAGACGGGGGAGGACGGATGCCCCGTGAGGGGGGCGCGACATAGATTTTCGGCAGAGGCGCGAGAGGGCCTATCTCGCGGAAATGGCATTTTCGAGGCTCGACGTTCCCGGAAAGCAATAATACCGAAAGCAGTTTTAATAAAGGCTCAGCCACGATATATCGCGGCCATGCCTCACACTCCCATCTGTCCGCCTCCACCGCGTACATCGCCATAGTCACCCCCTCCTCCCCACCTCTCCCCCTGTGTCCTATCGTCCATTCTTCCGCAACCCCCAGCAACCCCTTTCATTTCGGGCGATCGTATGTCGGTGTACACTCACCCGATGGCCTATCTCTTTCTCTCTCTCTCTCTTTCTTTGTCTATACATATCGTTCGTCGATACGCGAATTTTTTTTCGCAATTCCTCCCTTCCGTTCGCCCGCGCACTCGGGATCAGATTGCGGCCGCGTTTGCGTTAAGGGAACGATACGTCTCAGCGGACCCGTTTCATTATTTTAACGAACGCGATGTGATCGACCGCGCGTCCCGTTTCGGCCGGCGCGCATCGCCACTCGACTCCGCCGTAACGGTGACACGAAACTCGAGTAGGACACGCTGCTCGAATAGATATTGTTAAAGCCTCGACCAGCCGATATCGATTCGAACGGGGGGAAACGAATGGAACGGAAAATAGAAAACAAAATCTGAAATTAGCGAGAAATCTTCGCAATTATTCCCGCGTGCTAGAATATTCATAAAATCACCTTTCCCGAGACACGCGCCTACGTTGATGTCGCTTGATGACGGAGGTGAAAATTAATTTTCAGAGTTCATCCACTTTCTGTCCGGCTAATTAATTACTATTTAATCGCATACTCGAGAGGGTATAATTTGATTTTCATTATCAAAGAATCCCGAAATCTGTTAATATCCTGAACGCTGAAATAATCACCACGCTCGTCCCGGTTTCCAGTGTCGCCGGGACGACCCCGGTTGCACCATTCATTTCAATCCGCGCGTCTTCGCTCTCAGCGCTAAAGTAATAACGCGAGACTACCTACGAGGACACCAACGGAATAAAGGATTAGTCCTGCGTCCCCGGCCGTGAGAGCGGGGATCTACATTAAGTGCTTGAAAAAAAAGAGAAAAAAAGAAGAGGGGGTAAAAAAAAATTAATCCTCGAAAAGTCAGTCCGGAGGAAAAAGGGCGCACGCAGGAGAATCGTGGGATTTAACTGGCGGAAGATATACTGCGCGTAGTTGTCGTTACAGACGTAATAGCGAGGCTCGGGAGTTCAGCGAAACCGTGTAATAACTTTTTTACAGTAAACGAAAACGTTACAACTCCGTGTGACGACGCGAGCATCGCCTTGTAAACGCGATACATGCGGAAGGGCGAGGGAGAAACTCCGCGCGCGCGCGCAGGCGGACGTCTCCCGAAAATAACGTGTGAATCTAAGAGTTCGCTCGACGAGGGGATTCATTCTGATTCGGTCGCGGGAATTCTTTCTGCGCGTCACGGTAACCCGAGTGGAAATGTTGACGCTCTCGCGGGGGTCTCGGGAGTCGTCCTATTTTACCGCAAATTTGTTAGTATTACACTCGTTACTGGCCGCGGAATAAAAAATTCCTCTGCGCAATTACAACACACACGTTAACGTAGGCGGTGACAGTTGACTTTATTCGAAAAATGGATAAAAGTTGACAAATGGCAAAGAATTTCTTTTGCGTTTGCACACTGATGAAAAATTAGCTAGTTTAGTGCGAAATATATTTAATCGCCGAAATAGTCAAGAGAACGGTAATAACAGAAACCAAAACGCGCTTGCAAGCTGCTTAGAGACTGCCACTTCAGCTTTACCTACTGCACACAGTAAGCGAAGTTCGTGTACTGTTCGACAGAGTTCGGTATTTCATAGCCGAGAAACACGATACATATGTCCATTTTCCAGCCCCCTATGTCAGCTCTTTGATGTTTTTCTCGGATTATTAAAATGGAAGTTGAACTCCCACTGCGTTGTAGAATCGAAGTTTAGCAGAGGGCCAAAATTTCGAGGAAACTGTGACCTAATACTAAAAAAAAGAAAAGGGCCGAAAAGAGAGGAGGAGGAAAAGAGTATCGGGATAAATTCAAACTATGTGTATGCGGTTGGTCTTGCTGTAATCTCATAGAAGTGTAAAGGCTTCAATTATTACGACATTAGCGGCACGCTGTGAAACGCCACTCCGAAGTGCTGAATAAATATCGCTAATCGGCTTAGGGGCAGGACACACCGCGCGTCGCAACGGGATGGTATCACAAATTACACCGCCGCCGCCAGGACGACGACACGATCCTCCCCCGTCACTTTCTCCGGGCGCCCCTTCGGCCACGCTCCTTAATTTCCTGTTCGCCTGCATATTTGTATACAAACTACTCCCGGCCGTAGTCTATACGAGAACGAAGGAGCGTCTTCTCGGCAGCGACCTGGGCCGATAACGACGCCGATGCTTGTTCGCCATCACCGGCTGGGAGAGCCGCCGCCGGCACCGGCGCTCCCGGATCTAAATTGGAATCTGTCCGACCCCGCAACGGCACCGTCGCTGGAAGCGAGAGGTCCGCGATTGCCACGTCGGACGATCTCTCTCGTGACGAAAAGGGCATCATGGCGACACTACGTACAAGCAAGCTAATATCTCTCGTTAGGAACGAATCCGTGAAAAAAGCGACCGACCGACGGAAAATACCGACCGCTTGCGAATGCCAGGATTAAAAGCGGATCGCTCTCTTTGACACATGAGCTTCTGAGAATCTACTATTATCGGGGGACGACACTCGGGGCTTCGAAGCTTTCGGAAAGAGAAACGGATGGTGAATGAGACGTTTAACTTTAGTACGTTCAGCACTAAGGAGGCTAAATTAACCCAAGCGGAAAATCTCAATAACAAAGTGGCTGTTAAATCTTGAAATGCCGCGCATTGAATTCTTTTCTCAAGGGAATATTCTCGCTTGAAATCGCGTTTCGTAGGCGACTTTTCAAACATTCCATTTTTTGTTCAAGACTATAAGACACACAATTTCGAAGTTTTGTACAAATATCTACTTATATTTTAATACTTATATAGAGTATTTTCGACGTATTACTGTCTTCGATACTAATAAAGTTGTAAAATAATTTTGCGCAGCGCTGAACGAAAATTTTGATCGCACGATTGATACGATTACGGACGGTTGTAGATTTCCGGAGGCAAAACCGGCGAGAAAATTATCAAACTATAAAACATGTAGTTAACGTACCGAAGAATAAAAATCAACTTCCGACAAAATGGCACGACTGCAAAGAGAGAAACCGAATTTTGGCCAGTTCTACGATCGGTTGAACACAATTGCTCGACAATGAATCCGTGAGGAGAGAAAGCTCAGTCCTGGCTGTCAGGCGTTTCTGTACTGTATTTTCCATACATATCACACAACACGTATTATAATACTTCGAACACGAAGTAGCAGAGATCCCTGAGACACGCGCCGGCGATCGTTGTCGATCCTCACCGATCCTTCTGACAGATGATTTATCGCGCCGAACGGATTCAGTTGCGACTGCGGGAGCCACGCAGCTGTCCATTAATGAAGCCCGGCGAGTGTATAAACTATACAAGCGCGAAATATCGCGCGAATCGTTTCGTGTCCGCGTGACACGGGCAACGACATTTCGACTATCGATACCCGATGCGCACGACGCGACGGCAGCCGCTCGGTTGCCTCTCGCAAAACTCGATTCTGCCGGGGCTTTTTTACGATGGAGGAGGATGGAGACGTAAAACGCTGATATTTCCGCGATCCTGACGGCGGCAGAGCGCGCGCGCCGCTCACGGCCGGGAATTCGGCTGATTTATGGAGGTGACAACGCGGTACATGGTCCTGAAAACATCGACTTTTCGATGCGAGCGAGCGAGCGCGGATGTGCCGCGCGTATCGTTGCCGGCCGTGATTGGAAAAGATTGCGGCGTTATTTCATTCGTTACCTCGGCGTTACTCGCGTGTCGCATCGCGCGACACCCACCGCTTTAATTCGCTCTCGCTTTCTAATTACTTAGACTCGCGATCTGATTCCCGCCCCGATCCAACGGCCGCACACTGGAAATATCGGCTGTTCGCACGCGCGCGCGATAACTTTCTCGTCGCATCGCCGTCGTCGAATAGAAGTGAAGAAATGTAAGCTGATCTGTTATCCACCGGCTTACTTATCCAGCTCATTCGACTATTTAATTATGAAATGTCGCTTTAAGTCAGAGTTCTATGCGTGTCGAACGATCTTGTGAAACGATAATTCGGACACTAACGCTTTTACGGAATTTGCAGGCTCGATATTGTCCGACATCACTGCAAATCCTTCAGCTGAGGAGCTCCCCTTTCACATTTCTCACACCTGTCTTGCCGTTTTCAGTCAATTAAGTCATTTAACATGATTTCACGTGCTCACTTAATGTCGTAATTTAACGTGTTAATTGAATACGATCAAACGTCTTAAATGAGCGTAAGTTAAATCGGCGAAAAACATGTAAAAATTGTAAATGGAATATTACTATTATAAGAAAGTATTTCTGGTTCGCATCCATATTCATCAATTTTAATTTAATACCTTAATTTTATACCTTTAACGGGGCTTTAGAGCCCAGGAACGAAATAACATTTTTGATCTTCGTGCCGGTTTTCATGACTTTCCTCTAGATTTCCTTCGAACACTCGCTTCTTTCGAGAGCGCGTCAAAGAGCGCGATCTACATATTTAATATGTGGTCAGAATAATTAATCGATCGCGTAACGATTCGCTGTCGCGTTAAAAAGTTAATAAGATGAAGTCGTGGATAAAGTAGCCCGGTAAAACTAATCGTACGGGGGGGGAGGAGGGGGTTAATAGCACCGCTAACCGTTTCCATCCGACTTTTTATGACCGCTGCGCGAGATATGAATTGCCTGTTAATGCAATCGATAAGCTCGATGCGCGAAGCGTCTCACTCTCAGCTGAAATATATAGTGCGCGCCCCTGTAATCCGCCTAAAATTCAATTTTCCGCGAGGCGCTCGCCCTTCGCGGCCGCGCACGATAGGACGGAACGAGGATCGAGGCGGCGTTTCCCCATTTCTCGCTGGTTTTCGCGGGACACGCGTGAAATAAAATGCACGTCGGGAAATATCGGACATCGGGGCAACAAGAAGGAAAGAAAAAAAAATAGACCAGGAAGAAAGGAGAAGGAAGAGTGAAGGGGGTGGAGGGGGGGTGGGAAGCAATCTGCCCGCACGATGGCAACAAGCCGGAAAACAGTTGCGACGCGTCGTCGTCTCCGACCGATGGCGAACCGCACCGAAAATAATGTCGCGCAGTCGCGCAGCATCACATTTTTTTTTTCTTTTTATCACATTCGCGTATCACACGATTCGTACTGCTCCTCGGCGGAATTGTCGCCGCTCCGCGCGGAAGTGCCGGTCCTCTCTCGCTGTGGGATCTGGCGGGAGCAATCAGAATCGGGCGGACACGGTGTCTCTCTCTCTCTCTCTCTCTCGCAACCTTTATTCCGCGCTCCCAATTCTCGCTGCGGAGCAGCGGACCGTGCGAGTCGAGAGAGCCCCCCCTGTTGTAAATGTAAGCTACAAGCGTACTTATGTTTCACGCGCAGCTGCGTCGCCGACGAATTCGCCGCGACAGTTTTATAATGCAGATTACTACGTGGGAGAGAGGAAAAGAGAGAGAGAGTGCCCCGTGCGCGCAGAGTGCAACTTCCGTCGCACGGCCCTGGACGGCCATTTTCCCGGCGTGGCCGCCACTGTAATTAACTCGACTCGCTCGTGGCTTTAATGTTATTTTATCGGCGAGGAGAGTTGCGCGCGCGCGCGCCAGTTCTTCTTTATACGGACGCATTCTCGGCCGGGATGCGCCACGGTTTCTTTCCTCGGCCTCGCCTTCCTTTCCGCGTTCCTTACCTTCCCCTCTTTCCTTCGTCGGCTTCCTCGACGGTGGCGTCGGCAAATCTTTCTCAATTTCTTTGGAATCCTTTACCCGGCAGGACGAGATTGGAGCCGGGAGAGAAGGAAGGTGGGTGAAAGGGGGACGAGGGACCGCGGAAAATGAGGAGAGCGCGGTAAATCACGCGGGCGAGGTAAAGGCCGCCGAGAGAGCGCGGGATGAGATGGATAGACAGGTAACAAAAGAGAGAGAGAGAGAGAGAGAGAGAGAGAGAAAGGCAACGAGACGACAGCGGAGAGAATGGCTGGGGCGATGAAATTAGCGACGAGGTTCTGGATTTCTCGATAGACGCACGAAGTGCATGGCTTGAGGTGGCGGTTACGGTCGGCCCGTAAATTAATTGATTTTTTTCGGCATCTTTGCAAATTTTATCATAGTATATTAATCGAAACATCATCATCTACACATGTGTAAAATTAGAAGAAGATCGGTCGTACCAAAACTGAAATAATTGAAGTCGAAGCATTATTTACACATTATATCACTGGTACGAAAATGACTTTCGATATCACGTCTTTAATTCCAGCGGCGTACATTTGTGTGCATCTATCGATATAAAAGGCTCTATTAATGCTGTCTCATTCCCTAGACATGATAACATCGGAAATGTCCAATTAAGTGTATTATTTCCGAATGTGCATCATGACTATTGATTATTCTGTAAACTGGCAACGATGTCAAGCACGACGATTAAGGCAGCAGTTATGATGTACAAATATTTAGAAATGATGCACCTAATTGGAAATTTCCGATGTCGCTGTGTCTAGGAAATGGAACGGCATTAATGGGGTCTTCTGTACATATGATATATTAATAAACATTCGCCCAACAGTCCCAGCCAAAAGTATTATACGCCAAAGCGCGAAAATCGACTGAATCTTTATGAGTTTTCAAACGTTACGCAAGATTGACCGATATATCAAATTTGTATAATCATAAATCATGTTCATAAGCATTTAGCACAAGTTTGTCGAGCTTCTTCGTGTTGTACATTAATAACCATTATCTTTCTAACAGTATTCTAACAGTATTATATCAGGGACTCCAACTGCCTCAACGCGAGAGGCGAATACGAGAGATAAAATTATTGGAAAAATCCAAATGTCTCTTTCAGAATTTCTTACTGCCGTTTCTTTCGTTCGGATGTGTTTCATAGTTGTTTCCGCAAGATTTGTCAGTAAAATACCAATGACGACGCTGTCAAATCGTCTTTCACTCGATAATCGAAGCTTAAAACGACTCCCCTTCTCGCTTGCGACGCCGCATTCACCGCCGTTGCCCGAGTAAAATGGCAGGAAGTCGAGAAAGTGCAGGTTGCCCGCCACTCCCCTTTTTTTTTCTCGGAGCCCGTAATCTTGCCACGGGAATCCTTAAAGACGTCGTAATGGACTCGACGCGGTTATTATCGACCGTACTGCCTCGTCGCGCGATCGCGCTATAGGCTACACCTCGCGACCGTTTGAGCGAGAGGGCCGGATGTGAGATCGGGGCTGAAACGAAGAAACTGAGCAGGACTGGCTGGGCGAAGGAAAGAGGTCGCCGCGGGGGTTACATCACCCGAAGTCGAACTCGAGCGGTACGATTTACTCGCAACTCAAGGAGAGCGCGAGAGAGCGATAAGTGCTCTTCAGTGTCGAATTCACGAGCAAGCTGCCGCGATATATAGGGTGTCCCGAGATATTAAAAGATATTAAGAGCAACGTTAGGGATAACAGTCGATGTCGTGATACGAGAACGCAATTTGACATTAAAACTTCAGTGACCTGCGAATAAATAATATAAATTTTTCTTCAGTAAGATAACAATTTCATTGCAGAACGCATCTCCAGATTGTTCGAAATATTTATTTTCAATATTTAGATCTATTGAAAAGTTATGAGAAAAATTCGTTTCAAATTCATGATTTCGAAATATGCAAATTATGCGTTAGAGAGCGATGAAAGATTGATAATTTCAACGTTTTTTTTTATTATTCAATAAAACTTTCGGAACGATAAGATTTTCGGCCTCGCTCTTTAGTATGAGCGAATGTAATTCGGGTTTTCTATCTCCACTAAGAAGGGCGATAACCGAGATAAATTGCGTGGGACACCTTCTACAAGTGGAAGAAGACAGGCTCGGGACGGACGGGTTTCCTTCGCGAGTGTTAAAATATTCTTCGATTAGGAAGCGCCTGTCTCATTATCCCGCCATCGAACGGCGTTCTGGGGGATACTTTCACGTTCAATCGAACCCGCAACCAAATCCTCGTCCGGAAGTCGTAGCGTCATATTGCCGTTATTACGCGGCGGAAGAGCCGGGGAGATGTTCGCGAGCCCGCTCGACCGATTGCGCAAAAACTCCACGGACAGATTTATCGATCCTCGCATATTATATGACGTCATACTGTAATTGGCAGGAATGATTATTTATCGGGAAGAGATGGTTGACTAAGTTAAGCGCATTGTTGCTCGATATAATACCAGGAAAAGCTACGTACATTATTTCATATTACGAGGTAATTATGCCAATAAACAATTACTATAATTACCTCAATACGCCTTAGCAAATGTTTCCTGGAATGTAGGCAATTCTTTTCTTTCGGGAAAACGTGAACGACACGTGTAGGAAAAGGGTTAATTGCGCGGTGGCTGCAGAAAGACGCGCGCGCGCGAATGACAAACGTTTCTGGAGCGTGAAGAAAGATCTGTTATCGTTTACGACGCGGTGACATTTGTCGTGGCGCGGCACGAACGTTCGATAGGTATTCCTTTCCAATTTTCGACGCATCGAAAACAAACACGCTGGCGGCGGCGGTGCTGTCTAGCCGAAGACAAACTACAAATACCAATGTAACGCTTCCCCGAGAAGCGAAGGGAGAAGTACACTTCGCCGTTGAGAAGTCGCTCGCCCACGCGGTCTGCTTTGCGGTATTACGCGGCTCGGCCAAGGGAAACGATAATTCTCCGGCTGTCTGAGGTTCGCAATATCATTCCCGAGTCCATCCCATCGGGGAGGAAACGACACTGTCGGGATGCGACACACACTCGGCACTCTTGCTTATGCGCGACGCACCGCATGCCATCTCGACGCGTCGCCAAGAGACACGCTAATAGTACACACAAGCGGCGGAGAGCTATGAATGGAATTGGAGAACGAGAAGTCGCGAAAACTCTCCTTCCGTGCCATCGACGATACATGGAGAGGAGTATACGGAGCCGTCAAGTCAGCCGGAGATAAGTGAGATGTCTGGACGTGTTTATGCAGCGCGCCTGTGTTGGACGCGAAGGTGCCTACCTGGTGGGCTTACACGGATACACGACGAATCGTCCTCCTCCTCCTCGGGCGAGATACACGGGGTATCCCGGAAGTGTCGCAAATGTGACGGCGACTTTTTCACGGTGATCTTAACGTTACGTCGTTGGCACTGTGTGGGCCAATATTAGCCAGCTCGTACTCAGAGCGAGGATCGATACGTACGTATTTATAGTGGATTTCATTTGGAGAGTGGAGCAAGTGAGGGAGAATTGACGAGACTTTGACTGATTTCGTCTCTCGTAGCTTTTGTCCTCCGGAATTTCGTGACAACGATCGAGACTGATTTCTTTACCGAGGAAGTTAACGCACAGTTCGTGTGAATTATCTTAATAATTAAGAACGTAATTAAGTAAATTAAGTAAAGCCGAAAATATTTGTCTCAACTCTCCCTCATACCAAGGAGAATTGGGACAAAGTAGTACAAGTAACTGGAATTATAATAATTATAATAATATTAAAATTTATATGATAGATTAAAAATTTACGAAAGCATAAAGTCATCTCAAGGAAGGACGTCTCGATTCTCTCTTAATAATAAAATATTCCGACTCCCCCTAATTAATTTCCTTACATTAAAACGATTACCGAAACTTTTAGGTTAAACATTGAGGATAGAGTATACTTACAGCGTAAAGCTTAAGAACTACCCAGTGAACACCAACTAACAGTAACACAACATCAATGTTATAATTTCCCACTCAATAATGTAAATGCAATATAACGCGTGTGTTATGTAACAGTTACGTCGTTGAGTGGGGAATTATAACGTTGATATTGCACTAATGTCGGTTGGTATTCGCTGGGCATATATTAGAATGTATTGAATAAGATTCTTGCAACCTAGAAGAGATATCACAAATACTGCAATAAAAGAAAATAATCACTTTCGATAGAGTCAAAAATTATTTCACTTAAATTGATTTAAAATTGCAATCTCTACAACTTGGCAAATTAATAGAGACACATCAGTCGTGTTTCAATTAAAAATATATTACCAATTGTTAGAAGGAAAATAATCCTGTCGCAACTCTCCCCCGGTACCAACATTTCTTTGTCTCTCCTACCAATGATAAGCGAGAAAGATAAAAATATGTTAATCGGATCGATGTTATATTGCGTCACTTGCAATATTCAGTAATTCGATCGACGTTTCTGCCGGCTTTCCTATTTTCCGGTAAATTTTCCTGGATTTCGAACAAGTAGCAATTCTTGGAGTGACTTATACACGTACCACTTGCGGATGCTCGTTTTTATTCTATTAGATAATTTGATGCGTCGTCTTCCCTAGTTTTTCTTTTCGCCGGTAAATCTAGATTCCGAACGATGGGGTGACTTTTAAAATACCCTATATATATGCGGATATGTATATTATACGCTTATATACATATATTTCTAAGTAGATACGCGGTGAGAAGGTGTGAGAGAGCGGGAAAGAGTGCGAGAGGGAGAAGGGGGGAGGAGGGAGGAGGGGAGAAGGTGAGAAGGACATAGTGCGTATACATGCGCGAGAGTTGCACGTACAGGCGGATATACGAACGAGAACGTAGGTACGAGTTACCCAAACTCCCATTCGATTCAAGCGACAAACTTTGCAAGCAGTTTGATCGCCGGAGTTACAGATTCGCCGTAGAACTCTGAACTCCAAATGGAGAATCTATTATCGGAGCGGCGTTTACACGTACACGTTCGTTTGCGCGCGTCGCCAGCCCTGTCGTGTCATAAGCGACGAGCTTTACGTCTCGGATCGTGTCGTCGAGTTATCGCGATACCGTGCGCCGTACCGCGAGTTTTAAAGCCACCGATATGCGTGATAGCGAGCCCGCGCGCACTCACATTGTCTCTCAACGTTTTCGCTCGTTTTTCACGAATTAACGAAAACGGTGTCGATTTCCCGCGCGAACGCGCATCGAGATATCGCGAATCTTTCTCGAAAATATACAAGCGCGGACATTTCTCATGATTTTCTCAGATACCACACAGGCTCCGATTATAGGCGCGTAGTATGCGCGTGTACGTGTGTAAATACTTCAAATGCTTCGTACATTTTGTCCCATCGTAATGTAAAATGGAGACCAAAGGAAATCTTCGGGGGAAAGGCTGGAAGTAACCGAATAGAACCTGTTTCTCTTTTTTCTGCTTACCACTTCGAATCAGACATTTGAGACCCGCATGGACTTCTTAACTAGAATTCATAATTATTTCCCTCGAAATCGGACCGGATCCCAATTAAGATCCCAAGAAATTGTCTACGTGCTGCATCGCGTCGAATTAGAGGAAGCGTTCGGGGGAGCGTCCACGCTGTGCTTGATTAGCAATAATTTTCGTCACGGTCGCTTTTATTTCACAATCACGGGAGTTTGTCTTCACCCCCCTGAAAACTTTCGCGCTTTATAGTGCATCCGCTGTCGGCTATTCGCTGACCGCTTCAATTAAGCGCTCTATAGTTTTCGCCGCTGGTTCTCCGCGAGATATTTTGCGAGAAAAGTATGCCAGCCATCTCCGTCGTTAAAAACAATACGAAGATATGCGGGGCAGATGCAACTTACGAGGCTATAAATAACTTAAGTGGAAAGAGGAAGGAAATAATACTCAGTCAGACGCAGTCTATTTACCCGGAAACGGTAAAAATGCCCGGAATGCTCTTCTTTAATTCCCCTCGACGTGCACGATCAATTTTTAAAAACACAGGCAACACCACCCCCCTCCCCCGGTAAGGTTCGCATCAATCTTCGGAGAACGTATTTTCTAACAAATTCGCGATGGAAAATTTAACACGAGGCAAGACACAGCTCGCGCTCGCGCAGTGCACGGTTTGTGTAAGTCATTCCTTCCTCTCTCTCTTTCCCCCTCCCTCCCATTCCCTCCCCCACGAACAAGAATCGATTTCGACCGCGGGCGCGTTGCAGCGTTAAGGATGATACGACCTCCCTCGGAATTCAGAGACCTTATATCTCGTATGAAGGTCACATACAATGATTATTTCAGCTTGCGAATCAGTCGGTCACATTTAGCGCCGTAAGCGCGCGGCCGGAATACGAAGCGGGTTAGACGGGGTATCGACCCAACTACAGAGCCATTAGCTAACAGTATTTATCCAGTACCTCGTTGTACCCCGCTAATACCATCGAGTGGCGCGATTAGTGGCGAAGTCCGACGATCATTCGAAGCATCGTGACACGCTTCTCGTTGTCTTCTCACCATCCTCCTCCTCCCCTCCCCCCTTCCTCTCCTTCTCTATCCTACCTTCCGTACCGGCCACGAAAAAAAGTCAAGGGGGAGGAGCACGGGCCCCTTAATTTCGCGGCAATCCCCCGGATAAACGGGGTAAGCTTGAAAGGTGGGATGCGGGCATCCTGGCAGATTCACGACGTAAATACATTTGTCTCCCCGCCTAAGTGGGCGGGCTGTCTCTTCGTTGCCGAATAAATGCCAGCCAAATAAAACTTCCCGGCTACACACAAACGCAATTACCCTCGGGTGTGGGGAGGGGGGGTCGAGAGGGTCGACTGGCCGAAAGACACATTGCGACGCCGCGGCTTCGCCGTCGTATTCCCCGTCGTTTCGCCGGCGCCGCGGCTCAACGCCGCGCGAAATTAACTCCCTTTCGTCTTCCGTGCTTTAAATTCGCAATACGGTCGATCCGCGTCGCAAACGTGCCGGCATCCTGCGCGCGTCCGGACGAATAGAGGGCCCGCGGGAGAATAAGGCTGTTGAATTAATCACGCCACTCGGTCCGCAACATTTCGAGGGAAGAGAGGAAAAGGTGTGAGGAAGAGAAGGGGGGAGGGGCGGAGCGAGCGAGCGAGAGATAGTTGTGTACAAATTAATCACGAATTAATATTGACCGACCGTCCATTCGTTCGTGACCGTTAAAGCTTTAGGGACGTTCACTATCGCCTTTGATACGCAAGACTTACCCCCCCCCCCCTCCCCCCTCGTTGTTGAATGTTTGCGTTACATCAGTGTGGACGGTTACGGTAAATTGGCAAACTCCGTGAGCTTTAATTAAAGCATACAATCTTAATTTTGTTACCTCGTAACTTCGCGATGTACAATAATTTATACGACGGTTAGGGAAAGGGGGAGGGCGGGAGATAGGGAGAGAGAGAGAGAGAGAAAGAGGGAGAGGCTTCCGTGACGCGGACGAATAATATTTGCCGGACCACTAATTCTTCCATTGTGCGAATGTACCTCTAATTAAGAATCGTTAGCGGAAAATGCAGGGCGGAATCGAGATCGCGGCGCGGAGCTAATATTACCCGAGGACGTCGGCGGATCGTAATGAGACACGGACACGGGCGACGGCAGGTATATCTAGATCAGATGCAGACAGTGTCATGCGAGAAATTGCGTTCGGGGTAATTGAAGAGGAGAGAGGCGAACGTGTACGTACTACAAACTATGTTGGCGGGTATGGCGGAGTCAAGATAAATGCATATCCTTACATTGTTAGAGATCGACGATCTAACGCGCGGCTAGCCCCACACGTTAGCGCATTAATGCATCAATAATACATGCGATGATGCGTGAACACGATATTTCGACTGGTACGACTCCTCGAGTCGAAAAGTAAAGGCACCGAACTTATTTGTATACTCACACTGAGAGAAGAAAAATGCTACATTCATATATTTACTTAATTCAAATAAAATAAACTTGAACGTGACAGATTTTGTTATTTTAAAGCGGCATGAAAATTAAATCTATATTTCTATAGAATTCAAGATTCAAAAGAGAAGTTAGCCGAACGTAGTGCCGTCGAAGTAGACTTCTATAAGTCATCCGAGTAGGCGCAAACTATCCTTGAGAATGTCAAGGTATCATGAAAATTTCGACTTGGGTTGACGCGCGTTTACATATCACACACATGATTAAGAAAGGACGAAATACGCGAAAAATACGCGAAACCACGCGACGACGTCACACGAGGCGTTTCCAAATGCTCGCTCGCTAGCCGAAAAGCTTTCTCGAGCTTCCATTCTTTATCCGCTTTCCAAAGGCGCTAACGAATGCGGAAATGTGGGTGTTGACGCGGCTGATAGAGAAGAAGAAGGTCGCAGCAGCGAGAAAGACAAAAAGAGGCGAGAGAGAAAGACGAGAGAGTATCGGTGCTACTGTTCGCGTGCTCATATTTCCCGATTTCACGTGAGCAGCGAGAGAGGCGAATGGAGGCGATAGCCGATATCGCACCTGCCCGCCGGCGGATGTACAGCTATGTATATATGCCGCCGTTATTCCGATATTCCGGCTAGGTCGGCAGCGCGCAGAGCGAGCGGATAATTAAAATTGACGCTTTCGTTTTGACGCACATCGCGTTTCGTATCGCGACCTTTTGCTCCTGCCCGCCGTGATAGCGAATAATATCAGCAAAAGGCCAAGAGGTTTCCGCAAAATCGGGCCTTATCCGTCCCAGAGAGAGAGAGAAGAGCAATATCGATTATCCTCGCACGTCACTCCTCCGCAGAGCGGCTAATTATACGACGACGAACACGGGCACCCTGTGCCAAATCTTTCGTTCCCGTCGTCGGAAAGAAAGAGAGAAAGAGAGAGATACGCCAAGTGTCTCAGGAGAGTCGCGTGAAATTCGGGTATCAAAACCAACCTTCGAGATACCACTTCGTCGGACATCTCAATATCACGATTCAGTTTTTCATTAAAGTTCTAAATGTGGTTTAGAAATCATAAAAAATAAAAGTCAAAAGTAGAACATTAATCTCAAGGGGCGCAAGAAAATCGTCACCTTTGATATCACGGTTTCCCGATTGGTCGATCGTTTTCTAACTTCACAGAACGTGCGGACAGTGGGACATTTCCATCGATGTGCAGTGAAAATTCCGAAGGATTCCTAAGAAAACAGCTTGATGGGATCAGCCGCGTTAAAGGAAGGCTTAGAATCGTCGCGATCAATGCCGATCATCTACGCGAGCAAAAGTGACATTTCATCGCTGCGTTATCAGGACAGAGGGAGGACGGTGAAAGCGGAGCCAGCTGTTGTTTCTGAATGAGGAGGAGGACAATTGCGAGCGAGCGAAACGCGCCGTTCGTCGGGTCGCGCCACCGACTCATGGTTATTAAACGACACCTTCCATTAAACAAACGATAAATCTCGCGACTGTCTCCCGCGCTAATTACACTTTCGCGCGCATCCGAGAGACCGATACAATCGGTGGCGCGTCTAAAACCGCGCCCCGAGCGAGAAATCGCGAGCGACTTCTGAGGACGCGTCGGGATGCGCGTTTCAACGCGGCCGGGAAATAAATTTATCACGCCGGTTCGTCGCCGGTACTTACGCTTGTGCCGCGCCACGGCGATGTCACGGGTGGGGTGGATTACAGGCGGCGGTGTAAATGTAGGTGTAACGCGCGTACAACATGCGGGCCGCGCACGCCACCCTCCTCCGCGCGCGGCCGACTCCTCTCCCTGTCCGCCGGCGAGTTATATCGAGCACAATACTACCGGCCGGACCTCTATTTTTCGTGTACACGTAAAATCCATTTGGTCGTTCGACATACCGGGTTGTCGCTCCGGCACAATCGCATCGTCCCCTTGTCACGCAGCTACGGGCTCGGGCTTTATTGTCCGGGGGTGGCCGCTAGAATTCCTGGCTTTCGCATCGAAACGAAGAGCAATTATCTCTCGCGCACCGTTCCGAGCTTTTAATTGTCCGCCCGGGAGAGAGAGAACGAGCTAGCGGAGAGGTTGCGGGGAACGGAGCGGGGGAGGGAAAGGGTGCGAGCGCCGGCGGCACCCTCTTACGCCACGCGGAAAATATTGTATTACTTTTCTCTTACGGAGCAAGCGCGAACTCGTTAAAAGCGCGTAGGTAGTCCGGACTGGAAATTTTGTCATTAACGGGAATGCGCCGGAAGAGGATTATTCAGGCTTATAATTTGTATTTTATTTCTTTCTTCCTATCTCTCCCCACCTCTCTCTCTCTCTCCGTCGTACGTGCACGATACATTCATCATTAAAGTCTGTCGATCCCGCTGCGCCCACCGATTCCCTCTCGTTGTATTTTCGCGCGTTCTTTGGATTACGTTTTCGTCACGACGGAAGTGTTCTTCTTTCTTCACTACGCGACGCTATTTTCTCACCTTTCGCCGATGAGAGCAAGTCGAATATATTGCGCAAAGATCACCACCATTCCCGTATTCCCTCGTCCAATAATTCTATAAAGGACTCGAAATTTCGGTCCTATGTGAAATCTTTAATCCTATAATACAGTAGGAGCTAAGGTTGCAAAATATAGATTCGATGATAATTTCTGGTTATATCATAAGAACCAAGTTTGGTTCATGAGAACCGGAAATTTAGATAAAGATACATATTCATTAAAAAGTCTAACAATCGTACTTATTAATCGGAACATTAGTTTCTTCGGAGAATGCCAAATAATGAAATTTGTTCGGATGCGATAGAATTTATTAAACTTGAAGGAATCTTCTCACTGCGCTTGAAATTAGTATCTCAAAATAGTTTCTGTTACCCGTTGCCACCGTTATGCGTGTCTCAGTTTATAATTATTTATAGGTAAAAATGAAAATTTTATTCGCATATAAAATATAGATAATTTAAAATATAGGTCAAATTAAATAATTAAATACCCGCATAAACATTTATGTAAAAAAAAAAAAAAAGAAAAGTCACGCGCCCAGTTACGAGTAAGAGCGTCAAGGTAGCGTCAAATGTCGACTCGGGTCCGGCCAGCCGCACGGATATCGAAAGTAGCAGAGAAAAGCGACGTGTAAAGGAATGTTTTACACGACGGTCCAATGGCGCGGGCGTAATACTCGAATTAGCATTGAAGAGGCGTCTTCCTCCAAGCGGACGCGATCGTTCGCAGCCGAGCAAAGCCGGCATTCCCGTGGCACGGCCGTACCTTTTTATCAGGATCCACTCGTTTGTTTTCACGACACACACACACACACACACTCCTAGGCCGGCTTATTTCCGCCGGTTTGCCGACGGCAACCCGGGTATTCCCGGTGCATCGCGTAATGCCACGGCATTACACCACGGAGACGTCTGAGCTCGCTAACCGGTAAATATGAGTTTTCACTTGGCGCGACCACGTCGCGCCGCCGAGGCTCCATTTTTGCCTCGTTAATTACGATTACGCCAGCCGGTCCCAAGGCGCGACACTGTTCCAGCCGTTCGTTGAGATACGTCGAGAAATCTGGAGAGCGAGAGACCCGGCGGGTCCGCCGCGGAAATTCATTTGACGCCGCGAAAATTACGATCGCATCAAGCGACACGCATCGAGTCGGAGCTTGAGTTGAAAGTCCAAGCGTTTCGGAAAATTATATGAAATTTATGTGTATGAAAGCTATACGGATTAATTGTACACACACACACAGTCAGACAAGGTTGCAACACTTTTACCCCGGTGAGTTTCGCAACGCATTCCATGTTGAATAGGAAAATAGGAATAGGAAATTTCTTAGTCATTCTTAGGAGAGATGCATTTTCTTATTCGTTACGGAATGTGTTGTGAAACTCATCAAGATAAAAATACTGTGACATATATATATATATGGTTTTAGAAGAACATTGGGTTTGCGTGTCCTCGATCTGAAATACGCGAGTCAAGGAATATTAAGGCTATTACGTTGGTCATTTACAACGGAAATAATCGTATAACAATTGTTTCCTGTCCAAAAGATCCTGGGTATATAAAAAGGGTACAAGGTATGTAATGTTAAAATTTATTCGAGGTACGGGGTCGGTTCGACATGGCGGGTTGGCTGCTAATTAGCGCACCCGAGTACGTAGAAAGTTCGGAAAAATGTTGGCGCGTTACACAGCGTCGAACAATTTTATCCTTCCGCTGTTAGATTAAATTATCGCGCCCGACATCTAGCGACCGGCTGTTCTTTTTGCTTGTTCTTTTTTCCGTAATCGTATAACTACCTTGTTAAAATAACGGAAGAAAATTTCTACGAACTATCGTGTTCGAAGACTTGCCGCATGAATGTATGAGCTTGTTACTTTCTCGAAAAGTTTCAACGAAAAGTGGCAGCGTATTTCCAAACGGGTGAAATATATTTTTCCGCCGAAACACCTCTGATTTCGAGATCTCCGGTTACATTTGGTTAATAATGCATGTCTTTTACCGACCGGATCGGCGGGCATTGTCGCATACCGAAAAGAAAAGCCGGACTCGCAAGGGGAAATTAAAAACCCGGACCTCGGGCGCCGTCATGCTCTGCGTTCGTAATTAATTAATGCGAAAGGGGCGGACGCGGGCCTTATGCGATCTTGATGAGGCTTTGATACGTTGCAGGGCAAGTCGTAATGAGAAAAACGTGTCAGGTCGCATCTAACGGGAAATTGCCCGGAGCGGTTGAATTAATCTCTCAAGAGGAAACTACGAGCTTAGTTTGGCGTCAACGCCACTCCGGTGTTACGTGGGATTTGAAAAATGTTTCGCGACAAAACACGCACGGGTCTTTGACACCGAAACAGATAGCATCTGGAAAGAAATATTGCTAAACGTGAAAACAAAACGGACGGACTGAAAATTTTCGTGCTCATGAAATGCTACTTTTTTTTAAACGCTGCCTTTTACACTTACAATATTAATATTAATTAAAAGCGCGTGCTCGAGTCGAAATTTTGACGCTTTTAAGGACCGTCTACACTGGAGGTAGAGTAAGACTGCGAAGTAGAGAGTGAGAGAGTTTTCTCAGTGAAAGAAAAATTCGTCGTGCTGAAAACAAAATTTATCTTAACGCTGAAACAGCGGAATCGGAAATTAAAAATACCATCAAAATCAAAATGAGAGTTGTTATCATTAGTATTGCACCTATTTCACTATCTTAATTTCTACTGCATTGTAAGTTGAAGGCTTTAACATAGGAAACCAAAATTTCAACTCGGGTGAGAAATGCAAGTCTATAGTCTATAGTCGTAAAACTCGATGCGTAATGCGACTGTACGAAATGTTTTCCCGTAAACAATATTATCGTCTTACATTGTCGGTTTATTGTGTTGATGTCATATATTGTGTCCTAAGAAGATCGACTCGTCTGAAGAGGTCTTAATGCCAGACTCATCGGCAGAATTTGATACACCTACAACTTGCGATGTAACGGCAACTGTTTATTCGAGAACAAGTGTCTACGCACAATACAGAGACGCACAGGACGCTTCGCGTCTTCGTAAAAGTGGGAGGATGCGTGTCGTAAAAAGTAAGTACGCCAATCTCTTAGTTAATTACGAATTGAACGCGAGGAACTGCCGCCATAACTCGGATCGCTCGTAATAGCCGATCGACCCATTAACGAGCAATTAATATTGCAGCCCTATTGACGCTAATATCGTCTTGAGAAACTCCGCGGGCAGTTTTCCGAGGAGCAGCCGTCGTTCACAAAATGACGGTAACTCGGGGCCCGCATCGATCAAACGAGCTGGAAACTTGCGCAAAGATTCTCGAAAACAAGGGAATTTGCAATGTAAATCGGGCCGAAAATATATTAACGAGAAATTTATCCGTATATCGATTCGGGCCGGCCGAGAGAAATTTGCCTCGTTTGCGCGTTTCCGCGTATGTATTGATAATTATAATTAAAAATTGGCGAGCGCTCCGAGATGGAAAATCAACGCGAAGTAAGCACCGAGGGTATGAAAATACAAACACCCGCTCGTCATTCATTCACAAACGTTCGAAGGCTTCTTTTCATCCCGAACTTCTTGAATTATAACCACTATTATGCGAAAATAAACCGGGTCGAGACTAAGACGGAGTGAGTCTAAATCCGTACTACTTCGAGTAAACTCCGAGGACGCCGTGCGAGAACTTAATTCTCGCGTTGACATTTTTACTGCGGACACGCTCGGTCTCGAAGTGCTGCGACTAATCGTTAATTAAACACAGAAATTCAGTGCGACGGTGACGCTGTTTTAAGATATTTGCTTCTTAAACGGTGTCGCGTGTGCGTACGTGTGTTAGTATGTGCGTGCGTACGTGCATGCATGTTTATGGTGTGTGTGTGCGTGTGTGTGTGTGTGTTCGTTTGTTTGTCTGTACAATGAACTGGAGAAAATCTACGGTCGGTTCCGCGCTATGGGATAGGCTCGAGGCCTCCCGTGGTTTGTCTTGGACGCTTCGAGCCGCGGAAACGATATTTCCACGGTACTTCCGGGAAACAGCGAACCAGCCGGCAATTAGTCAGGAAGTGCCCTGCAAGCCCACCACTGTGGAGTGAGAGAGCTTTCGCGGCAGGGACGGCGCTCTCGCCGGCGCTTTTCGGCCGGAAGATGCGTTTGTGCCCGAGGAATTTGCGAAATATTCATAGGTATCAAGATGCGGAGCAAACCGAGTCCGCGACGGACGTCGTTCATCTAATTGGCGGATTCTTTGATCAATTCGCCGTCAAACTGATCGCCGAGAGAGAGAGAGAGAGAGAGAGAGATTACGAATTAATGTCATTCCGGTTCGCGTGCGCTCGGTCCGTCCGTCCGTTCCGTTGTCTTTCACACACACATACATACACACCCTCGGTGCAATAAAACAAACATCGACGCTCCAGCTCGGCTGGAAGTTGCAAGTGGAGAAATTTTATAACCCGCCGCGCGCAGAACGTTCGTCCTTCCGTATCCAAAGGATATTGATATATCGCAGCGACGAGGAGCGCGCGCGCGTGGATTCCATGACAACTCTCGGAGTCGACTCGGTGCATCCTACGCAGCGCATCGATGGGCTGCAACAATGACTTTTTGCAACAAACATTTATCAACTTCTAAACGGTCCTTTTTCACCCTTGGCGAGCTTTCCATCGCGAGCGAGTGAGTTACCGAGAGTGTATCGCGAAACTCTTGCGCGCGCGCGGCTTTTTCGAGCCGGCCGAACGATAATACGCGTATTCATACACGCTTCGCGAGTTTCCCCGACGTCCGTTACCGGAATGTCCGCTCTTTCCTCTCTCTCTCTCTCTCTCTCTCTCTCACCCCGGGACGTGCGCCATTAATTACTGCTCGATTACAAGCGCGGCACGGCGCGGCATTTACCGGTAACTTAGATAAGCCGCGAGCGAGACGGCCAAAGCGGACGACTCTCGGCGAGTCGCTGCAAAACCAGTCGCGCGGGGACAAGGAACCTTGGGCGCGCGGCCGACTCTAACGTGATAAATTATCTTCCCTTTTCCCGCGCTCGCTCGCGGGTAATTATCGGACCGCGCTAATGAATCGCCGTGTGCACCTCCCCCTCGTGTAGAATGTGCAAAAATACACACATCCGATCGTGTGTAGCTGCGATTGCACCCGATCGGTCACCCAGGACCGACCTCGAGTGGATCGCTTTCGCTGCAAAACGAGTTGCCCGTTTGGTCGCGCGAGCGGCTTTTTACACGCTGCCACACGTACAGAGCGTCCCGCCGCCGTTGGATCGATTTTTCACGCGGAGGATTTCTCTTTATGCTCGGTTAACGATCCTAAAGAACCCCGTAATTGATCTACTCCGTTAAAATCTAGGACATATCCATGTATTTATATATATATTTGAAAAAAATCGACTCTGTCTTCTCTTTTATTCCCACGGAATCGCAGACGTTGAGCTGCGAGATTGATCTGCCTCGAGAAAAGGCGGAGGAGGCGCAGAGAGAGAGAGAGTCGGAAAAGGAGGACCGAGAGCAAAGAGGGCGGGAAAGAAACCAGGATATTACTTTTGCTCGTTATCGGTTAATTGGAATCACAAGATTCTCGATCGTTTCCGAGAGCTCCCTGTCTTACCCCGATACACCCCACCCTTTCGCAACCAACCGTCCCTTTGTAGGGTCGCTTATCCCATGACTTGGCCGGGGGTACAGTCGACAAGGAGGGTGGGATGCAATTACCGTCTCTCTATAACAAACTCGACTCGCGCAGCAACTACTCGCGCGCAGCTTACTCGAAGCTTACTCACGCATTGGCGCGATAAATTCACTCCTTGAACGCCTGTTTCGCGCGTTTCTCAGCTTTCGAGCTAATAAGAGTCTTTTTCCCAGTCAAGTCGCTCTCTTCGCCCGTCTTCCCCCCCTCTCTCTCTCTCTCTCTCCCTCCCTCTGTCTTCCTCAGCTCTCTCGATCGCCCCTCGGTCCCCCGTCCCTCGTTATAGAGAATTTTCATATCGACCACCGTGTGTAACGACGAGGTGTTCCCCGAATGGCCCTGTAATTAAGATTTCAGAACCGGGGTGGGAGGGAGGGATGAAAGCAACGCCGAGGGAGCGAACCGACGATCGTCTTCTCCAACGATCTTCCCTGGGAATAAAGAAAAAAAAGAAGAAGGGAGCGGGAAGAGAGGAGACAATGGACCCGTCGTCCACGAAAACCGATATTTCCGTCGTCGCGGTGACGACGACCGTACGCGTCTCGACGACCCACCCGGAAGAGGAAATTTCATCTTCTCGCGGGCTGCGACTTTTTTCCCCGTTGCCATCCCGCTTTTTACCCGACGACCGTTGCTATTCTCTTCTGCCTTTTCTCCCTCTCTCTCTCTCTCTCTCTCTTTCTCTCGCTCTATCTATCTCTCTCTTTCTCCGTCTCCATCTGTATCTTCGTCTCTCTCACTCCCTCTCTTCCTCTTCGCCCGCCACAAGCGCAAACTACTGAACGACGATCGCCGTTCGCGTTTCTCGCGTTTACTATTGCCGACCGTTCCGTTTGCCGTGACAAACAGCCGATTTCACACACAGCCTCGGTAAGTTATGCTGTTTCGCCGATATATTGATCTCCATCGCTTATTAAGGGTTGCCATCGGAGAGGGTGTCCCTTTTGCCACACAGGCGCAACATCAAGTGGCATAATTGAGATAACAGGGGTAAATGGGACAGCACGGTGACTTCGCAATTATCATCTAATTGTTGATTTCCTAATGTACTATCAGCACTTGCCTATATGTACCAAGAAGTTTCCGTTTAATTAATTGGTATCACAATTATACGACAAATGGATGAAAAAAAGAAACGCAGCGGAGAAATATCGTTCGGAAACGTGGCTTTGATTTTTAATTAATTGCACGAACGTGTATTCGTCGCACGCTTTGTATCATTACGCCAATGTGAAAAATATCCATACGACTAATTAGAAATTGAACGAATATTTTTGCCGGTATTTTGCGCCGCCATTATCCGCTCGCACGCGTAACGAGTTGCTCGCAAGTTTATCATAATATATTATTACGCTGTACTAAAGGTTATTATCTGCGATGAAACGAAGTGAGAGATCAATTTTTGCCGGAGAGTTCTGCGCTAATGGAATTTCCAATTCTCGCGAGATTAATAAAATATTTTCGCAATATTTGGCCCGATCGCAATATTCATGAATACGGATGACTTTTATACAATAGAAGTAAAATAGAATAGCAAGGATCCCGTTACTTTGTACAACAACTACAAAGGCCGGTACGATTCCGGTTATAAGAATACCTCTCGCGCGCGTTGCTGAAGGCCAATTAGGAAAAAGAGCAGCTCGAACAGGTCGTTTCGACGTTTATCATTGGACGCGGGCAAACACTCGTCGTTGCATCCTTGATCACCCGCCAATGTTGCAATCAATTATTACAATTATTCATTTCGTTACGCCATCATCTCGCAGCAGCCGAGCAAAATTTTCTTCGTGTCTCTTTTCTAATCCGATCTCTTTCAGATCAATACGTTGAACCTTGAATCTGTTTTGTGTGTGTGTGTGTGTGTGTGTGTGTGTGTGTGTGTCACACTAAAAAGTCTGGGTTTTTCATTTTCCAATCATAACACATCTCCAAGAAGTAGGATTAGCATTCTAGGATGAATGACGATCGAGAAAATATACCGGGTGGCGCGCGTCACACCGTCCAGAAGACGATTTAAAGTTCAACGACGCTCGATACGTCGCGAATTCCGCGGCCAATTCCACGGTGGAGGACGCACGAAGCGGAAGATCCCGGAGACATGCCGGAAACCTGTGACTTAAGTCAGTCGACGGAAGTTCGGCCCTCCCCTTATATTATCATCGCGCCGCTGGCCAGCACTCCGCTTTCGTTAACTTTTTAACTAGTTGCAAATTAAAATTTAACTCGAGTGTGTCCGCCCTCGCTCGCCGGCGTTCGGCACTTTCTAGCACCGTAACTCGATAGCACACTTCCGGGGAGCTGAGGTTGCCGGATTGCTCGACGATGAGGGGGATATCGGCGTCGGGATGTGATAAAGATGAGAATAAATGCGTAAATTTTCCAGCGTTCCTTTCAATCATAATTTCGTTACGACCCGGATCGAGGCGGGGCGATTTTAGTATCTGGTTACCAAGCGGCGCGGTCACTTTTTCATGCGCATGGATTGTACGTTGAAATTCTGCTGAATTAAACGAACAAAATGCACTCAGCGTATTTCAATTTCGTAGCACTGAATGTACGTTCGTAACGCGGAATTATTCTATTTCACATTCGATGTTAGTTTGGAAATTCTCGCAAACGGCCGCCGGAGCTGTCGGAGACGGCTTTCCGTCTCTGCTCCGGAGAGATTTTAATCCGCTTCCTTATTATTTCACCGAGGCTACCGCCCGCGCAGAGACACAACCGATAGGTACCGGCGCGCAGATGCGGGCTTCCATTTAATTTACCGAATTCCACGCGCAAGAAGCAAACGCTTGTTCTTTTGTGTCGCGCGTAAATATGAGGGTTTATGAAATTTCCGCCGGCGGGGCGGGTGGAAACGCGTTGCAGCTCGGGCAGTAAAAATGCCGACAGGTCGAGATTGCATTTTTTTTTTCTCTATTTAGGAGAGAGAGAGAGAGATGCATCGGAGGAAAGGAAGACGCGCTATTCCTCCTCGGCACGGAGATATTCTCATAATCCGCCGCATTCCAAGGTCGCGGCTAATGCCGGGTAGAATCCATCAAGGAGACGGAAACGAGACGACGGCTTAGAAGTTTCACGGATGTCCGAGGGACCTTAAATTAAAAGAATTTCGCTCGACGAAGCATCTTCGGAATTTTTATTCGCCGCGATCTATCGCGCAGGAGTTTGACGAGCATCACACATCGAAATTATAACATCGTGCTCGCGAATCTGAAGCTATAACATATCGCAAGAAAGACACGCATATTATTAATATAATCCGATAATATTGGTCAGCACAAAAATTGTATCTAAAACTGGATATAAACCCGATCAAATCTAATTAATTTTGTAGCGTAGATCAGAAATATAACAATTAAAATCAAAACTTAGCTCTTTATTTTCCATCGTGTAATTTTTCCATCAAATCAAATGAGAATTTGAGATTGATTGATTTCATGGTTTTAACATCAAAACATAAAAATTAAACAAAAAAATTGAAATTCGTAAAGAATACAATTTATGATATGAAACTTGTCGTGTATATGTATGTGAGTGTGAGTGTGTGAGTGTGTGTGTGTGTGTGTGTGTGTAATCCTAGTGTAATTTACCTCCGCTAAAAAACTGAAATACTTTCAACCGCGAGACGACGTGTGAAATTCCAAATATGAGAAACGGTCCGACCGGGACGCATTTTTTCCGCCGAACGCATCGAGAAAGATTATTCCGTTTATCGCGGTAACGTAACGAGTTCGAGCGCGTGCACAACTATAAGACGAAATTTCGCTGGCGCGCAAGTTGGCGCGCGCTCGTGATTGTAATTACTCGATTTTCGCGCGACGATGACGGTGAAGTTTTGTCGCGGCGAAACGCGCAAGTTTGCCGAGACGAGAGGAGGAGGAGGAGGAGGAGGAAGAAGAAGAAAAAAAACGCCGACTGTTCGCGGGCGTGTCTTTTTTCATCTCGCTACCGGGGTTTTGCGGTAACAGAAATATGCATAAACCGCGTGCGCACGCGCGCATTATGATAAATAATGCATAAATATACATAAGTATCCGTAGAACGTTGGAGAAGTTCGGGAGACCTTTGCGCGAAATCTTATAAAGACTTTTACGAGAAAAGTTCGCGTAACGTTGCGCGATATTGGAACGCGCGGACGACGCGCAGAAAACACACGTACGCGCGCGCGCGCGCCGCCGTCGGCCGAGTGTGTATCGCGTAAAAACGAGGTACGTCGCCCTGTGTGATCGATACGCGGACGCATTTACATGACAATGCGAATTCGACGACGCGCGTCTGGCTTAATTTCACGGTGCGGTCGCGGAAAGTTCCTACGGGCGTCGATACTCTTCATAATTCGGCTGAATTATTCATCGGCCGCTTTAATCTATGTTCCGGATTTTAATAATGAACGCGCGGCAGAGCGACGGTACCGGACGGGAGATACCCCCCTCCCTCCTCGGACGCATTAATGAAGCGCGGATTATATTTGACAAATGAAGCGAGAGTCACTTAGCTCGACATAATGTATAAGCCGAGAATGCCGATAACATTTTCATTGATGGAGCAGAGAAGTATACGCGCTCTCGGTGGAGCCGTTCGGCGAAGCGGATGTCGATCGAACTGTGATCTGAATGACGACGATTCGAGACTGGACGCGACGTTCAGTTTACTAAGGACGAGAAAAGAGGACCTTAATTATTCAAACCGTGTGACGATCGGCGGGGACGAGCGGACGCGAAGTCTTGGAAAAGAACGGGAATTCGATGTGCACGAAAGCTTCCGTCGAATAATTATAGCAGATCATGGCCAGCCCGGTATCGCGCTCGAACGCCTCTTCCAAGACGGATCTTACGCGAATCCGCACACGTGGAAGGCCCGTTTCGCGGGATGAAGGCCGGGACTCGGCGCGCGCTTCGCCTGGAGAACCGCGTACGTCGCGGCTGGATAACGACATATTTTTCCCTCGGTATTTTCTCGCGTCCCCGATGAGGTCGCGAGGCGTGCAAGGAGTGGTAACGAAGCGGCGGGCGTTCTCCAAACCGCCGGATGCTAATTTTATTCGCAGTTCCGCGGCCGCGTCGAGAGAGACTCGTAACAAGTGCGATGGTGCGGCGCGCGCATTCGCCGTCGTTCTAGAAAAAATTATTTCGCGCCGGCAGCGGCATTCCGCACGACGACGACGCCGGGTGAGATGCAGCGCAAGGATGCACGCGCATAAGAGCCGCCGCCGTTGCGAACAAGTAGAGCCGGGTTTTGCGACAGCGGCTGCGGGAGGAGAGAGCGTAGCGCGTGAGAGCGCACAGCGAAGTGCAGCGGCCGAGTACGGATTTCTCTCTCTCTCTTTCTCTCTCTCTCTCTCTCTCTCTGTCTCTCTCACCACGAGCCGGGCACGGGACGAACAAATTGCACGTTCCCAGTCTCGTTAAAACAATGTCGTCGCGCAAAAGGTGCGAGAGGAAGGGCGAGCGAGGGAAAGGGGGAAGGTGGAAAACGACGCGAAGGGCACGAAGAGAGGGACGCTGATGTCGAGGAGGGGGGGGGGATGAGGATAAGGGGTGAGTAGGACGAAGTAGGTGGCTGCTGCAGCTTCCAGCGAGGCAGTATTCAGGTGGAAAGAGCTCTTCGCTCGTTAGCATTTAATTGAGAACCTGGCGGGGTGGGGACGGGGGCAAGGAGAGGAGGAGGAGGAGGAAAAGGTGGAGAAGGAGGAGGAGGAAGAAGAGAACGGACGGAGTACCTTGCCTCCCCCGACAGATCTCTCTCTCTCTCTCTCTCTCTCTTTTTCCTTTCTTTCTCTCATTGTAACGACCGGTCGACGGGCTCGTTTAAATATTTTAATAATCTCTTGTATCGCGAATAGCGATTCGAATATTTAGCGGTGCCGCGATACCCCAGAATACGGCCGGAATACTCCCTTTGCCGCCCGTTGCTCGAAATATGTATGAAACGCGGGGATCGTGAGAGGACCTCGTCGAAGCTGGTCGAGACCGGACAGCGGGGGAGAGCGGAGAGACGGGGGCGGTGTGAAGGTCTTTTTTCTTTCGTAACGGCGAAGAATCGGATCCCGTTTTGTCAAGCAATTAGGTCGGTATTAATTGAGGCTCGAGTGCGAAGTTACGAGCTGCTGAGTCGAGCGAGGACGGGAAACGCTCTCCCCCGGTCTCTTTGTGCGAGATATTAAAATTCATATTCCCCGGCAAAACTGAAACGCTCGCGATAGAGTCAAGAGATACACGTGCACAGCAGGATGTCTAAGATATTGTTTTTCAATGGAGATTATTTCCCGGTTAACATTTCATTGATATTCAGCAATTTCAGAGACTGCTTCCCACCCGCTCCCCTTTTTTCATCAAATATTTTATCGGTGAAGCGAGAAAGAGAGAGATAAAAAGAGCGAGAGAGAGGGAGAGAGAAAGTCGAAATATTTTCTCTCAAATATTTCTTTTTCGTCAGTTTGTGTTCATTATTAGTAATGTAATAGTTTTTTTTTAATGAGAAACTTGTAGTTAGAAAGAGAAAGAGAGAGAGAGAGAGAGAGAGAGAGAGAGACGAATATTTTTCATTTTACTGTTACGGCACAATTTCCAAATGCGATTCTCCGCTTACTACAGTTGCACGTAGACACATAAACCGTGAAACCACACGAAAGTTCGCGATTTACATGAGAGATATTATTTACCGCATATTTATCGATTACGCTAAAAGCGTGGCGTGTTAGCGATAGCTCACACGCGACACTACGTTTTTCACATAAAATATCGGAGCATCGACTCGCGGCGACGATATTATTCAGTTCGGATAGAGTCGCCGATACATGTCGTGCCAAGATTGACGGATGACACGAGGAAAAATAAGATTTTTTTTTCCCCGATTAGTCGCATCGTTGATTCGATCGAGGCCTGACCTCCATCCCGCCACGAAGTAGGCCGTTCTAACGAGGCGAGTTATATCGACCAGCACGGCCTTCGGATTTTCCAGTCTAGCGGAACATGTGATGCCGGACGCTTTGAGGTTTCAATTTTTTTTTCGTATACGATTACGTCGCGCCGACTCGCTCGTACGTACATAAATTACCATCCGTAATTTCGTTAACGGGGGAATTCGCGGGAGATTCGCGTGCGCGCTTCGCCAACGGCTAATTCGCAGTTAATGTGTTTGCTACGGTTTTACTTAGACGTTAAATATCGTATAATTCCCACCTGCGCATTTATTTTTGCGCATTCGTCGCAACGGCGCACGTATTCAATCAAAATCGTCGTTTCACCCCCCCGTGAACGCGTCACGTCTCTTCTCCTCCCTGCAAATACCCCTTTTTAACTACATAACCGAACCGACATTTTTCCTGCCTGAAATGCCAGTTGAGACGCGTAAAGCATCGCGTCGATATATCGGCGATGTCGCAGTCAAAGGATAAAAAAAGAATTTATAGGAAAGATTATCAGTGAAAAAAAAAAAAACAGATTATTCTCGGTGCTCGAACGTAAATCCCGAATTCTACATAAATTTTTGTCGCAAGTACAGCACAAATTCAGTAACTTGTTGTAAAAGCTTCTCTGCAAAAATATTTTCGTATAACGGAACAATGTAGCGATACATGCGCAATGCGACAGCACTTTACGTTTTATTTCAATCCGTTTCGGATGTATCTACCGGAGCCGTGCGTATTCGCAGGTGTGTTTACGGACACAATATGAAACTCGGCGCGCTGGATAATTCGCGCTCACGCGACTCCTCGCTGCTGTTAGCGAGCGACGGTCAACTTGCCGCGATTAATCGCGAGAAATCCAATTAAGCGCGATTAATTAAGCGCACGATGACAGTTATCATTAAACTTTCCTCCCCGTCTTTCGGCAATCTCCGATTCCCTCGAACGACCGTAATTCAAACTACTACAACCCGAGAAGGAGTCCGTGGGTCACATTAAAGAAGTATCGCTATCGGGAGCCCGACAAATTATCCGGCGGACGTTATCGCCATAATACGCCGATCTTTATGCGTCTCTGCCATTGGCGGACCTCCCACAAAATCGGAATACTCCAATAACCAGCGCGCGCACCGTCTCCTCCGGGACGCGAGCGCACGAGTTCGCCGTAGCTCCCGTTACTTCGCGAGTAAATAACGTCAGTTATTAAACGGATATTTACATACACGTTGAGGAGGAGAGACGAGCTCCTCAAACGACCCCGAGCACGCCATAAAAATGTCCTTACGCGATACCGCCGTCGGAAATACCCTTTGACCTTTGATGGGGCAACCCGAGCTGCGGGCAACGCTAGAGCGCCGAGCGACTTTGTAACCTTGCCTCCATCCTCCCTTTCTCTCTCTCTCTCTCTCTGTCCCTCCACCCTTTTTGTCTAACCGTCCAGCCAACAGTCTCTCTCTCTCCCTCTTTCTCGCTTCCACGGAGTCCTTTGCACCCTCTGCTCTCAGGCGGATCAACGCAACCCAAGTTCATTAGCCCGACCGGTATACAAAGTTTCTCATGACCTTAGTGCCCGGCGGAAATCTGCTAAAGGAGAGAGAAACGGAAAGAAAGAGAAAGAAGGCAAGAGAGAGAACGACAGAAAGAGATAGAAGAGGGGAAGGCGGGGGGGAGGGGGAGAAAAAGAGAGGGAGAGAAAGAGCACGAGTAATCCATAGTTGACTAGTCCATTTTCGCAGACACGTCCGTCCGGACGATCGGCAAATATCTCGATGTATATCGGCGCGAGACGTTAACACGGTCTTCCGGCTTGCGGATTTCATTCGTAGCGAGACTCGCCCGCCGTATGTATATATACGTACATCGGGTGAGTCGGGGAATGCGCACCGGTACCTGGCGGTATTTGCTGTTTGCAGTTATTCAACCCCTCTATGTTTTCCCAACCCCTCCTTCCCCTTTCGTCCGCGTCCCCGACTTGCATTCTCCGCCACCCTGCGAGCGCGGGTGCCGGAGTGTACCGTCGTCGCGCGTTGCCCCGTGCGCAACGACATACTGTGTGCACCCGGAATACCGGCGTTCGCTCGGACTAGCGGAGGAGGCAGAGAAACGCGCGAGCGAGAGCGAGAGAGAGAGAGAGAGAGAGTCTGCGTGCCGAGAGGGATTTTATTATACAGCAGAGAGAGGAAACCCCGAGGAATATAACCGTGGAAATGCACAAATAATACGAGCGCCGCAAAACAGGCAGCGGCGATAACATCGCAGCGCTGCGACGACGACGACGACGACGACAACGACGATGAGCAAGCATCGCGCGAGCGAGCGAGCGAGCGCGACGGTGTAGCGAAATTGTAAGAGGACGTCTACTATCTGCGAACTCGTCAATCGGCCGACGCGCCAAGTGTGGTTACAAGGGCGCAGGATTCAATAGCAGCGATGCGTACCTACGATACTTTCAAATGAATCTCAACCCGAAACGTCCCCGAAAGCTCGTTGATCTTCACCGGGGGCCCATCTTTCTGCCGTGACGTGTTCTTAACGGGTCGCGTTAAATAGTGGGAAAACACCGACATATCGTTTTATTTTGCGCTCTAAAACACCGGTTAAAGGTGTAAGAAATAAAAAAGAGGAAAAAAGAAAATAAGAAAAAAAGAAAGAGAAACTGGAGAAAAGCAGCTTCACCGGTGGCTTCAATTGCATTCTGTAAAATAATATTTCACAGCCAAGTTCCGGCGTATCGGTTGAAAAATCAATAAAACTCAGGTATTTCAGTTTACAAAGCGACCTGACTCTTTCTGCGTGGTTCAACGAAAGAGGATAGTAGAAATCGGCACGAGATCCAAAATGATTAAAACAATTAAAAGCTCACACCTTGAAAGAGTATTGTCCGATAAATTACTTACTTACCGCTGATTTGTTAAGTTTAGTTTTCACGAGAGGATAACGCGAGAAGATAGCTCAACAAACACTTTAGCACGACGAAATATCAAGCGACGTTAATAACACAACCGAACGCACCTGCAAATAAAAGCTGCCGCTTAAGCTCCAACTGCTACTGTAAACAAAATATACAGTAGACAAAATTCGCGTTGCGTTCAACAGAATTCAGTACTTTATAGCCGAGAAACATGAGTATGGTCGTATGGAGTATAGGTATGGTCGGTTTACCATACCTATGTCGGTTTCGGTGCTATTCCTCTACCTATCGTGTACGCGAAATATTTGCGAGCTTGCGTTCCCGTTAGACGGGAAAAAAAGTCGATTCGAGTTGTCGCCTTCGTTCCGGGCTTTCATCATTGGAATTAAAAATACGGCTCTTGGAAAGCAGCTCGTGTCTGTCTACAGACGCGCGCGCGCGCGCGCACACACACACACACACACACGTCGTTTTCCGAGGTAACGTTTTCCGTTAATCTCGCCGCCGCGCGACACCGTACAATGTAGAAAGTCGGTCTGCCGTGGGAGTCGTTGGTGTCGGAACGTTTTTCTCGACGGCCGTATCGGCACCGCGAGCAAATTCAACGGCGGATAATATATCTTTGCAACGGCCATTGTTACGTAGCGCCCGTCGCCGTGTAACATCGATCCGCCCGGATACTTAACGTCCCCGGGCGCGTAAAACGTGCCGCAACGAAAATTCGATTCCGCGCGATACGCGAAAAGCTCGGGGAAACGCAACTCCTCGTTCGGAACAAACAGATAAACCGCTCGGCGCCGGCCAACAGAACGGCGTCCTTTTCAACGGCTACCAAACAGTTTTAACGAATCCGACACGAGAATCGCCTCCAGGAACGGGATTAAACCAATAGCAAACAGCTTCGCAACAATGGCAGTGGCGGCCGTGCGAGTATTTTCGCGTGGAAACAAATGAACTACACGGCTCGGCGCGGTGTCAAAAGGTAATAAAATATATTCAAACCGACATAAGAGCGTTTTCCGCCTCTACCTGTACGCCCATCCGACTCGCGTCCCGTATCCTCGACGTTCCGAGAACGGGAATGAGAGCCGACGCTCACCGCTGGATGGTGTCGCGTTCAGGTTTTGAACGTACACCTGTGGGCAACGGTTCGTCCCTCCCTCCCCCCTCCGCCGATAGATTCAATGGTCACGTCCAGAAGATGTCTAGTCTGTTTCAATCGGTCTTCTAACTAGAAGAATATTCACATCAAAAACAGTATCGGACTATTGAAAATTGGAATGACCCACCCGAGATAACACGAGTCAAGATTGAGACTACTTGTTACATCGAATTTTGATTTCTAATTCGCAATGATGAATCTCCGACACTAGCCTGACTCGTAAGGAGAAAAATAATTAAGATGGAGATTTTATTGTAGTCATAATAAAGATGCGAATACACAGGATTTCTTAAGTACCGTTCATTATTTCAGGAATTGTCTTTTGAAGTCGTTTTATGAAGGAAATAATTTTATCATTTTAATTCTTATCACATCGATTACTTTCATTTTTTTTAATTTTAATTCATTATCTCTATATTTTTTAATTATAATTAAGTTAAAATTATTAATTTAATTAAGTATAAGATAAAAAGGTAATAAATACATTCCCTTAGTTAAATTAATAATAATAGTATAATTGAAATAAAAAAAAATATATATATATAATTAATTGATTCAAATTAAAAAATATGGAAGTATAATCAGTGATTATATTCTAAAATTACAAAATATATAAATAATTAATAAAATGAATTTCTCCGTCGCAAATAATGGTATTTAAAAAAAATATCAGGTCAATTTACTTTTATGTTTTGTTTTCTGTATTATGAAAAAACCTAGAAGGGTTTTATCTAATTGATTTACTTTTTTAAGTTACATATTTTCTTAGTAAGAAATTAATCCGACCTCGTTTGGAAATCGTGAAAAATAAAATATTTAGCAATTGATTGCTGACAAAACAGCTACGTGGTCTTCAAATAGAGGAGTAAAGGTGGGCGAATTGGATGGGACGGGAGAGGCGTGCTTCGAAAGCGCGTCGTGCTGGGCGCGCGAAAGGTACAAGGCGGTGTTCCCGGCGTTTTTCGATTCGCGCGATGAGGAAAGCCGCGAGGACTTCTCCTTCCGCCGTCTTCCGTTTCTTCGAGCGTTCACGGCTACACGGTTTCGCCATTATCGGGTGTTTACGAGGACGACGACGAGGGTAGGTGTAGGGTGTGCGAGGAGGGGCGCACACACGAGGACGGGGGTCGCATCGCCGCCGGTTGGAGATCGCATCGGCCGCTCCGCATAATAACTAGCTACCGCGCATTTACATTTTAATACGGCAGCCGCCGCCGCCGCATAGCGGATAAAAGGTATATACCTATCGCGGATGAAATCACCCGCTGCTGTCCCTTCGTTGTCGTCGTCGTCGACGTCGTCGTCATCGGCGGACATCGCGATGCAGCGGCGATTCCGATTCGCTTTCGCTCGAACATCCCATCGTGATAAATCGTCCTTTCCGGGCTACGTTTCGGAACAACGCTCTGTGTTGTCCGGCCTGTTTCGAGCTTGTTGCACGACACTTCGGTGTAGCGGCGATATTGGCCGGGATGATATAAACGAATTCGTACAATTCGCGCAATGTACGCTCCGGCACTGTTAATCAATTTAATTTCACCGTTCATGTGCGCGCAAATCGGAAGCATTGAAATTCGAAATCCGAGGGTCTCGATCGGCTCGAACCCGCTGACGAATTCATTGGGGCCGGCGCGAGACGGAGAACGACCTGGGGAACGCGGAGGAAAAATGTTCAATTCGAGAAAGTTCCCACCGCTTCGGAGCGCGAATATCTCTAATTAACTTAAAACGCGAGCGTGGTTCTTAATTTGCCAATCCATCGAATGCATTACGTCCGGCACGCGGCACACTCTGCTCTTCCCTGGCAGATATTTTTTTTCTCGCTAACGTGCGGATTAAATATCGAAATCGTATCACCCGGGCCGATATCGGAAATTTTGACCGCGCGGAAATGGATGGAAAATGGATAATATTAACAGCGGCGCGTTCGCAGGGCGAGTGCTTAAAATCCGAATGATTTTCCATCCTGACGCCCAGCTGACCGGCAAAACGGGGCGCATTAAACCCGCCTCCAGGCAATGTAAATCCTGTAAATTTCCCGAATCGTGCCCCGCACCGGGCGCGATTTGTTATCCGGGATTGTTCCAAGCAGGCGAGATTTTCCGTCGTCGCCGGCGATCAAGGGCGGTCGGGCGGCAGGCTTCGAAGGTTGTAGCACGGAACCCGGAAAGCCGGGCTAGATATCCATTAAGATAGTGCCGGGCCATCTTTAACGGCGAATCAGAATGTCGACAACAACGGCTGGCAGGGCTTGGTGTCGAGGGAATGACGAAGCAAGAAACACGGCCGTCGTTTCGCCGCTTCGTGGTTTACGAGCTCCTCTCCGGAGTGTCCCAAACGCGATTTTGCGAGCGGATAGGTCGTGAAAAACGCGCCGGAGTATAGTAAAGAGAGAGAGAGAGAGAGAGAGAGATGCGTCGTTATTTATGCAGATATTAGCTGCAAAGACGACATGCACTTAAACCGTACAAAATACAAGCGAAATTACGGCGCTCGGAGAGCTGCGAAAATGCCTGCTTTATTTTGATCACAGTGTCAGCGGCAATTTCACCCAGCTGCTCGTGAATATTCGCTTATTTATCCTTTATCGATTTATGCAACGCATAAACCCCCGGAATTAAAGGTTTATATTTAGGTATGTTCACGCGATTATGGTTAAATATGAGTATCGCGTGATGAAAAATTAACTAAACGTGACATTTCGACGGACGGGGGATATTCGGCCGCGCAGCGGCCCCGAACGGCCGGTAGGTTCGCGCGGAAGAGCGGTTAATTCGCAGTTAATTTACTAAATGCTGAAAAGTGCGATAATGGGAGGCGGAATAGCGAAGGTCGCGCGCGAGGTCGCGTCATAATTGCGATGCACTCTCAACTTTTTCGCGCTTTAACGAGATTTACCGTCACCGCTGATTCAACCCGAACCCGATTCAATTACATCGATTTGAGATCGATTGAACGAAGGTCCGGCCTCTTTTTTTCGTAATGAGACTTTTAGCCGGAGGATCGCGAGCAAGCGGCTTTTATTTGACTTTTGTTCGCTCTTTCCGAAAATTGCGCCACTCGAGTGGATTTGTCAATTTTCACGGCTCGAGTACGTGCGTTTTCGCGCGAAACAACGTTCGCACAGCAACGGCGAATCCACGAGTCCGGATCGGCGATAGGCGAAGTAAGCCTTTAGCCTTTTACTCTAAGCGTTAAATTGTGACGTTTAAATTTTTGTCAAGTTAAAAGTTTCTAGCAAAAAGCGTTTTCAGTGCTACAAGACTTCGCGGCTCCTAAGATTTAAGCGTTATTACGACTTTTGGCAGGGCCTTCCAACCAGAACTTGCATAGATTTCCCAACTGGATTCCATAATTATTTCGGGGAATTGGACTGAATCCCAATTGGATCCCAAGAAATTTGCTGTGCAAGAAATTACGTTTACATGTGATCGCTGAGAGCGAAAGGCTAGAGGCTCGACTGTGCTTATTGTAAACCCGGCATAACCAGACACGGCCCACGCCAGGACGATGAGTATCGTAACGGAGAAATGGCGAGAGTCCTGCGAAGTTGCGTCGTATATATATAACGTTGATTTATTAGGCGGGGAATTCCAATTCGCAGTCTGACTCGGCCGCGCGTCGCCGTCGAATTCAGTAAACATCTTCGATTCACTCCCCGGCATTTCCGTTTAATCTCTCTCTCTCTCTCTCTCTCTCTCTCCGGGTACGTTATAAATCCCGACTCATTTACCGCCACGATTTTTCCGGGATCTCGACGATCGCGCGTCGCGAAAGCATCGCCGTAAAAGCGAGCGGACGAGCGATGCGAGTGCCTCCTGCGCGAGTGCGAATGCGATCGAAGGAAACCGACGCAATCTCTCTAAGTATTTTTGAAAGCTCTCGAAAGATGTTAAACGCCGCTTCGGAATTTTGCGGAAACACCGTGGACAGCCCGAAACAGCTTATTTCGTTGCTACGCCTATGTTATTGCCCATGTTATCGTTGTGATATCATGATATCGATCCGATGCTAAACCTTGGCTGGATAAAGTATATATCACTTATTAAAAGATTTGAAATAAAAAAGCGCGACTTCTTACCCGTACATGTAATATACGGCATGTAAAAAATAAAGAAGCAGCTCACATTATTTAATCAGAATGCGATCGGAGTAATCTCTCGAATGAAATTAAACGCCGCGGGGCTTGGAAATTTTGCGAAAACACCATGGGCGGCCCGAAACAGCTTATCTCTCGTTGCTATGCAATGCTCGCGCATTATTATTATGATATCAAGTATGTTCCACATATTATGTGCAATATGGAATGCACCCCAGATTAAATCCCGACTAAAAAAGTTGGTTCGTTTACCAAAAGATTTAAAAGTAAAAAAATAGCGCGACTTCTCCGTCCGCTGTACATGTAATACACGGCATGTAAAAAATAATGAAGAAGCAGCCCACATTATTTAATCGAGATGTCGAGGAGAGCGAACGCGGCCGATATCGGCGGAGAATCGATTTTGTGGGTACCGTTTAATCAAAACCGTTCGCATTTCCGACTCGCGGCACTATGAGCGTATCGTCGCTCTCGCTTTTCCTCCGAATGCTCTTCGGACCCGACTCGCGAAGGATCGTATGATCGCTCAGTTATCTCTCGCATACGAAAATCGCGACATTGCCATTTCCGTGCTGATCTTAATTTCATTTACGGCGGAAACGCCCGAAACGCGAAGTTGCGCTTCGCCGCGCGGCGGAAAATAAATTGGAGTCGTGCAATTACATTACATCTGCTAATTTGCTTTGGTCTTTTGCAATGTGACAGAAGACTGGCACTCTCAGCTCGGCGTTGCGAAATACGTAATACGCTGAGTTGAAGAAGAAAGGCGGAAGCGAAGCAACAACCATTTTCATTACCGACTTCCCAGGCTCGTTAACATTTTACGAGGCGCAACGAACTTAACTGTAAATGTTTAAGCGCGGCCATCGAAATATCGGTGCAACCTGTCAACCTGGCACGTCTCTCTCCTTTCTCTGTCTGTCTTTCTTTTTCTAACGACAAGGTGGCAGAAAACGCATTTTAAAAATTTAAGGAAGCAGCTACATTATGTCGTCTCGCGATGCATATCCTCTTTAGAATAAACGATATTTCATTTGTCATCTCAAACCAATTGAACGTAAAACTAGCCGCTTTTTGTAGTAAAAAAAAGTAGTAAGAAAAAAATTTTTTAGCAAAATAAAATAAATAGACGCGAAAATTTCACGAAATATTAATAACCGCGACACATTAAAGCAGTTGATATGCAAAACTATTTTTTTAGGAATCCTTTTAAATTTTAACTGCGTATTATTTAACTGCGTATAGAAATATTATCTACACGCCTGTAAAGTTACAAAACAATTGACCGTTCGGAAGTTTAAATATCCGCCACTAAATTTAATGTGTTTTACACGTGTCTTCATTGAGGTTAATATATTATTAGTAATTTCCATTTTTAATTTCTTCTAAACTACATTTAGAATTTCAAAACTACTATAACATTAAGGACTAATATACAGACATTAAACACAAATTTCAGAATTATTAACTGATTTGTTTTGCAAATATAGCCATAGTGAATTTATAATTTACAGTAATATCCGCGGTATATGCACATATTTAAATATTTGTATACCATTTTCTAAATTATGTACGTCCCTCTATTAGATCAACTGACGTATAACTAAAGCGTTAATGAGAAAAATAACAGAATAAATAATACCTACGTGTTCGTACAATGTTATGCATATATTTATCTTAATTTCACGTTCAAAATTACCACCGATTACTTAAATAATTAAGTAAAGTTATGGGAAAGTATATTTTCAATTTTTTTTCAATTCTTTTAATTAAGAGAAAAGTATTTCTTTACTCAAAAGTGAACCTCTGAAGGGTCTTCTCAATGAAAATTCGCCGCAGAAAATCCGACACTCCACTCTACCACCGACTACTTCGTGCATCGACAGCCGGGCGAATAAGTAGTCGAAGACGCATCGGGCCGGACAACACAGGCGCGAGTAGTAAAGGAGCGAACTGCAGCGGAAGCGTCCGATGCCGTGCGTGGCACCCGGACAAAAATATTGGTCCGCTGGTAGTGAGTTATACGACGGTAAGGTATTATTCCGCGGTAAGGGATGGCACGGCAGCAATCTGATTCCGTTATCTATGCGCCGTATCCGTGGGTTCCGCCGTGAAAATAACAGCCCGAAGAAATAACGTATTCGGGAGGGGGGTGGTCGGGACTCCTAGCTCGCAGGTACGGCGCGTGGTTTTTCATCGTTTCGATACTCACCCTTCCACCACCTTCCCTTCCCCTCGCTCTCTCTCTCTCTCTCTCTCTCTCTCTCTTATTCTTCCCCTACCCTCTCACCTCAAACCATCGCGGCGCTCTCGTTGCTGTCGCGGGAGAAGACGGGGATGCGACGGAGAACGCGCGAGCAGCGGAAAACGCGGAAAAAGAAACGCGGCGGGACTCATACATATGCAAGAAGTTCCCCGAGTTTAAAATGCAGTTTGAAAACCGTCCTCCCCTCCCCCACGATCGAGCGAACGGCAAGAAACGAATAATTATTATAATCGCATCGAGCACGTTCGATTTTTCGATCATTCGAATCGCTCGTGGGTCTAAAGCAAACGTGAACCGTGTGTATAAACGTCGGGACGCCGCGTCCTTTTTGCCGCGGCGGCGGATAAATATTTCGATTTCCATAAACTAACAGGGACATGTATGTAATGTTTAGATCGTTCCGTGAAAGATGAGACGCGTCACATTTACGATGTGTCGTACAATGAACCAGCATACAAAATCGGTGCTAGGCAGATTAACAGGTTATAAATTGAAAGTTAGTTATGCATAAAACTATGTATAAACTTAACCCGACTATTCTTCTTCTAAATTATATATATATATCCGAAACGAGAGAGCAATTAAAAAATAATCGATTGTAAATCGATGAAAAATGCATTATTAAAATTAATGTCAAACGTTCTCTCTCTCTTTCTCTCTCTCTCCCTCTTTCTTTCTTTCTCTTTTTACAGCAGCATGTTCAATATTGTTCCGTTATGAACTCGACATCGTTCTCAGAAATAATGGAAAAGACGAAGATAAGGATAACGACGGGAAATGAAAGAAGAGGGATCGCCGCGGTAGATGCTGTATATAAGGATACAAGCCCCGCTATTAATGCCCGCAAATTATAAATAATGTCGCGGTAGCGACCACAAATCAACGTTTGCGGTAATACCGTCGGGGTTTTCGACTCGTTGGAGGATTAAGCGCTTTGCGAGAGACGCCGACCCGCTGCCGCAGGAAAGACGATAGAGAGGGTGAGCGAAGGTGAGGAGGAGACGGGCGGGAGGGGGGACGAGGTGAACTCCGCTCCGATCGAAAGCCGAAGCGCGCGGGGTGGATCTGTGCATTAAGCTCCATTGAAAGAAAGGTAATGTTTCGTGGGAATGTTTCGTCGAATCGATGCAGACCCTGGCGATGCCGATATCGCCTTACTAACCGCGCCCCCTCACTCCCCCCTTTCTCTCTCTCGGTGTAACAGCGCGAATGCAGAAGCAAAAAATATTTATTTCCGATAACGTCCCAGCCATTAAACGGCTACGAGAACGTCCTCGCATTTCGGAAAGTCTCTGCCTCCACCCCTTCCCCCTCCCCCCCCTTGATCACAATTTCGTTCGCAAGATCGAATTTTACGGTCTCGCGATCGAGTAATAATAACCCGTTACGACGGGCGCGGCCATATATACCTTTGAAATATTTTCCCAGTCATAATCACGCGCCATTATTTCGCGATACGCGGCGGTGCGTGGTATCGATTTTGGATACTCCGAGAGCAGCGTTATCTATAAACATTGCTTCTAATTTATAGCTGTAATTAATCGAACGGGTCGCGCACCGCACGGATGTTCCCGATGTTCCAGTCGGGCGATCCTCGCCGCGATAAAACCGCGACGTCTCGACGTCGAGAAGAGCGAGAAGCAGATTTCGGAGGAGGCTTTCTCTCGGGGAAGAGAGAACGATAGCGCTCTGTACGACGCGAGACGCAATTTATGACAGTAGCGTATCGCGAAACCCCGGCGAAACTTGCGCGTGTCCGAGAAGCTTCGAGAGGGGATCGAATCGCCATACGCACTTGGCATAACAAATCTTTTATAAACAGAGACAGTGCGGTGGAGATACGAGCGATAAGGTATCGCTCGAAGGAAATTAGAGATCGAGATCGAGAGGAGGTTCCATCCGGGAACCGGTGAACAGATTGTTCGGCCGGGAGGTAACATGACTGATTCCTGCAATTACGGCCGGGCGACCTTCACGAGAGATCTTCACGTCTTTCGGGCACCAATAAGGAGGAGCCTCCGACGCGGGCGAGGAAATAGGACGAAGCTGGGGGGATATTCGAGTGATGCCGCGACCCGATAACGGACGCCTCTCCGCCGCGGGTCTTGTCTCGTAGTCTTCTTCTTCTTCGGGCCGAGACGCGCCGTCGTCGCCGCGCGCTGGAGCAACCACGCTAAGAGACGAAGACCGTCAAACAGATTGAAATCAAAAGAAAGTAGGGAGAAAGAGAGAGAAAGAGAAACGGATCCCTATTTTCTGCCGCGAAGTCCGCGCAGGAGAGTGCCGCAGCCAGATCTGAAATGAAAATCTGCGGCTGGCTCGCGGTATAATTCGGCGAAACGAAGGACGAAGAGCGCGAACGGGAACGCCGACAAGCTGATTAAAAAAAGAAGGAGGGAGAGAGAGAGAGAGAGAGAGAGAAAGAGTCGGCCGGGTATGAATATAATCTCCGACAAATATTTAAGTTGCTAACGCTGCGCCGCGAGGTCGCGGTTGTTGACTGCGCGCGTTACCCGATAACGAAGTGACCCTCCCCGAAGCGTGGCTATCTCGCCGGAAATAATGCCACTTCGCGGATTAACCCGTTCAAAACGCCGACTCGAGCTTTTCCACGAAAATCCCCCCCGGCCGGTGGTACATCACGATGAGCCAAGAAGAGCGGGAGGCGCGCGGAAACGACGGCGGGCGAATCCGAATTCTGAATCCACTCGAATTCGTTCGGATGATATCGCGCGCGATTCGATTTTCAGATCCCACGGGATACGCACAGCTCCGTCTGTCGCGGATTCTAATTCACACGAAATAGCCGTGTTACGCGACTATCGGATTATTCGGCTCTTCATTGAGAGAAAAATACACTTGGTATTTGTAACTATAATTCGATAACAATTTTTCGAAGAAGTGTTACTATATTATAAGTGATAATAATGTATTGCATATTGCTGTTATTGTTTTTGCGGTGAAATTAAAAAGGAGGGTGCAATCGAAATCGGAAATAACTATAATTTCTCACGGTACAGTGTACACCGAGGTACATCGGGACATCGTGATTTGCAAATTTTCGCGTCAGACTTCGCAATCCGAGAGAGGCGGCACAGTTAATTGTAAAAATATATCTAGAGGGCCGCCAGCTCATGGTGGTATTTATTGCATCGGCTTTCTGCTGTGACAACAAAAGATCGTGTATCATCTTCCGCGGGCGAAAAATATTTTTGCCGTTATCAGATAAAACCCAAGCGGCGAAAAAATACGAGAGAAAGGAGGGCTTTAGCCAGCGCGAATCTGCCGGGTAAGCGCTTTTTCCCCGACACCCCGGCAAAGCGAAGAGCTGCGGCGGAGTTCTCGGTTATGTAGAAACATTTTATATAATCCCGTGCCGCATCGGTGAAGAGAATCTCTAAAAATCCCGTCGCGCACGCTTCCTAAGAATTGTATTCTTATTCTGGCCGATCGGGAACGTCAGCGATTTCGTCCACGGCTATTTCTGTCACTGACCGACTTTGCAAAAAATCCTCTCGCGATTTCTCATGCAGCGTCGTGTGAGAAAGCCGATGCGGTTACGACGAAAAGTTAGTGCAGCTAATGTCGAATAATTGCTGAATATTGCAATTTATCTCACAAATAAGAATAATGTGTATATATATATGATTCTATTTTTAAAAAATGACGAAGTTATTCCTCAAAAAGTCACGCACCCGCTTACGGGTTGAATAGTGGTAGTACGATTTTAGCAACTTTCCTCCGTCTCGAGATTCCTCATTGGTAATTCAAAATCAGAAAGAATTCGCGAAGTCAGTATAGAAACAAACTTTCGATTCGGGCGCACTTCTCACATTCCCTCGTAATTACGTCAATCAGCGTAACGTCGTTCGAAACACCAGCAATAATATTTCAAGAAGAATGCTTTAAGAACGAAGCGCGATTTGCCAGTCGGCGGGGTTCGAGGAGGTAACGCAAGCCTCGGGGAATACCTTCGGATGCGCACACACCATCTTCGATTGATCCTTGATCATAACAAGGTATCGCACGCACGCACGCACGTGAGCGCAGCGGAGATTAGGCGCGCACCTAATCTCCGCGCTGAACGGTCGCCGGGTCGCCGAAGCGTCGCGGCGCCGCGCGTACGGACCGGCCGTGCGATATTGCGCTAAACCGAGCAATTACCGGCCGTAATCCCGGTAATAGAATTCCAATATGCGTGCCAATTGGACCGAGGCCCCGTGTGCGGGCGTGTGCAGGCCGCGCAGCTCGTGCACGCCCGACGAAACGCCGTGACACGGTTCGGCCATTAGCCACGGCCTCGGTTATCCGTGGGCACTCGGTGCACGTACGCAGCGGACGCGTGCACGCATGTGCACGTGGCGACACACGAGAGAGAGAGAGAGAAGAGTTCCCGTGCATATCGCGCATACGTGCGCGGCAAGCCGCAATAAGGGAGCCGAAGGGGACGGCGTGTTATCCGACCCCTTTCTCCGCAGCAGGAATATCTTTCGGGTTGCACGTATACGCCACGTGACCTGGTCACGGTCATCATTGTTAGTATAGCGCCGAAATTTGCTGACTCGATGTGATTAGCAAGTATCGAGTATGCGACACCCGTGCGCGAATAACGTACGGGGCGAAGGCGAGATGTAGGAGGAAAAGGGGGTAGATATATTTCTCTCTCTCTCTCTCTCTTTCTCTCTCAGATATAAATGAATACATATATATATCTAAGATATATATATATATATATATATATATATATATATATGTATCCATCTATATCTGATACCTGGATGATGGTGTATGGAACGGACTATTGGAATCGGCACAATACCGGCGAGATATTCAATTTTCGACGTAGAATACGGGATTCGGTGTGCGAGCCGCTGCAGACACGTAAAAATACGTAACTTCGCGCGTCAATCGTCGCGTTTCATTACACGCCTGTAGCGCCCGTAGCGTTGACAGCCAAATTCGAGTGAATTATATCGCGATTCGTGAAACGGCGGGAGCACCTCCGCCGATGGGACGCGCGTTTTTTTCGCAATAGATACAATATTGTCAAATAGGTTGAAAGAGTGTGTACGTACGCTGGGCTTTTTTTTTTTTAAATAGAGATGTGCAGAAATGAACAGAAAAAAAGTGAAGCTGCCCGAACAAAAATGCGGAGCGTTCAGCGATATGAGCTCGTTTAAATTTGAAATATCGTGTAACCCCCTGTTATTGTTCGTCACGAGCAAGCACGCTGACTCTCGCTTCTCTCTCTCTTACACGTGCAAATTCACAAGTTTGTAGTTACGTAATTATTTCTATATAGAGTTTTCACGTCTCACCTAGAGTTCTCCTAAGACCAATTTCTAATGAAGATGCAATCGATAACGTAATCGTTGCATCACGCATATGTATAAAAAATACCTCTCTTATAATTTGTTTGCTTTTGTTACGATAAATCATTTTCACTTTGAAAATTTCGTCATTTCCAAGGAAAAAATGAACGTGAAAGGGTTAAAGGTTATCACACTTTTATATTTCTTCAGGCAAATTGGCGCTTAAATCTACGCTATAGATCTGTAACCGTGAGTAAACGCAATCGGTCGGAATACCGGCCGCATACATCCAGGTTTTAGGAATACACAAAGCTACTTACGTAATTTTAAAGCTGCAGAGCGCGGCGAGAACGGGAAGCCGGGAGCAGGAAGGATCGGACGAGGAGTTGAACACGGGAACAACTCTGTCTGGAACTTCTCACACGAGGACATGGAAAATGATGAAGGTGGACGATGCCTCGTCATCGACATTCGGGAGTTCAAGAGAGAGCTTCGACACTGCGGTCGGGAGAGGACGCGGAATTTCACTGTGGGGAGAAAAACAGAGAAACCTAATCAAAATTACAGCTATATTATTCAACAATGTAATCACGCATTGCACAATGTAAAATGCAAAACACGCACAACTCCTTCTCGCTCACACCGCGCGTACGGAACAAAATCATCGAAGAGTCGCGTCGTTTTCCCGCAGTTTTCGGGCAAACGTCAGCGATACATGACGAGTAACCAACACGAGTCGCAAAAGGTCTGCTTAGGATTGTCGGTTTATTTGTTACTTTTCTTTTTTTCTCCCCGGATCCCCGTGGACATTTTCCGGGAGAGCTCGAAAATCGCGCACATCGTCGGCGAGGCTATTTTTCGCGCGAGACTTTCGAATTTGAGGAAAACACCGCTCAGTGCCTTTATCTTATCGCGATGGAGACGCGTCGTCTTCCCGCGCGCCAGTTAACGAAACAAAAGACCGAAATTTCGCAATCGGTGTACGTACGTGTATGTGTGTGTGTGTGTGTGTGTGTGGGTAAGGCCGGAGTATTCCACGAGAGGATATACGAGGAGAGCTCGGGCGAGAGAGGATCCCTCGCCGTTAATTGGACCCGATGATGCCGCCGTGCGAATTGTCGGCCACGAAATTACCCCGATATCTTCTCTCGTCGTCGTCGTTTCGAGGCCGCGTACAAATCGGACGGGACGCGACACGGATTTTCTTTTCCCCCGTAGCCCCCGTCGACGACCCTGGAGTAAGTCCAATTACCTTGGGCGAGACTCGGGACCCGGCGTTTCCGCGTCGTCGCGAAAGCGGCGGGAATAAGACGCGAAAAATAATCAAATCGAGATCGCCCTCGAGGCGCGACTCCCCTTCTCTCTTCTCGCAAACCGACACCGCGCCAGCTGAGAGCGTCGCACGTCCTACGCAAATTATCGATTTTATTGGAATGCGAGATAAATTTCACGCCGATTCATTGCGCGATTACATTTAACTGCCTCCAATTAAATCGCCGTTCCAATTAAAATCGAACGCGAACTGCGGAGAGTTCATTACC
>NW_014555972.1:2532241-2571924 GCF_001313825.1 Dinoponera quadriceps | reverse complement strand
GGGGGGGGGGGGGAGGGGAGGCCTCCTTTCCGCTTCTTCTCGCTCATTGCGCCATCGTGCGCCGTGTATTTACAAAAGCTTGAAACAGTGTGCTTCTTTCGGGACGACTACGTTACGGAAAAGTTTACTTCACAGGCTTGACACGTTGAGCGCCGTGCGAATTTCACGCGACTTCCTATTCGCGCCGCCGCAGGCCACCGATAATCCACGATTGATGCATTTATTATATATTTTTATCACTTATCTTTATGTAAGATATAATAATCGTATATGTATAAGATTGTAAAAGTCATTATTGTGAAGATAAGAGATGACATGAAATATACATGACGAAGCCTGAACGGAAAGTCCAATTTGGGGGCCATCGATGGCCCGCACGGCCACTTAACGTGTTAAACCTTCACGCTGATGTAAGATCGATGCGCCTGCCCGCGAAGTAATCACGAATCAATCAATCAATACCTTGATTTGACTATCGATCTCACAGCTGTATCATCGCATCGGGACAACTTGTACGAATATCGCAATTCTTTCCTTCATATTAAAAAGCAATAATATTTATTTAAAATAATTTCAGTATCTTTAAAATGTATATTATTCCGTAGAAGAGTACCACATATCATCCTGCTACAAGGACATTAGCAAAATGCTAATACATTTTATTCAACATGATAGTACACCTACGTGAGATTACACACGCCGAATTTCCCGTGTATAGTCTTGAGGATAAAGGAAGAGTTCTTACGAAGTAATCGTCCGTGGATCTTCACAAAACGCGTATGCGGACGGGGAAGCATTCACTGACTAGTCGGCGGCGAGCCGCCGCTGTCGTATTGACTTTTATTTCTCAGCAAGTAACCGGCGAGGAAGCTTATGGGGTCGGCAGGCCTCTCCTTGGCTAAGCAGGATAACGCTTGCAGCAGTATCGGTACTACGGTCTGATCCAAATACTGTCTGGTTGGGAGGGATTGCACTTCAACGCGAGGTTTCTTTGGTGCCGGTGGTATGCCGGAGATGTCAGCATCCTTATCCATTCCTACTTTCTGTCAAAAACAAGAATACAGCGCTTACAGGTCAGCGAACAAGACTTGCGGGCATGCTTATATAGTAATTGACCCTTGCGAGGAAAGATGGAGCAGCGAGATATAAAAAGAAAAATGAGATCATGAATGACCCAAGTATATCACTGTGCATTCCCGTTTGATTAAAATAAGGAAAGAGTACACAAACTATATCGAGCGATAAACAAGAATATATTGTTTTTAATACTATAATAAACAAAAGTTTCTTTCTGAGGGAATGATCCCTATATTTTCTTGCAAGGGTTAAGAATCCACGACACTCTGTGCGTTATGCGTGTCTTATCTTTTGTCACACGGAACACTAAATTTGATTGCTTTCTGTAGCTTCAATTAATCGATCAGACCGGTTGAGCGATGTCGAAGTAAGGGCATTAGTTTGAAAATATACAGAGAAATCCCGCCCACTAACAAAGTACAGTATTAATCTGGATAGGATCTCAGTGCTGTTATGAAACTTGTCACCACTTGTCCACATCACTCCTACGTCGGGCTTCAAACTTAAAAGCGTCGGTCTATTCACGCAGTTGAACACGCATAACCTTGCAAACGAATGATCATTTTGGTGTCAGCTGTTTTCAGTCAGCAGACGCCAGGTAATAACCGATAACACAGGCACCGCACCGAGGGACGCGTTCTAACCTAACTTTTCAAGCGCGTAATCGCGTATACTCCATACGTACTCGTATTTAATCAGCGGACTCGCTCCGTGTTGAACGACCGGACGAAGTGTCGGTGCTCGCGCGACCAGCTGCCGCGTGACATGTTTTAGGTTATATATTTACTTACGTGCGTTGCCTCGGACACAACATTGGAGATGGGTTGAGCTGGAGCCGTCGATTCGGTTCGTTCCTCGGTCGCATTATCTGTCATCGGAAAGAAAAGAAAAGGTCGCACGGCCGATTATTACAAAGCGAAATCCCGAGAGCCGGGCCCGGCCGGATGACGGCCAGACCACGCGCGATTACAGGAAAAAGGGAAATTGACGGACACGTACCACCGCCGGTCGCCATGGTGTAAACAACCGTCGCTACCAACCGACTTCTCGGCACTGTCGCGCCGCGCCGCGCCGCTCGCGCACGCAACACGCGGGAACGCGTGACACGCGGTCGAACGCCCTACGAGCGCGTGATATTCCGAGAATATTATCTGAATATTATTCCATCGTCGATGCACATGGGTGCCTACGGATTCCCGTGGGAAATCCACCGTGGGACACTTTCAACAGGGATGACTGTCAACACCAGTCTTAGATTCCGACGCTTTAATTATTCGGATATCAAATTCTCCGGATAACCTGGATACGAGGCACTGAATTTATCCGCTGTTTGAATAATTGAGCAGCCAGAATCCGAGCGAATATAAAAGCCCTGATATATTTATGTGGACTTCGCTCTCTCTTAAGTATTCTCCAGAAGTGAGAGATGTGACCGCTGCAATTTACATTACACTTGAAAAACGAGGGAATTTAGAGGGAGAGAAATGAGAGAGAGAAAGTTTTTGCAGAATCCGATAATTCCACGGAAGGAAAGTGCATGCTTTAAATTTCATAACGCATCAAAATTATATTACTTCAATCGCGATAAATAAATTAGATCGCAGTTAGTTAGTATTCCTGCGGCCGGGTCGGATTAAATTAATATATTGAAAATAAATCGAATTAATGTATGCGCGTATGCGCCGTGTGTAAATCAAGCGCGCAGCAGAGGGCATAAATTATTCTCACTGCCGTGCGAATTAAACGGCGATGCGGGAGGGGGGAGAGGGGGGGAGGGGGCGAAGGGCTGAAGTGAAACGAGGTGCGACCGTTTTAAGTTTTATTTATTCAACGCAAAGTTAGACGCTACAACTTTGGTACAAAAACATAAAATAGTGGCGTTGAGGAAACAGTACACTGCGAGCGGATCCTCGAGTCTCCGCGGAGGATGTGAGCGCTTTTTTTTCTCCCGTTCACTCGTCCGTTCGTTCCTTTCTTTCTTTTCCTTTTCATTAGACGACAATATACGGCGATCCCGTTGTCCCGGGTCGCGGAAATGCGAAGGAAACGCTTCGAGTCTGACAGGGGGCGACGGTGAGGAGTGGCTCGCGAGCTCGAAGAACCGCGTTCGCTGTCGGTACGGAAAGAACAGCCAAACGCTTTCAACGCATATATATATATATACGTATCAATCAAGCATACAACGCGAGCGGACAGCGCGCTTCGCAGCGTCTTTGAAGAAAAAGTAACATTGAATCCTGCAAAGAATACACCACACACAGTTACATGTCGACCACGCGTCGCGAGCGGGACGAGCGAGCGATGGGGCTCGAGGGTGTCCGGCAAAAAGAGTACGTTCGGCAGACTATTACACCGAGTTCGTGAGGGGGAGAGAGGGATCAAAGAGAGACGCCGAAGGGGGGGGGGGGGAGTGAGATGCCACGTGTAGTGAAAGCAAAACGGCGAAGAAGCAAGTGAAAAAAAGGACACGGACGTAAATTCGCAGTCTTTAAGTTGCATCGCTCGATGTCGCTCGATGTTCCCCGCCGATGTTCACGGGGAACCCCAGTAAGCGCTTTAGCCGCTTGGTTCCGAGTTAAAACCGATTGACGCCCGGCGGCGTCTCGTCTCCACGGGCCTTTCTGCCGAACACCCTGGGCTGCCCACAACATAACGTTTATCACCTGTGCGACGTCGCGGACGTCCACTTCGCTTAAGACGAAAAAAGCTGAGCCGCGGTCAAAATAGCAGCGCGCGGACGTGATCACATCACTATATTTATATATATATATATATATATATTCATACGAATGCATTAATATCATCGTCGTTATCGGCCCGGCGCCGTACGTAGCTCTGGTTAGATTTCGGAAGCGAGTCGAAGCGACAAAGATTCGCAAGAGCGGAGGGATGGGGACGAGTTAGGTGAGCGGGACGTTGGTGGTGGTGCTACGAGTCGTATCGAGGGGTCGATACTCGGGACTCGATATTCGGAGGGGAGACTACGACAGATTAATTGCGATGAAGAGCGCGATATCGTAATATAACATATACACGAGACACGAGGCTTTCCTGCGGAGCCTTTGAAAATCACATCGATGAGTAAAAGTGCGTCGGCGTGTCGAGCCGCGGCCAGTTTGTGTTCTCGCCTGGCAGAGGGTAGGAATTCCTCTGCCGCGCTAGCGGAGGCGACTCGCACTCGGACAAAGCACCCTTGAAATTCCGCCCCGTCATCGCTCTTTAATTTCAATCCGCGCCAGCCGCGTAATTCAGACGTCAAGAAACACAAACGGTATCCAATTTCGGCGCCCGGCGCTAATTACGGTCGGAAATTAAATTAACTTCGCAAACGTGCCGCGCAAACATAGGGCGATGCATCAAAATTAATATCAAACGGCTGTATGTACTCCCCGGCGCGCGCTTTTATTCGATATGATTAAATAGATTTAATAAATTAGATTAATCGAGTTAATGGTAGCAATAACAAGGAATGAACGATCGCGAAAAACGAAGCGGGCTCTCTCCGAATGCGATACCGGCAGGGGTGCATCGAGAATGTTACAACGACGGATTGCATCGCGCACGCCCGCAAGAGTGAAACGTACACGCTCGGTTGCGGCTGAAAACGCATGACGAAGAGCACGTCTCTCTCTCTCTCTCTATCTCTCTCTCACTTTTTCCCGAGGATGCTTCTTCGGGTCCGGTCGCCCAACTGGAGGCCGGCTCGTGCATCGCCTCGGCAAACAAATGCGACACCTAGAAATAGCTACTTACAACGTATATGTATAGTGTATTAGTTAGTATATATAATATATATATATAATATTTATATTTATATTTGTATATATATCTAGAAGTAGTATCGTGATAAAAACGAACTATGAGACGCGGCGCCGCGACCGCGGCGTCGCGCGACTTCGGGCCGGTGTGGACGCGTTACGAGTTGGGAAAGTGTCCGCGTTTCGTGCGTCTGCTCGTTTGTTCGTTCATCGAATTGGCGGAAAGATCGGCCGGCCGGACGGTTCCTCCGCGTAATTCCTCCGCGGAAAACTACCACCCCGCCCGTCTCCACCGTCCCGACTTCTCGCCTCGTCGCGAGGATACGAACGGCGCCTTCTCGCGACCATCCGTCCGGCTTACGAGCTACCTACTGTTAAATCCAGCTTCTTTCATTACTCGAAACCGCTTACACTTATAACTTGATCATCATCGTCGCGATATCAGAAGTGAGAATATATATCTTATTCGGTACGTAATCGATCGGAGATTAGCACGGGGGGATAATTAGGTGTGTACAGCGGACTAAATATTTGTATCATATAGGACGACAGCAAAAAGTGTGGTGACAATGTGTGTGGCATGTAATGCGCGTGGCACGCGCGCATGCTAGTTAATATAAATGTTGCTTGTTAATGTATCAATGTGGCTGGCTGGCCTGCCGTGTATCGAAGCGTTCCCTCGATGGCTCGCCGCGTTGTTCTTCCTACGGATAGTCGATCGGCTGTTTCGTGCGTGTTACTACCGGTCACGGGAGCGCCCCGGGAGTGGCACGTTTAAAAGGATCGCGCCGGGAGAAGGACGACGACAACGAAGGTGAAGAGTGACGACGATGTCGTGCCCTGGTGCGCTCGCCGCGCGACCTCGAGACTCAAGATTGCCGATCGTTAAGGGGGTGTAGGGGGACGAGGGGACACAACCTTCGTTACGAAATTATAAATCGTACAGTATATGTATATAGTATATGTACGTATGTATGTATATATCGTACGCCCGCGAGGAGCGGCAGTGTGGCACAACCATGACTTAAAAAGCGACCAACTAATCTCGTATGTACGTGTATACGTGTGTGTGTGTGTGTGTGTGTGTGTGTGTGTGTATGCGTGTATTCACGTGTATTGTACGTGTTACGTTGTGTGTATTTCGTGTACGCGTGTGTAACTTTTTTACGTTTTTTTTTTGCTTTTTTTCCAACACGTTACACGACTTCTGTGACTGTGATTGTAACTTAAGATTATACCCCTGATATATATATATCCATTCTGATATATATATATACATCAGAAGACCCCCGTTGAACCGTTACCGTCGCCGAGAGCACCATCGCGGGCTGCGTTTCCGCCGCGTTCCTGGCCGTCCGCGAACACGGCTTCCGGGTGTTCGCCTTCCTACAGGACAGCCTCGCGCGGCAGTCGCGAGCCTCGAACTACCCCGCGTACACGTTCGGCGCGCGCAAGTAAGTAAGAGTCGAGCGACCGCTTCGTCGTCGAAGGGAGACGAGGTCGTCGAAACGCTCGAGGCTCACCGACCGGTGGGTAGGGAATCTCGCGCGATCCGCCCGGACGTGTGCGAGATGTTCCAGAGCTCGCGGGACACGCGGACGAGGTGTGGCCGACCTCGCGAGTCGCTGTGCCTCCTTCGCGAAAGGGCAGTTAAGTAGAAACGGGCAGTCTTTAGTCTGGCCTTCCCGAGTGTTTGCGTGTGTGCGTGTGGTCGACTGAAACGACTCGAAGAAGTATATCAAAAATCAGGGCAGTTTCGAACTCCGGCATTTTCGAGGAGACCGAGAATATGAATGAACAATTATACGATTATGCTCGAGGAAGTTACAAGGGGTAAGGACGCGAGAGAGCGAAGGGGGGGGGGGGAGAAAGCGGGTGAATCGAGCGATACGGTGAGGCACAGGAGAGGCGAAGGAGGCGGTCCCACTTCGCGAGGTGGACCACGGACTCCTCGTCCGCAATCGCGAGATCTCGAGATGATATATCAACGCCTGCGTACACCTTACGTGATAATCGGAATCGCTATCTACTCGCGACGACGTTCTCTAGTTTCTATCGTAAATCGTTGCAAATTGGACCGACGACAGCACCGGGGGAAGAGTTAGCGTGCGCCTCATTTCCGCGTCTCTCGGTGTCTCTTCACGGCCGCCGGCTATCGAGAGAGGCGGAAGACCACGGAAGATGATTTACAGGTTACACTGCCACAGTATCGTAGGGTGTGAGGAGTCCCCCGTGACCGCCGTGGGAGCCGCCGGTTTGCCGGCCGGGAGCTTCGTTTCTGCAACAGGAATTTGCATCTTTGGTACCCGGCATCGACCGTGTCGGCTGACACCTCCCTCGCGCGACTGCGACAACACCCGCTCGCGTGCAGATTTCTCGCCTACCCTCCCCTGGTTAGCGGACCCTTGATCTGTTCACTTCGCAGAGAAAAGGGATTTCTTTAGATTTAGTGTGTCTCTGTTTACTCGTACTGAAATTTGTTTCGTAGAACCAACGTACACACAGGTGCGAAATATTATTTGCCTGGGTGAAAAGTTTACCGTATCATTCGAGAAAACTCTGTTGTACGGCAGGAGGAACGCTATTATTGGAAATAATACTTCTCGGCCGAATGAAATCTTATTTGGCTGTAATAAGAGATTTTTCCCGCGCGGAAAACGTCTGCCTCTCGACCACTGGCGGTTTCAACTTTGCAATCGGGCTCCTCGTCGGGGCTCCAATTCAATCGAGTTCCCGTTCTCTTATCGCTCAGATCACCGTGGTAACACAAACAACAGGATTACCGCCGCTTTTACACGGGAGGGAGATCTGCACGCGATCCGGTCGGAAAACATGCCTACGACAGCTAAAATAGCGATGACGACAATGATAATGATGATTATGGCATGAATGAATAAAATATAATAATGACGACCGGGTACATAGAAGCGTGTCAATCTCGTTAGTAGCATCAGCAGCGGCGTGAGTAGCGAGGTTCGATGGCAGTGGTAGCGACACAGCTGCGGTGGGAATATGGTCAGCGTCGTATTCACGTGTCTCTACCGCATTCTACCTTCCGGATTACTTGACACGGTTACGTTACACATTGCGCTATTCACTGAAGCTACATGCAAACACACACACACACATGTTATATTATTATTAATCAAGCGTTCTCGATGGAGAAAACTGAGGAGACTGTTCGTTTTTTTTTTTTTTTCTGTCATGTCCGGTAAGCAAGACGCGCTTTGGAGGGTCGTCTACTCTGCCGTCGTCGCAAAAGAAATCAGGTAGCCGAGAACTTCAACAATGGGATGATGAAAATCAGTACAATAATATATGGTGTGATGGACGCATCTCAAAAGCTCTTGGCATGTCTTTAACGTTATTAACATCCTCATTTGGATTATGATTAATTAACGAACTTACGGCTTCCTGTCGTAATTAGTCATGAAACAAGAAAAGATCAGGTGAACGTTAAAACAGCAGCTCGCATATCGGAGGGTCGCTTAAGTGAACCACCGTGCACTCGCCGTTTTTTACCGACGCTATTCGATCGCGCAGTGCACCCGGGGAGAAGCCGGGGGTGCGTCGCGGGAATAGGACAGCGCGAAGGGCCGACTCGCGATCGGGCGCGATCCTTTGCCCGGGAGAATACGAGTGACGAGCCGGATCGCGGTCGGATTGGAACGGCCGACGCGCTGAGAGCGATCGTGAGAGACGATCAATTCGGAAAAGAGCGGGACGCCGCGATGATCACGCGGTACGATCACGGCAAAGGTACGGCACTCGCGCGATCAAGATCAATTCGCTCGAGACACAGCGGCAGGGTACGGTGTAACGCCGTTATCAGACCGTTCACCGTTAACCAAGCTCACTCGCGCTCTACTGACCTCTCAATGAGTTTACGCATCTCCTCGGTGGTCATGCCGTCCTTGCCGCGAGCATTCACTGAAATAGAAAAACACACGGCACGATTGACACAACGATTAAACTACTACGACAACACGTATCATGCAATTCGTGGAAAGCTACGGACGGTTGGGAGGAGTGAAATGAAGTGAAAGTAGAGAAAGAAAAGAAGATAGGAAAGAAAGAAAACGAAGAAAGGAAGAGGTGAAACAGAAGTAACACATATAGTCCGCGGCGAGTCTTCTCCATTCGCGACTCGCCCGCCACATGCGACACGTCCGCATAAATGGGCCGTCGTACGCCTAATTAATGCTTAGTGCGTGTAAAACGAGCAATGTAGTATGAGCTGCGATCGGAGCGAGACTGTTCGTCGAGAGGAGGCACATGAGCCGGGTCCACGGACATCTGCACGACCACTGGACCGCTAACTCGCCCGCCGAAATGCATGCATCTTGCGCGTCATCTGTACAGTACGATACCCAGAGAACGTGAAGACGTCCTAAGACGTCTTTGAGACGACAAGATGTCTAAACGGGACATACATGTCGCGGGGGCGGTCTAATTGCTTGAATGTCACGTGTGTGTCTGTAGGCACATCCCTTACAGAAAAGTACATTATGACAAATTTTGGCCAGTAATAATTTTAAATTACCGTTTGCTCGGTAATTTGATTGTTGTGTGCGCAAGTATATATGAACATGGGCTTACATACATTCAACCAATAAGAAACACGCATCCCCCGTTCGACGTATGACGTAATATACAATTTCCAGCGTTTTCTGCTCGCGACGAAATAGTTCGCGGTCTATTTGTTATATAGATGTCTGTGGCCGCGGTGTGGGGAAGGACGGGGGAGCCTTCGGCCTCCCGTCATCCGATTAGATCCCCCCGGCTTCGTAGCCCCCCTCTTGCTCGTTCTCCGATCTGTCACGAATCTTTCTACTGACCGCCGTAGTTGCGGTTGACAAGCTGATCGCGATCGCACTCGGCCTCGCTAATCTCGTTGCTTTCTTTGCTGTCGTTGAAGCTGGAGTTGTTCTGATCGTGGTTCCTCGGTGGCGGTGGCGGCGGTTCCGGTGAGCCTGAGACGGGGATGTTGCGGGCCGAGCCTACGCTACGACGTCCGACCGATCCGCGAGATCCATAGTGGTCGTAGGGCGCGCCGTATTGTCCGTACTGTGATCCGTATTGGTCCTCCTCGGGGGCGCAGTTAGCTGGGTCGTCGTATTCAGGCGAGAAGACGTTGTGAGTGCCGCTGCCACCTCCTTGGGACGGTACTCGGGAGTAGCGGCCGTTCTGACGAGGCTGCGGGACACATGCGGATGAGATTCAAGCTCAAACGCGATCAGTTTGCAGGGTAAACTTGTCTGTGCAAATATTTTCGAAGACTCCCGAAAGGATCTTCTCAAGTTGGCGAAACTATCGTACAGCAGGGTTGAGAAAGTAAACGGGTTATCGTCGCGCGTTACCGTAAAAGCGATATAAGGTACCATAGATTGAGATCCAGATCGGCTGTGAGCGGAGGCGTTAGTCGGGTGTCCTACTGGTGGTCCCATGGTGCCGGAGTGGCCGTTTCCTGGGTGGGGAAAGGTCTGGAACTGCATGGCCTTGCTCGGGTCCATTTCCTCGCGGAATCCCAGAAGATGGAAGGTAGCGTACGGGCAGATCTCATCCTCCATACCTGCAAACGAGCAATTATCCAGGGTAGACCCTGTCGCTATGGGCGGGATTTCTACGAAACACGATGTTCTTTGACGATAAAGATTGCTCTAAAGGTTGTTCCTCGCGTGTTACGTCCGTCTGATGACGACTGTTGATCTTAGACTTCGTGAAGGATAAAGTCAGAGGGAATGATGATAAGCAATCTTTTCACTTGTCGGCTTTACATGCAACTTCTACCCGGATTTAAATGAGCGAGAAGATGCCTTTTACTCACTTCGACGTTTCTTCTTTCTTCACAATTCTCGTTCTAAGTTAAATCTCGTTTCTGACAGGTAATCATGCGTTCGAGAAATGTATTTATAAGACCGCAGTCCACCGACACCGATGATCGTCTTATCGATCAAAATCACGCGGTCTTTGTGAATTCGATCTACTTTTCTAACATCCTAATCCTAAAATTCGTCCGTGCTTCTTCGTGGATTTTGGGCCCGAGACAAAAATGTCGGATCGATACGACGATCGCACGGGCGCGCGGGGACGTCTCGGTAGGTATGATGGGGATGAAAACGAATGTAATTCCCTCTCGCTTAAGTGGTTCGTGTGAATAATCGGCGTGCTATGAGCGCAGGCATGCGAAAACGTGCAACATCTAGAGAGAAGTCGTGCCGCGAGTGACGCGTGACACGAGGCTCAGAGAGGGAGGACTTACGAGGAGCGACGAGCCCAGCAACGTCGCCGGCTTATCCGATATCTCGTAAGGCGACCGGGCGAATGCCGGACGTCCCAAAATGACTATTACCAACCTCTGTGCGAGAGACCGTCTGCACTGCCCATACGTGGTGGCGGCGGGCATCTCCTGTTGGGCGCGTAGTGACTCAACTCCTCATACATGTGCCGCCTGGGATCCCACGTCGAGTGACTCCTTAACGAGCCAGTTCCACCTATCGAACACATACTACAAAGGTCGTACGACTCGCTGGCGCCTATCAAGACTTCGTTACCCGCCAACTGACAACCCTGCTTTCTTGGAGGACTCGAGACTCTGGGGTGTGGGGTGTTCGTACTTTCTCTCTCTTTTTCAATATCTCAGCGGCACGCGGGATTCGCGAAAATGCGAACCGGGTGTCCAACTCGTTAGGCACCAACGAATACGTGGGTAAGCGCAGACAAATCTCGGAAAACGAACGTTATCTTCCGCTGGGGACATTCTTCCGAGGAGGACATACATCTCAATAACGTATATAAGAACATGTCGAAGCGAGGCGAACGAAAAAATTGGCACAGATATATTGTATACACTGAGGAAAGGAATATCCAAGAAATAAAAAGTACTTGTCCGTTGAGTACTAATAAAACTTATTTACTTAGATCTAAATTCTTTTATTCGAATAAACAATTGCTTTCATGGAGAGCTATAGATTTAAGGGAAGATTTTCTCGTTTAAACAACTTTTCTCCCAGTGCGAAGATATGCGTATCGATGTTATCGGGGGATACCCATCGAACAAATATCGTTTATATCATTGATATTTCTCCTCTCAGTGTACCATGATCGTGTGTGTGGTCATGGGTGGATTCCGTGTGACACCTTTGGGGAACTCTGTACGTGGCACACACTGGTCGGAAGCCTAACGTTGCGTGTATATGTGTGCGAGTCGACGTATGTCTCTTGAAAAGGGATGAAAGAAGGAACTATCGTGCCGATGCGACAACAACTAGACAAGTAATTGAAACTGGTCTAAAAGGTAAAGTGTTGGCAGTTGTGGCTTACTTATAACTGTACCTCGCTTGATGCGATCGCAGGTGTTGTAGTTAGAGCCGGGCACAGGTGGCAGTTTGCGATTGGGCGGCGCGATGTATCCCAGCTCGTCGCGAAGGTCAGACCTGCGTTTGTCCAGCGTTGCTCCGCCGACTCCGGTTTGCTGATAGACCACATCGTCTGAAGTAACGAGTCAATAAATACGAGCGTGTATCTCGGTACTCTGTTCATCTCATATTGTTGATATATCACATTTATTATGCCATCACCCATGCTTGCGTGAAACGAGAAGAAAACAGGACAAGGAGTATTTATTAACGACCACTCTCGGCTGGATCTACCAGTTTCACACGATGGATCGTCGATCGAGCGATCAGCCTGGTTTCTTAATACTTAATTTCCTTTTCAGATTTCGTCATATTAACCGTTTGTCACACATTTTTGCTGCTTTGTTTGACACGTTGGGTCTGTGACACCCAGAGAATAACTTTATCGATACACGCTCTTAAATATTTATAAAATTATCCAGCGTACAAATATTATAGTTTTGAATGTGCGGAAAAAATATAAATTCGAAGAATTTGTATCGCGATTATCATGATTTTTGAAATAAATAATTTAAGATATAAGAGAAGATACATTTGTTCTACATAGAAAGAAGTAAAGGGAAGAAATGAAAATCGATTAATCTAGCGAAATGCAATTCACACGACTAACAATGTATCGAGAGATACGGGATAGGTTCGAGAGGACTACAAGACTAGGGTGGCCGACGCGCGGATCGATCGTCGGGAAATTATTACGACGATATTACATTATTACGTAACAATACAGTGTTATATGATAACACCCGTGTGTTTATCCGATCGACCAGCCAACAGCTGATACCTGCCTCGCTCGCTGTTTTCCAACGGACCGAGATCGAAAAGCTCGTGAAGAGCTGCTTCATTTCCCGACGAGCCTCCGCCGTCTTTCTACGACTTAACGAGTTGAAGTAATAAAAAAAAATTGGTATACATTGTCCCTCGTAATATTTCTCGTCGGCTGAAGAGATACCTCGCAGCCGTGTTTGTTCCGGGCCTCGAGTTCTCCTCGAGAGCGCGACGCAAATCACAACTATTCCTACTATTATGACAACGACCGTCGCGCCGACCGGCACCACCACGTTTACGTCGAGCCAGCTGGGTAACCACGGGAAGTAACGCCTCACGTCCGTGTTGTCGTTACCGCCGTTACGTACGGGAGGTGCGATCGTGCCTGCTCGGGAGAGGAGAAAACGAATTAGCGGGACGGAAGCTTATTACCTTTGTCGCCGCTGTGCCGACTGCCCCTCATTACGCAGATCACGATTACGGCAACGATAATAACGAGTACGGCCGCTACGACCGGTACGAACAGATTCAAATTGGCCATAAACATTTTCATCGGGTCTTCGTCATTGCCGCCACCGTTCACGTCCGGTAGCTCGCGGGCCGGTGCAATGGTGCCTGGAACAGAAAATTTCGGCAACCTCTCAATCCAGCCACCATTGGCACCGGCTACGAGGCGTCGGCTGCGCAAGGCCAGTAGCAAAACGTAAGCAGCAAATTGACCAATCATACTGAAAAATCACACTGAAAAATCAGTCTGGTTGGATCTGCCTAGCAACGGACGACTGAGCGCCTTTTGGTTAAAGGAAACGGGATTTCCGGTTGTGAGAACCAAACTCGGCTCACGAGAATGAACTAGAAATTTCGTTTCCTTCAACGTTTCCTTCAACGACGACCAAAACACGTTTGATCGTCAGTTGCCAGGTAGATCCGACCGAATTGATCTCTCAGTGCGGTCGACTCTTCTCCTCGCAGTGCGAGAGTAACCTTGGACCGTAGTTTGGTCAATTTGCTCACTGCTTACGTCTCATTGCTCGTGTTCCCATGCGTGCCTGAGACTAACGCACGTACTCACCGCCAGTCACAGTCAACGTCGCGAATTCGTACTCGGCCACGGCGAAACCGGCGTTGTTGTGTGCGGTAACGCGCAAGTGGTACCAGCTCGCGGGATCCAAATCCAAAACTACGAAGTTACCGCCCGGTTTGACATTGTTCGACACCTGGTTCCACTCCTGCTGATGCCTGCAAGGATGCGAAACGCACGGTTAGTGGCGAATTTCGTCGATTTGTCCGAAAAGTTTGCGAATTTCTTTCTTCCTTCCCTCTCTCTTTCTCTCTCTCTCTCGTCTTACTTCTTTTTGTGCTCAACGACGAAGTACAACATGGGGCAGCCGCCGTCTGACCAGGCGCTCAAGTGCAGAGTGATGCTGTTCGTGGAGACCTCGATGAATCTGCCCGCCTCGGGAATAATCGGTTTGGAGCCCTTCGTACGCGTGTTCAGTATGTCTGAGGGATCGCCGGTTCCGATTCTGCGAGGGAAAAAAGTTTCATGCGTAAAAGGCGGCTTCGTCTTGCACTTCTGCACGGTAAAGTTACCCGTTGTAAGCCGTGACATAGATCTGGTATCGGGAGCCGCACCACAGGTTCTCGAGGGTGTACTTCTGTATCGCGGAGCCGATCTGAGCAGTCTCCCAGTCGCCGAACTCGGGCTTGTAGTGGATCGTGTATCCGTGAATCGGCGCATTGTCGGTGGGATGAGGGCGCAATTTCATCGTCAGAGAGTTGGTGGTGGTGGCGGTGAGGGTGACCTGCGGCGAGTGCGGTGGAGCTGCAAGCCCAACGTCGCTATCAGTACAATCCTTTTTAGCTCTCCCAACGACACTACACTTGCGATAGTCAGACATTGTATTTACAATGTTCCAGAAAAACAAAGCTGGATATGTGTAGGATGTAGGATACATCAATGAGAACAAAAAGATTCATGTGAACGTAGCGCTTAAATCGCTCAGTTGACGGTTAAAGGCTACGCAAAGATCGTGGGAAAAATGTTTGTGTTATCATAATACAAGCGTTGGTTTTAATACTTTTAATATACTGTAATATATTTTTCTGGGAAAATGTGTGATTCTTTTTTTATTAAGCAAACGTTTTGGAAGGCCATATTACGTAAAGTCGTCCGACTGCAGTCTGCCATACCGGGACTCATATATAAACCCAGATATTCATTTATTTCTCTAAAAAATGATGATTTCAGTAATTTTGAAAGAAAAATAGCATCTGTATAAATATAATAAAGTTCCCAAATGAAACAATATCTTGGGTTTTAAAGGGATAAACGACGACCTCGAGTCGACAGCCGGAATTTCACATCCACCTACCGTGCACGACCAGCTGATGAGTCACGGTGTCGTGGCCAAAGGAATTCTCCACGTAGCAAGAATATTCTCCGGCGTCCGCGCGGTCGACTTCTTTGATGAACAGGGATCCCTCGGGCAGTTGTCTCAATCGGTCGCTAGGCTGAAGAACCGCGCCTCGTACCTTCCATGTCACCTCCGGTGCAGGCACGCCAACGGTAAGGCAAGGCAGTTTCACGTCCTCTTTGTATGTCGCGGTGAATTTGTCGTCGAACGATGCAATTTTCGCCGGTACTGTAAGCACGCGTTAAAAATCAATTATAATTACGTCAACTTGTATACATTTTTCAAATTTACATTTTTTTAATACAAAACTATAATATCTGTACACTAGATAAGACACGTTTATTTATTACTTTTTTTTTTACTTAAGAAAGGACATAATAGAAAAGTTGTCCGAGTGTCACAGGGCTGGTGTGCTGAATAGCAAAAAATTCATCGATTTATTGACGGTACCAAACTGAATAACGGACAATCGCGTGAGAACAGACTCGGATTTTGCGAATTTAATCGAACGCAGGCAAAAGGAGATAATCGAGGGGCAATTAATTACCTCGAACGCTTGGTCCCAATGTCACGATTTTGGAAGCTTCACCTTCGCCGATGTTTGTGCTGGCAGTCACCCAGAATTCATATCTGCGTTGCTTGTCCAATCCAGACGCCTCGTGAGTAAGTTGGTTCGGCGGTACTTTCTGGCTGGTCGATTCCTCGGCGTTGTCTGCCTTCGTGTAAACGGTATATTGAGAGATAACTCCATTAGGCTGGCTGGGCGGACGCCATGAGATAAGAATCGATTCCGCGGACATGACCAGAGCTTTGATGGCGATCGGAGCCTCGGGCGCTGAAAGAAAGAACGGAAGATGTGTCGCATTCAAATGAGTGTATCTATTCACAATTAAGTAGCTCCTCAATTACCATCTTGTTCGGTCTGACAATGGATGGGTGCGGACTTGACGCCATCTCCGCCGGAAGTGAAGGCCAATACTTGCATGCTGTAATTCGTGTACTTCTTCAGGCCGTGCAGGATGGTCTCGCTCGAAGACGTGATCTTGGTGTCCTTCGTATTTTCATCGTACCAGGTGTCGGACGGTCCGTAGATGACCTAAAATAAATATTTAAAGACTCTGCTGCTAAAAGGGTTTACGCATCCTTCTCGACTCGCGTCTTTACTAACTTTGTAGCCGGTGATCACGCCGTTGGCCGCGCTCAGAGGTGGCGACATCCAAGATACACGGATAGTCTGAGAGGTGAGGGTCGTGCAAGTGGTGTCGTGGGGTGGTTGCTCGGGTACGCCTTCCGCGGTGTGCTGCTTGCATTCCTCGCTCAGGGGTCCGGCGCCGACCTTGTTGAACGCCTGGATCACTACGCTGTACTGCGTGTAGGTCTTGAGGTTCGTGATCTGCAAGTGGTGCTCCTTTCCGTCTTCCTTGGCGAGCTCAACGGTCTCGAACATGTAGGGCTTGTCGGATGATTGTCTGTGTCCAACGTAGTATCCGCGAATCTCACCGTTCCAGTCCTCACGTGGTGGCGCTTTCCATATTACCTGATGGTGTTTACGTTTGTTTATTTTCGTAGGACGACCATAATAATGATAATTAGTGGTGTGAGCGCGCTATCATCCGTTTCAAATCAATTAATGCGGAAGAAATCCCAGCAAACAGAGAATACAACTGTTACGTAACATAGAAGTAACACGTCATATAATCGTTGTTATACGTTACTAATGTTGAGACACTTTATTTTCTTTTACAATCTCTATCTATGACTTACTTTAAAATTGTTATATTGCTCCGTTATTTACTGGCTATAACGATATAACAGGAACATAACTTAAGTATAACACGTTATGTAACGAGTGTAATGTTTCAGTGATGTATATGTTCTGAATCCGGAAAATGCAACGCGGTAATTGCTGCGATTACCTTGAGCGTATGCTGATCGGGAGCTTCTACCCTGACGGAAGTTGGTGGGCCGCTAGGCACTTCTTCAGCGGTGATGATAGTAACCGTGTCGGATGGATCGGATGTGCCAATTTCGTTCTCAGCGACGATGCGAAGGTGGTACGTGGTTGCTGGTCTCAGATTGTACACTCCAGCCACGTTCTGCTGCGAGCCAGGCACGAGTACTCTGTCGATGTCAGTTTCCCAGGAACCCTTGCTGATCTTGTACTCAATGACGTATCGCTTGATAGGGCTGTTTCCGTCATAAGGCGCGGCCCACGACAGTTGCACCGAACGACCGGATTTGTCCAAGACTTTGAGACCATACGGCACTTCCGGCACCTCTATAGAAAATTACACAGATCGGCTCGCAAGTTCGAACATTTCGTCGAGCATCCACGTGCATTGCTGACATGTCTGTACTCGGATCAAGAATTATTCATAGGGGCAGCTGAATTGTAGCTCCTATAGCTCATTCTTTCTCTGAGTGTGATTAAGCTGTAGCACACTGACCTTGTACGATCATGTTGATGCTGGTGTCATCACTGCCGAAGGCATTCGTGGCTACGCAAGTGAACAAGGCAGAGTCGCTTCTCTCGGTACGTTTGATGCTCAGGTCGGACAATACTCCATTGGCCAGGATTTCTTCGCGGATGGTGTAACGAGGGTCGCTCTTCGTGTCCAGCCTCTTGTTGTTCATGTTCCACAGGATGCCGATCGGTTTCTCTCCCTGCGCCTCGCATTGCAAAACAGCTGGTTCGCCACGGCGTGCGGTCTGGTTTCTCAGTTTAATCTCAAATTGAGGAGGAGCTGAAGGAGAAAGAGAGAAAGAGAGAGAGAGAGAGAGAGAGAGACATCACGAAATGACGAGATCAGTGAGAAACGTGTCGTGAATTGTGCGATAATACGAGAGATGAGAGAACGTTGAAGTACCTTGAACCGAGATGAGAATGACAGCGGACAGGCCCGATCCAATGCCGTTGACAGCTTCGCAAAGATAATATCCTTCGTTCGTCTTTTGGATGTTATTAATGGAGAGGGTGCCATCTTCCACGCTAATGTCAGGGTTACTCAGTTTCAAGTCAGTGTAATCTCCCGGCGTATCCCCTGCGAGGTAGAATAAAACGTAATTAATGCACGAGCGGATGGAGAAGTTTGTTATTCGTCGGGTTCACGGTCGTATGTAAATGCAAACTCACCAGCGGCTCTCTTCCACGTGACCTGAGGCTTGGGGAATCCGTCGGCTTTGCATTCGACTCGTGCGTCAGATCCCTGTGCAAATGCTTTATCGGTAGGCTCGAGGATCCAACGAGGCGGCACTGTTACAGAATAAATAGATCAGTCGCGATGCACCTTCGAGCGACGCGCGATTTTGCAATATCCGGGAGCCAGGCGTTCTGCTAATTCGAGTCGTCCGCGCTTCCGAAAGTTCGCACAATCCCGTCATCAGTTGTATTGTTTTCCATTATCAATGGTAAAATCAATTAACTAATTCAATTGCACATCAGTGATCGTGATACCGATAAAGAGGTAAATAATAACTTTGTCTTTTCGCTCTTATTAAGTTCCACGTGAAATACAAAATATCAATATAGAGATCAATAATAATCAATTAGAGATCTGTCACATGCGAGTCGATTCAGTTTTCCGGAAATTAAAAATTCCCACATGTGAGAACCTCGTGTCAGGCTGATGAAATTACTGACCGAGAAAGTTGTGTCTATGGTAATTACGTTATTTCATTGAAAAATATGTGCGGACGGGGACTCGAATTATGTCAGTGAGTTTTGTCGCGTGCGGGACAAAACGCGACACGCTCCCGCTACTGCGCAGCATAAAGTGTAATATGGCATGCGGGATTTTGAAATGATTATGCGGGTATCTAATTTATGAATGCAAAGAAAGAGAGAGCGAGAAAGACAGAGTGGAAGAGAGAGAGAGAGAGAGAGAGGGAGAGAAAGGGAGGGAAAAAGAGGGTGAAAGACAAGAGAGAAGGGGTGAGAGAGTGAGAAAAAGGAGAGAGAGCGAGAGGAGAAAGAGAGAGAGAGAGAGAGAGAGAGAGATTAGGTAATCAAGCAGAAAGAGGCTACGGATTTCGCTCGGAAGGAGCCTAATAACGACGAAAGCATGCACGGAAGCGCTATCGAATTAGTACTTGAGCACGGTTTATCATGCTGTACCGCGTTTATTTACGAATGATACTCGATTACGCTTGTCCAATTGAAAACCCATGCGTATTAAGTATCTACTATGCTACATACGCGTACTACAAAATGAACAAGGCAAGACGTGTGATGAGGGTGAGAGGGCGAGGAGCGGCGTGTTGGGGGAATTCATTCACGGACAACAGAGGGGGGGAATGTAGATGAAAAGATTCATCGAGGGCTATTCTGAGATGTGGTTGGATGGTCGGTCGGTCATCTTAAAGAACAAGGACGCGTGTCACAGCGCGATGGGGGGAGCGNGGGGGGGGGGGGGGGGGGGGGGGTACGGTGAGGTATAAATCGACACTCGAACGTAACGAGACGAGAAACACGCAGCTCGCATCGTATGTGTATGGTGAAGCCTGCGTAATCCTGCGAACGCGCGAGGCAGCGGTCAGAAGTGGTTCTCGCGCTGCGGAGAAACGCGGCGAACGCGGATAATGCGGAGAACGAGGTAACGCGATCACCAACGTTCGCGTACCGACGGTGTCGAAGCGAACGAAAAAAAGTAGAGGAGAGAGAGAGAGAGAGAGAGAGGGCTTGACGACGACGAAGCAAGGGGGTAAACGAGACGGGCAAAATGAAAGCTTATCGGGATACATCGAAGCACATCTCGACTCGGTAACTTTGTAGTAACGTTCGCTCGCCCGCTCTCTCAAAAACCGCGTGCGGGTTCTTCGCATGGCGAGAGGGGAGGGAGTGACAGCGGTGATGAAGAAGTACAAACGTGGGGGCGGGAAGAGAGAGATATACAGAGATCGTACACAGAGAGACAGAGAGCACGGGCGGGGAAGAGAGTTGTGTGGCAAGACAGCGGGGTGAAAGAGACAGTGGACGCGCGCGAGAGAGAAGTTCGTGTATATATCGATATATACCGGCGAGAGAGAGACGAAAGCAGCGCGCTGCGTGACAAGTCGAATTCGCGCGAGCGCCGAACAACACAACTGAAATTCCAGAAAGCCTTTCGCCAACAGGGAATAAACACACGATCAGCTTCAGCAACGATGAATAAAATGCAATAATCCAATCCAAAGCCTGTACTCAAATACTCTCGCGGGACCTGCGCGCGGGGCCGCTTTTTTATTGTTTTTTTTTTACTTTTTTTTTTTTCAATCATTCCGAAACTTCAACGCGCTCAACCATCGTTATCATTAGTGCCATTCTCAGAGTGCTCCGCTTCTTTACTCTGGGCCTAACCGTGGACTCGTAAGGTTGCCTCGTGGACCGCCCTGCCCGACGGATTACTAGCGATACACGCGTAACGTCCGCCATGCTCCGGGGTTACCGGCTCGATCAGTAGTATACTCGTCCGTGGGCCGAGTTTCCCGACGCTGTATCCCATGAACTGCGACAGCGCTTCGCCCTCGTGGCTCCAGGCGATCTCGATCGGGGTGTCACCGACCGGCACCATGCACGCCAATTGGGCGGCCTGCCCGGCATAGATCGGTCGGTCTCCAAAATCGAACGAACTGATCCGTGGCAGGACTGTAACGGAACGGTAGGTAGATCCATGTTCGTAACGATCCTCTCTCTCTCTCTCTCTCTCTCTCTCTCTCTCTCCCCGCGATCATCCATCCCTTCGCGATCCTTTGGCGATCGACTACGAACGACTCGTGCTCGACCGTCGAGCCGATCGTCAATCGAGTTCGTGCGACTCGTCATCCTCGGTAACCTCCGCCGTTCTCTCCCCGTCCGGGAGAATCTAGCGTTGCCTTTCTCCACTTTCTTCCGGTCGTCGGTCGTTGCTCGTGGATCGCGATAATTCGCAAATGAACACCCGGCCGGTGAACCGAGTAAACGAACGCGCAGTAACGAAGAAGCGAGCCCTTCGACGGAGTCGCCGGGACTCAGCGGTGGTACACATACTTGTATTACCGTGCTACCGTAGATGAAAGAAAGGGATGCGGCGGATTGGCAGAGTGTGCGTGACAGAAAGACCGTTTGTGGACCGGGAAAGAGAGCGGGAGACATGGTACGTCTCATACGTAATACCGATTGCGGTACTCGAGTACTCGAGTCTAACATCCGGGGCACGCGACGAAGTAGTTAGTCGTGGGCACAAACTACGCTCGCCTATGCGAACCAGCTAAACGACGTGGTCTCAAGTCAACAAGGAAGACAGCTGTCTATGGTGGATAGAAAGAAACAGTCGAGCAATGCAGACTTCCAGAGAGAGACACACACATATCTGTCATATAATGTCATCGCAACGGTCAGGGCAGGAACAAGATTGGAGACGTTATGACGTAGAAGCGGCAGCAAGGGTACGGATCTAATATATCGAACGCTACTTGATAGATAAAAGTACACAAGTATATATACATATATGTAATATGTAGTACGTAATATACGTGATAAAACTACAACCGAATATAAAAAGGGTAAAACGTACCACTGCTTTCCGCTCAAATAGTAACACGCAATACAAAACGGCTGTGTACTCTCACTACGCGCACGCCCGTCAAAACACCATCATCATGCCGCGGCTTTTTGTTAATTAACAGTATCATTTCTCTTTTTTTTTTTCTGATCAACCTTTTCCTGCTTTGTTTTTTTTTTTTGCTGGATGCTTGTGATCGTGTGTTCGTTTTCTCTGTACCGTTCACTTTCAGATGGGCGCTGTGCCTAGCACGGCCCGCTGGATTATCGGCGACGCATGCATACTCCCCGGCGTGCTCTCCCCTGACAGCGGGGATCGTCAGGGCCGAGACTCTATCCCCCAACGCGGTGATACCCACTCCGTCGCCTACTTCTAAATGGCGGCCCTCGAACAACCACTTGAGCGAAATCGGCGTGTCCCCCTTCACGACCGCGCAATGGACGATTATCAGATCGCCGGAGTTGGCCTCGTCGAACGCGAACGGCTGCAGATGTGGAGCGACTGCCGGGAAGATAGAAGACGGAAACAGATGCTAGAGATAACAGGCAATCAAAGGAAAGAGAGACACGCGAGAACGAACTAACCGTCGGATCATCGGATCCTCCGCGAAATCCGGTGCGCGGTCTAATCGCGACAATTTCACCTCTGGCCTCGCAGGATAGCCTCGTAAGAGCGCGCAATAGATATTTGAGCGGAAAAACGTTCAAACGAGTGTCTACTAAGGGGCAAGCAGCGATTAGCCTGGGACGGATGGATGGGAGGGGGGAAGAGGAGGTTCGCTCAGGGAAGGGGGAGAGATTCGTAAGGGCTGAACGAAATATCGAGAACAGAGAGATCGTTAGGAGAGGTCAGGTATGCACCGTTCACTATGAGATCGGCCGAGAGCTCGTGCCTGCCGGCAAGGTTTTCCGCGATACACGTGTACGTTCCAGCATGGGTCGCCTGGACGGATCCTATGCTGAGTATGGCGCCGCGTCCGCCCAGATCGACGATCGAGATCCCAAAGTGCGGCGAGATCGCATGACCGTTTAAGGTCCAACGGAGCTTCAGGGGCGCGTCGCCCTCGACCACTGCGCACGGCACCGTTACTACCTGACCCGAGTTAAGCGGCTCCTCGCCGAATGAGAATGGCAATAATTTCGGAATGACTGGAAGAGAAAGAGACAGAGATCAGAAAGGGGGAGAAAGAGTCGAGGTTGCAGCCCCAACGGGGGGAGAAGTCGCGTCGTCCCGTAAGACGCCCTCGGTATCCTCGTCCGCCACACGTCTTCCCTCCGTTTCCTCTTGCTCCCGCTTTGCGATCTGTGTAGTTGTTGTTGTTGCGTGAAAAAAAAATGTGTCACTCCCGCGTTGTGTCCCCAGCGATCTCCCGAGTCTTACGTTTCCGTCAGCGCGACGTCGATAAGCGCGAGGAACGCGAGGTCGAAAGAGCGAACAAGCGCGCGAACCAAGGAGGTAAGAGAGAGAAACGTAACGAAATATGTCCAGTGAGTTCGACGCATGGATAAAAAGTGACGACGGCCTCTAGAGAACACAGACACACGTCGTGCTACGAGTAATGTAAAAAGCGAGGAGACGCAGGTCTCTCTTTCTCTCTCTCTCTCTCTCTCTATCTGTTCCGCAAGTGAAACGCAAACTTTCCGAGAACGAACGAAAGCAAACGAAATGGCGAACTAAAATATGCGACTGAGAGGGGAAAAAGATGAGGGCGAGAAAGAGAGAGAGACTTGCGCGCAGGAGAGGTTGCAAGGACGGCTGGACGATGGGACAGCGTGAGAGACGGCTAGAACGGAAGATGCAAATCGCATAGGGCATAGGCTTGTCCAGAGAGGTGTTCACCATTCACGTCCAGGGTGGCCGAATGGGAGGTCGATCCAGCCGCGTTCGAGGCTACGCAGGTGTACTCGCCGGCGTGTCGCGCAGCTACCGATTCAATGGTCAGTTGTTTGACGCGTTTCCCGGAATCGGACACGATCACGTCGCTGTGATAAGATTGTATGGGACGGCCGTCGAAGGTCCACGTGATCTCCAGAGGGGAGTCGCCTTTGGTCACCACACACTGCACCGACACGAGGTCTCCGGCGTTAACGGGCTCCTCGCCGAAGGAGATCGGTGCTATCTGCGGGGAGACTGCGACACGAACGACAAAAGTAAAGCACCGGCATCGAGACGGGGGTAAACCGGGGGTAAAACCGTCGCGAAATTCGACGTGCGGCCGCTCGGATTAACCTGGAGACATTCACGGGAATCCTACCACAGTGAGAACGAAGCGTGGGAATGACGAGCGGAGCAGTTCCTCCGTTAACGATTTTCGTCTGAAATGGTACAACCGGCGGACGCAACAGGATAAAACTGGAGGATAAAATTGACGGGTGATGTGGCAGGTTTCTCGCGGTAACGAAATCATCCAAGGGTCGATTTTTTGTCGCCGGCCGGTGAGTTCAACGACCTGTATTTGTAGGGGAAGGATAGATTCTGAAGTACATCTGTTTGCGGAATAAAGAGTGCTGGCGGTGATACTACGTCTCTTAGCATGCGGCTTATCAGTACCGTTGACCGATAAAATGGCGGAACGGCTGACGGATCCGACCAGGTTGCTCGCGACGCAGCTATATTCGCCGGCGTGGCGGGCGGTTACGGATTCAATGATCAGCACGGACGTCTTTTTCCCGGTGTTCGAGATCGTCACGTCCGGATGAGTGAGACGCGTGATTGGCTCGCCATTGAGGCTCCACTGTATCTCGATCGGTAAATCACCCTTTAAAATGCTACACACAGCGGAGATTTGCTCGCCCCAATTAGCCGGTTCTTCGCTGATGGAAAACGGAGCGATTTGCGGAGCGACTAGAAACAATCGCAGAAAATTATCAGTACACCACGTATATAAACGATATGTGTAAACGTACCTCGTTCCGACACGATTCACTTTCCCGCAAAGTGACAAATCTTTCACGTCGGGTCCCTCGCTAAGTACACACCCCGTTCGTACGTAATCAGTTGCCAATTATACCTCACGGGACGGAGTTTTAAAGGGGCGCCGCATTATCACTGGTTAATCGAGGAAAGGAGAACGGTCGTGTCTAAGTAGACGTGCTTGCAAGCGGAGTAACGTCGTGTCGAGTTATCGCGTCGAGCACAGCGAGTCGCTCCATGCAATGCTGTACCGTTCACAGCCAAGATGGCGGAGTAGCTGGTCGCTCCGGCGGCGTTCGAGGCCGTGCAAGTGTATTCCCCGGCGTGTCTCGCGCTCACGGCCTCGATGGTCATCAGACTGACCCGTTTGCCGGTGCTCGATATAGACACGTCCCCGTGATTCTCCCTGGTGATGGGCTCGCCGTTCAGCGCCCACGACATGTCGATCGGCAGATCGCCCTTCACGATCGTGCAGACCGCCGAGACAGCCTCGCCCCAATTCGCGGGCTCGTCGCTGATCGAAAACGGCGCTATCTGCGGGGCGACTGAAAACGACGTTCCGAGACATGAGGCAAGCCCGCTTGACAAACTCATCGGAGCATTCGAGCACCTGCATCAACGTTATCTGACGGATGTGGGAAATCTATCGAGGGATGCTGGTACGAGAACACACGCGATGGTAACCATCATATCATCTCCAGACCCGATTTTCCGTCCCCGACAACACTATTACTGTTTCACAGTCTTCCTCATCTCGCTCGAGCCGTCACGCTGTTCTACCTCGCAGTCCTGCTATTTTTGTTCCGTCGAATCACGCTCCTGCAATCGTCGCTCTGCCGCCGCAATTCGCTCGATCGTTCTCGCCCGCTGGCTGCTTACACGAATAAGCGATTTTCCTCGCGAGAGACACGAGTCAGTCTGTGCGAAGGGGAATATAAGGTCGGCAGCGAGCTACAAAATGAAGCCGAGACGACATCGTCCCCCGCATTCAACGAAGGCCCGGGGAATGTTGAAAAGAGATCGAATGAGGATGCGCGGGTGAGGGTGGTTGAAGGAGATCTTGAAAAGGAGGGAGCGTTTTGTTTCTTCCGTCTGGGAGAAGATAAAGAACAGAGTCTCGAGAGAGAGGGACGTCTTCTACGCGAGCTGGTCGCATACATGCGCGCGTGTTACCGTTCACGGCGAGAGCGGCCGTATGGCTGGAGGCCCCGGCTTTGTTCGACGCGGTGCAAGTGTACTCGCCGGCGTGTCTGGCCGCGACAGCATCGATCGACAGGACGCTCAGACGTTTCTGCTTCGTGATAGAGAACCGATCGGTGCTCTCGATGGTTATCGGCACACCGTCGAACGCCCAGGCGATGTCCATCGGGAAGTCGCCCTTCTGAATGGAGCAGGTCGCGGAGATCGCCTCGCCCGAGTTAACCGGCTCGTCGCCGAACGTAAACGGGAAGATCTGCGGAGCAACTGCGGGCGGATCGCGCGTCAGAGAGAGAGAGGGCCGACGACGACGGTTTCGATCAATTCTACTACGTGTGAGATCCCCGATCGCGTGATTCTTCGCACGGCGTCCTCGGTCACGGTCGATCGGGAGTGATTGCGGCGATTGGGATCGGCAGAAGGGTCGTATGCATGTTTCGTGAGAGATAATGCGATGATGAGGGAGGGGGGGGAGAGAATCTGATGATTGAATTGCAAGTCGCAGGTGGCGGGTTAGATAGATAGCAGGTGCTGTTACGGCGGTTTCAGTATACGGCGTGCAGGTGTGCTGCTGCTGCTGCTGATGGAGGTATGTAGATAGGTACCGTTGACGGCGAGAGTGGTCGAATGGCTGACGTCGCCGGCCCGGTTCGTAGCTACGCACGTATACTCGCCCGCATGCCGCGCGGCCACCGATTCGATGCTGAGGGCGCTCATGTGCCGGTTTATCTTCGTGATTACGATATCGGTATCGCCCGAGCTAATCGTTCTACCGTTAAACTTCCACACGATCGTGACCGGAAAGTCGCCCTTCACGATGGAACACGTCGCCGATACCATGTCACCCCAATTCGCCGGCCCGTCACTGATCGCGAAAGGCCCTATATGCGGCGCAACTACAACGTATCATGATAACATACGGTTAAGCTGAATTCCATAGAGTCTAATTATAGGTAAATTAACAATCGGCTTTTTTCTGCCGACGACGCGCCTCCCGACGATCGTTCCCACAGAGCAGAATGTCATTTCGTCGACGAGGCACAGACTGCCATTCCCTCCGTATTTCTGAGCGAGAAAACGGGCTTGAGGGGTGTAATGAAAGGCTCTACATGTGCGGCACAACTGTAATATTACGATTAATCGAATTCCGCAGAGCCGAATTCTACGTAAATCCGGGCCTCCCGTTTCCCCGGCGTGACCGTCTTGATTGATAACATCCGAGGCAACGGAAACATATGTCCAAAATTCTTGCGGAACACGTTGAAATCAGAGTGGAAGTCAGATATGTATAAAGAAGCGCAATGGAGAAAGTCAGTTTCGATTGACTGTCTGAATCGCGTGATTTAAACGTTATTTTCTTTCGACCTCGACTGAAAGCACACGATGTACCAGTGAGTTGTAATATTTGTGTTAGATAATTTTATTATATCGTGAGTCAACAAAACCTTGTTTTGATGTATATTATAACGAGTAGTTACAATTTATAGGGAGAGCATTCTTATTTAGGCTTACTATTGAGATTAACTTCCTGCGTCCTAATCTTTCTCCCTTATTCCCAGTGAACGCCGAATAACAGTAATGAAACGTCAATGTTACAATTTCCTATCTGACAATGTAACTATTACTTACTATTACACAACACACGCGTTATATTGCATTCACATTGTCGAGCGGGAAATTATAACACTGATGTTGCGTTACTGTTAGCTGACGTTCATTGGGTTCATCTTCCACCTTTCACTCGCTTACTCGCTTGCTGCAAGTATCAACGTGCAAAAAAAACGGCGGACTTTCGATACGTCGAACTCAATTGCACTTCTATATTTATATCCATGTTTCCAAAAGTGAAAGGATATACTCATAAAATCACACTTTGTGAACGCGAGCGCAAGCTCGATTACAAGTATCATTTTACAAATATATCTCAGCACAATTCGCAATAATTTCAGACACGCAGTTTCTCGCTTCTGACGTCATCAAAGAACGAAACGACGGCAACGAGGGACCAGGAGCTCTAATTCTGTAACTTTTAACGGCGATGTCGTAATCGTTGATGCGCAGCTCTTCTACGATACGTTACACCTTGCGCAACGCAACGTAATATTAAACGACAATGTCGTTAAAAGCCGTGGAGTAGGCTTGCAGGAGGATCGACACGATGAACACATCGGACATCTGTTCTCGGTATCTCGCAAATCTCGCGGGCCTGCTCGTAGAAACGATTCTTTCGTCGACAGGGTATGTCGTGACGATCTCACCCCCGCTGCCGCTAAAATCGAAGGGTACGAATGCCGACGAGACACTCGGCGCTACTCTTTCCGCGTTTTCCGCGAGAGAAAGGGATCGAGGGATGTTATCGTGGGAGTGATAAACCGCGCATGCAGGGTGTGAGAGAAGCTACGCGAAACAGAAGACGTGGGAAGACGCTGTACCGTTCACGGCCAGTGATGCGGAATAACTCGTCCCACCGGCAACGTTGCTGGCCGTGCAGGTATATTCCCCGGCGTGGCGCGCCGTCACGGCATCGATCGTCAGCAGGCTGACGCGCTTGCTGGTACCGACTATCGTAATGTCGGGATGATCCCGAGAAATCGGCTCGCCGTTCAGTGCCCACTCGATCTGGATCGGGTGGTCGCCCTTCAGCACCGTGCAAGTCACGGTGATGGTATCGCCCCAATTCGCCGGTTCCTCGCCGATTACGAACGGCATTATCTCGGGGGCAACTACGGACGTGGTATCTCAATTACAGCTCCGTTCTACCGTTCGGTCGGATACCTTCGGCGGGACTTCGCGAACGCGATTCCTCGATCTTCGCGAATCGTCCGAAGTTATCTCCAATGTGAGTTCAACGGAACTCGTGGTAAACAGTGGGCCTAAGGTTTCTCGAATTCACCCTTCCGCAGGAGTCGCACACATTCGGCCAGTACTGGAAACTGGCGAGGCGCTAATTCACTATCGGAGATCGGATTTCACGCTACGATGTCGATGTCTTAAATAGGAAAGAGGGAGATACATTGAGTTCCAATAGTGTTTCTAATCCTAATTCCTTATTCGTGTTCCTAATTTCCTATATTTTCGATTCCTCCCGTTGTGTCCTTACGGTATCGCTGTCTTTTGAATCCCGGCCGTCATTGCTGTCACTCCAGTATTCTATTAAATCGGTATTGGCACCTAACACCGTTCGCTAAAAATCGGTACCGAGCCGGTAACACTCCAACGGTTAATTCCCTGGCCTGGGCAGTGGGATCTAACGTATCATGAATCGATCCTGCGGCATCATCAGGCCAGCCTGTCGCTTCTCCATTGAAATCTGAGAAAGCGAGGGAACGTGGAGTAACGGGACCGCTTGGAGATGAGTATGAGTGGTGTTGGACGGTCAAGCTACGTGAGAAGGATCGCTCGCACATGCACCGGGGAATGAACAAAAGGTTCGAAGAACGTCGTATATTGTACCATTGACGGCTAAGGAAGCGGAATAACTCGTCCCACCAGCGGCGTTACTGGCCACGCAAGTGTACTCCCCGGCGTGGCTAGCCGTAACGGCGTCGATCGTTAGCAGGCTGACGCGTTTGCTGGTGCCGATCGTAATGTCAGAGAAATCGTGCGAGATCGGCTCGCCGTTGAGCGCCCACTCGATCAGTATCGGCTGATCCCCCTTCAACACGGTGCACGTTGCGGTGACGGTCTCTCCCCAATTCGCCGGCTTTTCACTGAGCACGAAGGGCGCGATCTCCGGTGCAACTGTAGCGAGAGAGACGCGCGTTTCTGTAGCGATTTTCGACTCACGGAAGATCGAACCGAGTGCAAGCTCGAGGTTCTCGTACTCGCGTCCTTAGAAGACCGCGGCTGACCATCGACTTCCGACGATTTTCGGGCGAGGAAACGAACGTAACGACGCGGGATAATGGCCGGTGATGGGGTGGACACAGAGAGTTCGAGGGAGAGGACGAATGCAGAGGGGATCTCTCGGATATGATGTACCGTTCACAGCTAACGTCGCTGAATGACTGGTCGCTCCGGCCTTATTCGACGCCGAACACGTGTATTCCCCTGCGTGTCTCGCGGCCACGGACTCGATGCTGAGAATGCTATTCTTCCGCGTCGTCGCCAGGATATTAATGTCCGAGCGGTCCGGCCGAATCAGCTCGCCGTTCAACGCCCACGTGATCTCGATCGGTAAGTCACCCTTGAGAATGGCGCACACCACGGAAATGGAATCGCCCCAGTTCGCTGGCTCCTCGGCGACAGTGAACGGCGCGATTTGCGGTGCGACTGTAATGAGTTCTACGTGTTTTCTGTTTCTCTCTCTCTCTCACACACACATACACTCTCTCTCTCTCTCTCTCTCTCTTTCTTTTACCCTGTGTAAACCTCCTTGACGACACAATTACGTCGACGAATGCGGCTGCAAGGCCCCGAGAAAGATTTGAAGAGGAAGTGGAAACACACATAGAGACGTGTGTGGTGAGAAAATTGCCGCTGAGCTGTCATGCCNCTTTTTTTTTTTTTTTTTTTTTTTTTTTTTTTTTTTTAAGTAAATACCCGACTGCAAATACGCGACTCTCGATCGGGCGGGGGAGGGAGAATGAAGACGGGATAGCGGGGGCGATTTTTCAACAAAACCGGCATTTCGCTTCTAACGATTATTGTAAGTACCGTTGACTGTCAACTCCGCGGAATAAGTGGTCGCGCCGGCAGCATTAGAGGCAACGCAAGTGTACGTGCCCGCGTGACTCGGACTCGCGGAGTCTATGGACAGCAGGCTGTTCCTCTTGGTGGTCGTCACCGATATACGATGATTCTCTTCGACCGGCATTCCGTTCAACGCCCAGGTGATCTCCAACGGGGAGTCCCCGTTGACGACAGTGCAAACCGCCGAAACGGAATCGCCCCAGTTCACCGCCTTGTCGGCCATTTCGAAAGGGGCGATGCGCGGCGGTACTGTCGGAGGTCACAGAAACGCTACTACTTCACACCGGAACCGGACAAGCGCGGGAAATGAGATGTGAGAGGAGGCGCAAGGGTGGTTTATGGGTAGTGAAAGTTCCCGGTCTTTTCGGTCAAATTTCTCTGCCTCACGGTCGAGCCTCGAGACTCGCGACAGACCGCTCGGAGAGGCGATCAAGAGACACCAGCGAAAGGGAATGCAATCGACACGTCATTGATGTTCTAAAGCATAAGTCAACTACTGATACGTGATCATTGTCAATTCAACATCTCAAAGCTGCGGGACATTTCCCGTACGCGCAATCTCCGACTTTTTTTTTCTTTCTATCTTCCCTGGGTGCCATGAAGCACTAAGAAAAGCATAGCCCGGTGTTTCGTGCGTCCAACCAACCACCCAACCGTCAGTGATTCAAACTGAACAAGCGTACCGTTCACCGAGAGAACCGAAGAATGGGTAGCGGTCCCGGCCGTGTTGCTCGCAGTGCACGAGTACTCGCCCGCGTGTCTTGCGGCTACCGATTCGATCGTCAGCGTGCTGGCCCGTTTGCTACTCCTGCTTATCACTATATCGGAATTGTCGTAATTGTGCTCGTCGAATGCGCCATTCGCGTCGATTACGCGGCCGTTAAACGACCAGACCACATCGACAGGCAGGTCGCCTTTTATCACGGCGCACTGAACGGTCGCCATCTCTCCCGCATTGGCCGCTTCGTCACCGAAGGTGAAGGGCGCTATTTGCGGGGCAACTGCAATAATCGCGAAGGGCACACTCGTAAATCACACACGTGGGAGCTTCCGGAGTGGCCAGCTGGCTCGCGGCCACGTGAGAGACCGAAACAAAAGCAGAACCAAAGTGTGGGCGGGAATATTCACTAAACAGTTTCCTCGGGGCTTCCGTCGATCGGGACGATCGGGGGAGGGACGGGACTACGGCGCTAGAATATTAAGGACATCCAACAACAATGTAACGGTGTAAGCGATACGGGAACGAAACCGAAGAGAAAGAAAAGAAAAGAGAAAAAGAAAGGGAAAAAAAAACAGAAGAACGGAGAAAACATGGGCCATCGTTCCGCTGTCTGTGCGGGATGGACCTTGTTATTGGCCGTCATCGCCTTCGACGATAATCTCGCGCCCTTCTAAGCTAAACTCCCGCTGGGCGGAATTGTCGTCGAAGACGACGGTCACAGTGAGCTCGAGCGGTGATTACTCAATCGATATATTACTGCGGAGAGATGATACAAGAAATTACAAGAGAATAATGAAAGAGTATGTAATACAGGTGTAAGGCAGTAACTTTGACATATACGAGCGCGGTACCGTTCACCGAGAGTACAGCGGTGTGACTGTCGGATCCGGCGGCATTGGTCGCAGTGCATTTGTATCTTCCGGCATGCCTCGCCGCCACGCTGTCGATGCTCAAGAAGCTGACCCTCTTATTGGTCACGATATTAACGTCCGGCCTACTCGAGTCGATCGGGATGTCGTCGAACGTCCACGTCAATTTTACGGGGAAGTCGCCCTTGACGATCGTGCAAGAGACCGACAGCATCTCGCCGGAGTTGAGGGGATCGTCGCCGAAGGAAAACTGGAGGATCTGTGGCGCGACTGCACGAACGACACGGCGGCACAGACGGAGGGGCGCAATGAGAGACAGAGAACACGAGTGAGAGTGGACGAAGGGATGCACGAATGGTATTTCGTGTGTATGTATGTGTGTGTGTGTGTCTATGGGTGCCACGTTAAACATTTTTGCACAGTTTTAGTAACATTATGTACAGAGAAAAACAGAAAAATAAAGCTGTTAATAGAATTTCAGTGATCTGACGATTCGAGTTAAATCCAGTATGATTAGTATACGGAAGTAAATGCCGTTGAATCTATAGAATTCCCAACAACTTGCGCGATTGAAATAAGAAGTCTTCTTTATTTAATAGTAACATGATTGAAACTAATATTTGAGTTATTGAAAGAAGCATCTCCCATTTAAGCCTCGACCATCACAATCGTGATGATCACAGACATCATGTCTTTTTTTGACTCATTATGTGCCCAAATATCGCAATTGTAATGGTGGGTTCCTATGTGAGACCTACATAATAAAAATTTATTTTTATAAATTTTTCCTAAGATTTTAAGATAGTTTTGAAAGGAAAATTGCACTTGCGAAAAGTTTCCAGATAAAAAGTTTCTTGAGTCTTAAAGAGATATATGTATAATGTATTACTTTATACATAATATTGCTGAATCAACATTTGCTTCGATTATGCGCTCTGTTGGAAATTCTACCAATTCAACATTCTTTCCTAAATGTGTAAATACATATAAATATGTATACTGAGAAAAAACAATATTTATTCGGTGGGTACTGATAACATATTTACTTAAATCTATTTTTTATTTAAATATAATAAACCATATAAAGTTAAAAAAAAAAATGTATATTTCGTCATTTGAATATATTTCTTTCTTAGTACAAAAATACATGTATTAATAGTACAAATAAATAAGTTATTATAGTCCTCACCAAATAAATTCTTGTTACCTCCTGAATACTTCTCTCAGTGTAGCAAATAATAATAATAATAAAATGAACAAGGCTTGTGAATGTGTCGGTGTAGAAGAGAATTCGCACAATTGTGTCCGTGAGAGAGTATCTAGCGACCAGCTACGACAATCGACTGCTCGAACGATGCTTCAGACGAGGAAGACGATGCATGACAGAGTAGGCAAAGACGGGCGAGCATTCATTTCTCCGGTGGGAGCCGGTTGCATATACCGTTTACAGCAAGATGAGCCATGTGTGTCGTGGTGCCGACGCGATTGGACGCAGTACAGGTATAATCGCCGGCGTGTCTGGCCGCGACCGATTCGATAGTTAAGACGCTGTTCTTTCGGTTCGTGCTGCCTACCACCACGTCGGAGTCGCGACTGTCGATCAGCGTCCCGTTAAAAGCCCAAGTGATCTCGATGGGCTGATCACCTTTCGTGACGGAACAGGTGACTGAGACCAGCTCGCCCCAGCTGGCCGGCTCATCCCCGAAAGCGAAAGGCAGTATTTGCGGGGCAACTGGAAAGAGCGACTGGGAGAAACGAGGCAAGAAAGAGCAAGTGTCGGTGCGACGCGCAACTCTCGGTGCGTTTCCTATCGCGCGTCTCGTTCGATCGACGTCCGTTTTAACGGGACCATTTAAGGCTCCTGGTCCCTCGCTGTAGTCGTTTTGTTTCTGACGTCAGAAGTGAGAAAACGCATGCCCAAAATTCTTGCAAGACACGTCGGAATAAAAGGATGCGTCTGTAAAGTGACATTTGCGATTGATGGAGCGCGTTTGTAAAATATTCCGAAAATTCTCCTTTCGCTCCAACAATCAATAAGTAGGGGGAAGTAGAGTAATGTGACGCTCAGCGGGTAATTCCGCTTATTCAAATATCTTCAGAGAGAATGATATTGCAAACACGTGATCGGTGCTATTACCAGGCGAATCTTATTGTGAGTCTCCAGTCGTCGAATGACTGCCGTTTGAAGCAGTTTGCTTTTTTTCCTAGTCCTGGTGTTATTTTCATATTAGTTTCTTATAGTTTGTTGATTACACTGGGAGACTAAATGACATCAACCCCTTAATTCGCAAGCTCGAGCAGCATTTTATTTTATATCACCATGATGCACGCGCCCGTGTTAACTCGGGTATGAAAAATAATTACACTAAAGTTATGACATAACACAATATTGAAAAACTATTTTAGTATTTACATCATTTTTCTAGTCGTAGAAAGACCATATGTAAAGAAGTTAATAAAGTTTCGATATAAATTGGAATATACTATTTAAGTTTCCATTGTGAGCGTTATTACTCTGCTTTCTCCTAACCGTAAAACCAACATGACATGCAACTTTCCTTCTTAGTCTATCCTTTCTTACAATTCTGTCACATTAATTTTATATTGTATATTTAGTTATTGTTAAAGTAAAAGAAAACTTTCCGGGATATCCTATAAATATGTTCAATCGATCGCACAAATTTCATTTTATGGCCATCTCCTTTTATTTCAACGTACTTCACGAGAATTTTGGACGTACATTTCATCGCTTCTGACGTTATTAATCAAGATGGCCGCGGCGAGAAAACAAAAGCTTCAACCGAGTGCGACGTGGACCAGTAGATGAGATTGGTATGGCGGCGGAAAGTGTGTCCGTTTCGTCGATTCTTCGGCAAGGATAATGGATAACACGATGGATAGACGGGGGTGGGAGGGGGTTTACGTAGGCGTTTGTGCGTGTGTGTATATATACGGTGAACTATGCACAGCTAATCTATTGCGAGGGGAGCCGTGCGGAGAAGAGGGAGGTGAGGTCGTGAGGATCGGGGTCGTACCGTTGACGGTCAAAGTTGTCGATCGACTGACGGAACCGGCTAGATTCGACGCCGAGCAGGCGTACTCGCCGGCGTGGCGCGCCGAGACGCCGTCGATGATCAGGGTGCTCAAGTACTTGCTGATTCTGGTGGTCGTGATACTCGTATCTTTCGACGTGTCGATCGGTACGCCGTTGAAGGCCCACGATATGTCCATGGGCATGTCGCCCTTCAGGATCGAGCAGGGCACGGACACGGAGTCTCCCCAATTGGCGATCTCGGCATTGAAAGCGATAGGTAGTAGCTGCGGTCCGACTAGACGTGTCAGCAAACAAAGCATCGCACTTCATTTCGCAGCGGCGTTCGCGAAATCCCACACGCACACACACACAATCTCCCTCTCTCTCTTTCTCTCCGGGTACCGATCTGATAGACACACCTGTGCGGTCAGTCGAACCTGTTCGTCGATCGTTTCATTCGTCGTCTACATATATATATATATATATATATATATATGTATGGTATCGACGTTCCCGTGGGAATCGTGTGGACAAAGGATTTTCGCTAACACTGCAGCAGAGGACGAACGAGAGGGAATAGCCGTGGTGTGTCCGGAGAGGGTCGATGCAAAGGGACGAGAGACAAGGTGTGACAGAACGCAACTGAAGCGTGAAGAAAAAGACTGTGTTCTCTAGGAAGAAAATCGTAGGTCCCGAACCATTAACGGTGAGGACGGTCGAGTGGGAGGCCGTTCCAGCCGCGTTTTCGGCGGTACAAACGTACTCCCCCGCGTGTCTCGCGGTGATGACCGAGATCATGAGCATGCTAACGCGATCCGCGACCTTCTTCGCGAGTACGCCGGAGGAGCCGCCCATCTCCTCTCCGGGATAGCTCCAACGTATGTTCAACGGCAGGTCGCCGGTCGGCACGATACACTGCAGATTCGCGAACTCCCCGGCGTTCATCGGTAGCTTCGTGAACGCGAACTCCTGAACGTCGGGCGGCACTGAGGGTGGAGGAACGATGTATGGAAGTATATGATTAGGTCGCGTATGTGTGTACCCGCGCACCTTTGTGCGTCCTGCGTCACGCTCGCGAATGTCACAGGCACGTTGCTGGAAATGCTTTGATATCGAACGATCGCACACGATTTGTCCTTTTTCTTTGATTTAAGGTAGTCTTGCTGGCCTGTTGTCCGTATAAATCTGATCTTCGCGCGAATGAATCAGTGAAATGTTTATATCAATCTGACTGATGATGTACAGTTTTCGCGAAGGCGACGTCTCATTGCAACATTGCGACGGGATACCAACGGTATTCATACACCCGATCGTGTGCCTGTAACACGCACGGACGCACGATACTCTGTCGTCGCTACGTGAGATTGTCGGGAGACGAGAATATGAATTGAAAAGAAACGCGCATCAGAGAGTCCTTACTGACGATTCAGGTCGGCCACCGCCATACCAACTCCCAGACTTGCCACGAATGCGTGTCCTCTGCGGCTCGACGTACAACAACATTTGCTCTACGCTAATGAAAAGGTCGTAAACGCCCGGCAACGGGATTGCCCGTGCACGTGTCCGAGTCCGTGCCCGTGTCCTACGTACAGTCGCACCCTTTAGAATCTACGACGCGTCTCCCCTGCACTGCACGCGTAAACGACACCCTCGGCAACAATTCGCCGACACTTTCACGCCGGCGCGATACAATAGAGTTCAGTGACAGGTTCAACGGACACGCTAATCCGCTGCAACGACAGTAGCTGCAAATAAACTCGCTCGCTAGTCTCATATCATTACAGTTATCTCGTCGATTAGTCGGCTGGCCGGACGATCGCTGCAAATGTAAATGTGCCTTTCGTTTTTCGATGATACACATTACGGAGACACGTTGCTCTCGTGAAGAGAATTAATCATTAAAAAAATCCAAAAAGTATAACCATTTCGAATACACGTCGCTTGATACGTGCTAAAAATATCTCGCAGAACGTTGCCAACGGGAGAGAAGCTCTTCTTCCAACTCGGAATGTTCTATGTGAAAACTTCATCGTATCGTCAGAGAAATTTTACGTCGAAGTTCAATTCTGTTAAACGCTGTTCAACAATCACTCGACTTTCTAAATTCGATACGTCTTTTCTTCCCGAACTTTGCGATGGTCCGAGTAAAACGAGAGGAAGTTACGCGATAAATCTGACAAGATTTAAGGAAGCAAAGTGTCGAACTTACCCATGACTTGAACTTCCAGTGTTCCTCGTGCGCTGTAACCCTGTGCGTTGCGTGCTACGCAGGTGTATGTTGCCTGGTCGCTCATTCGTTCAACGTTCTCGATGATGAGTGTGCCGTTGGGGAAGACCTTTTGCTTTCTGTTGATCGGTAAGACTCTGGTGTCTCGTTCCCAGACGATGCTCTCGATCGGGTATCCACCGACAGGGCAGGTGACGCGCAGAGTTTCGCCAGCGACGATAGCCTTCTTGTCCATGTGGCGAATGAACGGCAAACCGTAAACGTTGAGACGCGCAGAATGCTCGGCAGATCCAACCTGTGAGAATACATCACGTGGCATATCGTATTTGAAATATCGATTCTTCAAAGATCTGCTGAGTCCGTGAGAAATATCACGCGAAAGAAGAGAAATTAACACGGTCGTTCAACGACCGATTTAATAATAATAAATCAATCCCACAATTCAGGATTGGGTAAGATAATTTTTATTTTTAACCCGGTCAATCGATTCGATAACTGACAGATGGATTAACTGCTGAGAGTAAAAATGTATGTCGCGCATTTTTGCGAAAAGTTATTAAAACCGGACTAGGAGAGGACCAACTTTCGACGCAGCGATGCACTTGTAGAGCCCACCGTCGTTGTTGTGAATGCTCGAAATATTCAGATGCGAGACGACATCACCATTGACCGTGACATATTGTCCCACTTGCAGTCTGTCGGTGTTTGACAGGCGTTTCCCATCGAGTTCCCAGGTGATTTCAGGAGTGGGGTTGCCGCTGGCGACGCACTTCAAAAACATGCTCGGTCCAGGCTGGAGGGTCTCCTCGGCGAAGGCTTGACGAATCTGCGGGGGCTCGACTGTCGATAATCGAGGAGAGACGGAATAATGTGAAAAATCGACGTTGCTCGAGGTCGGTCTGACCGAAAACGGAATAAAATCGACGGCAGCCGCTCGTCAACTCACATCTTCCGCCAAGTTTCAGCTCAGCCGTTGCCTGCGCGCTCTCCTGGTCGTTTCTGACGAAGCACTGATACATTCCCTTGTCCTCCTTCTTCACGCTCTCGATCCTCAGCACACGGTCCTCCAGTCCAAGGGGCTTGCCGTCCTTCAGCCAGGAGATGGTCTTGATCGGGTTGCCTTGAACGGTGCAGGTGAAGGTCGCTGGTCTGCCGAAGTCGATGGTCTGGGTGCTCGGCTCGATTTCCGCGGTCAGTGGCGCCGTGACGGTCAAAACGGTCTCCACGCTCTCGCCGCCGACGGAATTGTTGACGATGCAGAGGTACTTGCCGGAATCTTCGACTCGCGCCTCGCGGATGATCAGAGTGCCGCTCACCTGACGTACGCGGTCATCGAGCTGGATCGGTTGACGCCTCGTCGTGCCTTCGATGTACTTGTACCATCTGGAAAAAAGAGGATGAGAACTGTCGATTTTCGCGCCAACGCCGGAACGAGGGAGCGATCGCCTCGTTCCGTACCATCGTGTTCTTCTCGAATCGAAATTCGCCGGTCGCAAAATGGAACAAGCGCCTCGTGACAGATAGACGTCGGGAGAAATGATCGTGGAGTCATTTTAATCTCGACGAATTTAATTCGCCTTTCTCCCATCGCTCGCTGTTACAGTTATAAACGCGCAACATTCTTTTATCTCGTCCGCGGCGATACGAAAGGGATCCCTTCTGCGCGGGAGAGACCCTTTGTTTCGCGCACGCTTTCATCATGGCGTATCGCTCACGCGCGAGAACGTGATCGAATGAGAGAGCGAGCGAATGAAGTGACGGTGGAATTTTTGCGAAATATGAGTACAACACGCAGTTTGCTCCATTCTACGCTACGTTGTGCGCCTTATTCTCTATGCGGGGCTTTGGGCGTCTCTGGGCACGGCCTTCCGACGGTCTTCCACCAATTCGTCGGTGTCGCGTCTCTCACGCGAGACAATTATAAAAACAAAACCAAAATTCAAGAGAGAGAGAAAGAGAGAGAGAGAGAGAGAGAGAGAGTAAAACAAGACGCTTCTACACCATAGCGATTTACGATCAAGAAGCGGTGCAGGCGAGAGATGAGGGGAGGAACGAGGAAGTTGGAGGGGCGGGGGGG